>NW_027468630.1:15152855-15167855 GCF_046254945.1 Alosa pseudoharengus | reverse complement strand
ACAAACACACACACACACACAAACACAGATGCATACATACACACACAAACACAGGTGCATACACATGTATGTGATGAAGTGCTCTTTTTGCCCCCCAGTTTGTGTGCATAGCCCAGCAGGACTATTGCTGCATCCTGAACCAGGTGGAGAAGAACATGCAGAAGGTAGAGGAGGAGGGGGAGATCGTCATGGTGAAGGAGCACCGCGAGCTGGACAGAACTGGAACCAGGAAGGGACACATTGTCATCAAGGTGCGCCACACCTGACACGTAAACACACCTGAACCAGAAGGATCACAGAGAACACTGCAGCAGACGTATCAAACAGAAACACTGGACACATATAGATACCCAGTAGTGATCCTTCCTCAGTAGTGACCAGTTCTCATTGGAGATCAGAGTAATCTGTCCTCAGTAGTGATCAGTCCTCAGTAGTGATCAGTCCTCAGTAGGAATCAGTAATCAGTCCTCAGTAGTGATCAGTCAGTCCTTAGTAGTGATCAGTCAGTCCTCAGTAGGGATCAGTCCTCAGTAGGGATAGGTGATCAGTCCTCAGTAGTGATCAGTCCTCAGTAGTGACCGGTCCTCAGTAGTGATCAGTCCTCAGTAGGGATTAGTGATCAGTCCTCAGTAGGGATCAGTCCTCAGTAGGGATAGGTGATCAGTCCTCAGTAGTGATCAGTCCTCAGTAGTGACCGGTCCTCAGTAGTGATCAGTCCTCAGTAGGGATTAGTGATCAGTCCTCAGTAGGGATCAGTGATCAGTCCTCAGTAGTGATCAGTCCTCAGTAGGGAGCAGTCCCCAGTAGGAATCAGTGATCAGTCCTCAGTAGTGATCAGTCAGTCCTCAGTAGTGATCAGTCCTCAGTAGGGATCAGTGATCAGTCCTCAGTAGTGACCAGTCCTCAGTAGGGATCAGTCCTCAGTAGTGATCAGTCTGGTCAATACTGGCCACAGCTCATCTTTAATGTCAATATCCCACTTGCTCAGGCAGAGTTTCTGAAATGACAACTGACACCTGGAATGTGTCTCAGATGGTGAGATCTCACTTCTGTCTCACCTGTCTCAGGGCACGACGGAGCGCTTGACCATGCACCTGGTGGAGGAGCACTCGGTGGTGGACCCCACCTACATTGAGGACTTCCTGCTGACATACCGCACCTTCCTGTCCAGCCCCATGGTGGTGGGCGAGAAGCTCCTGGAGTGGTTCCACGACCCAAGCCTCAGGGATAAGGTGAGCGTCCAGCCCCCTGTTCCCATCTCACCTGCTCCTGTGGACACCTGTTGCTTCTGAACTTCCACCTCAGTGCAGGGGTCATGGGGTCATGGGGTCATGGGTTCATGCGGTCATCACGTGGAGCTGCAGGTGTGCTGGGCCATCAGGAGATCAGTCTGGGGCATTAAAGGATGACCAGAAGCCGCAGGGCAGAAGGCAGAACCCGATTTATCTACTTACTGGCCCTGCTGCTGCCCCCACGTCCAGAATCCAGATCAGAGGTTCCTACTGCTGCCCCCACGTTCTAGAATCTGAATCAGAATCCGGATCAGAGGTTCCTACTGCTGCCCCCACATTCTAGAATCTGAATCCAAATCAGAGGTTCCTGCCATGCTCTAGAATCTGAATTAGAATCCAAATAGAATCCAAATCAGAGGCCCCTGCTGTGTTTGATGCATGTATATCAAGGAAATGTGTCTCACCAGTTGCCTAATGCTCTCTCTCTCCCCCCTCTCTGTGTGTGTGTGTGTGCAGGTTACACGGGTAGTGTTGCTGTGGGTGAACAATCATTTCAATGACTTTGAGGGTGACCCTGCCATGACCCACTTTCTGGAAGAGTTTGAGAACAATCTAGAAAGAGAGGTTTGCCATCTTACTCATCACTATGTTTGTCCTTTAATGCCATCTTACTCATCACTATGTTATGTTTGTCCATATGTCTTTCATCTGTAATGCTCTTCACCTCTGCGGTCGTCCATATGGCCAGAGAAGGAGTTGTTTGTTTGTTTGTTTGTTTGTTTGTTTTTGGCGTCTGATGACTGACCCCTCTGCTCCCTGTCTGGAACAGAAAATGTGCGGGCACTTACGACTGTTAAACATCGCCTGCGCAGCCAAAGCCAAGCTGCGGGTGGTGACGCTGACCAAGGCGTCACGGGACACGCCGCTAGCCTTCACACTGCTGGGCGGCGCGGAGAAGGGCGTCCGCATCTTCATCGACAGCGTCGAGCCCGGCAGCAAGGCCGCAGAGGCTGGCCTCAAGAGAGGAGACCAGGTGACCACTCAGAGCTGCTGGTAATGCAGCTGCAGTAGGGTGTGTGTGTGTGTGTGTGTGTGTTTGTGAGTGTGTGTGTTTGAGCGTGCGCGCATGCACGTACGTACTTGTGGAGATCAGTCATAGCTAAGCATCAGTGGCCTTCAGTGAGCGTGTAGCGGATGGAGCTCCAGTGCTCGTGTGTGTGTGTGTGCGTGTGTGTGTGTGTGTAACTAGTGAGGGTGTAGCGGATGGAGCTCCAGTGCTCGTGTGTGTGTGTGTGTGTGTAACTAGATTCCACTTCTCTTGTCTAAAAAGGAAGTTCACTCACGGTTCATCCGTGAGTTACTTCCTCACATGAAACCCAATCAGAATGGACTCTTTCTGCATTCACACACCCTCACACAGTCAACTAGAGAACAGGAAATGACAAGGGGAGTGTGTGTGTTAGTTGGGGGGGTTCATCATTTCTAATTTCCATGGTTACTGACGTCTCTCTCTCCATCTCTCCTGGGTCAGATTCTGGAGGTAAACGGACAGAACTTTGAGAATGTCCAACTGTCCAAAGCCAATGAGATCCTACGGAACAACACTCACCTGTCTATTACTGTGAAAACCAACCTGCTGGGTGAGCTCTGGGAATGTGTGTGTGTGTGTGTTACATAGGGAATGTGTGTTATGTGGTGTAATGTGTGTGTTGTGTTCAGGGGCGGAGCTAATGCTTCACTATAGGGGGTGCGACGATCTTTAGTGGGCCCCTATACTGTCGGTGTTTATTCCAACATCATGTTTTTATTTAGCCCACTTCATATTGTGCTTATTAGAGGCTGAGGCATTTTGTTTATGTCCTGATGACCTAGTCTACCGTTTAGTTTATGCATCGGTGCAGCTGTGCGTATTATCAGGCAACTCAATGAGAGAGAATTTCCCGTGTGTGTTCACACAAAGTTAGCCCACCATAACTTCCCAACTGCTTCACAACTGTGCAGTATCCCATTAACTGCTCGACAATAGGCTATTTACAGTTTTCTTTAAAATTTGTAAACACATTGTCAAAATCAACTTTAATGTTGTTTGAGCAGGAGAGGGAATAATAGCCTACGCACGCAGCAATTACAAAAGTTGTGGGCTAGGCTACTTGCTTTCTTTTACTATGGTTGCCAGTTATCAACACACAATGTTAAGCTAATTCACTAACTCAAGACTTCAAGGCTATCATGGATATAAAACGTTTTTTGGAAACAATGAAAGGGTGGAGGTAGCAAAGGATGGAGGCAGCAAAACTAGAGGAGTTATTTCAGATGAACAAGGTAGGCAAATGCTTTTCAAAACATTACCATTATAATATTTACTGATGTTAAAGCGCGAACGCTGTTTAAAGCCATACAAAACGGTAAACTAGAACAAAACTAAAGGTAACTTTACCCTTAGGGTCGTATAAAGTTGTCCAAATGAATAGGTCGTTATTAGGCGTTATTGTTGTATATTGCATTTTGTACTAGGCTACTTTTTAGGTGGCCAATGCATGAACGAAACCGGGAAATGGACAAATATTAAGCCTTTCAATGTTTTGTTGCGCGCGGAGGGGTAGATGCACTGAACATTCATTCCTGCTGGCGTGCCTGATAGTGACTGCTGTTGTCGCGGCAAGCTTAGGCCTATGCTCCTGCCTCTAAATAGGCACAAGACTAGACCTACACTGTAATAAATGCAGCCTGTAGCATAGGCTACTTCGGCAAACCCAGACCGGTTGTGGCATCAGTTGCGGGCTATTTAATTTGCAGCATGACAGACGAACTCCCATTGTGAGCGCACTCTACGGACCAGCGGCATCTTTAGTAGGCCTAACATTTTAGTACAAATAAGCATCGGTAAATATAACAATTAATCAAGATAGATTTGGCCAAAAGTGGGCCCCCTTTGCGGTCGTGGGCCCGGAGCGACCGCCCCCCCCTGCCCCCCCCGCTCCCTCCGCTTATGGTTGTGTTAGATTGGGAATGTGTGTGTGTTGTGTTAGTTTGGGAATATGTGTGTTGTGTTAGATTAACTTTTTCTGTGTTATTTTCCTAACTGACGTTGTTTTTGTTGTTTATTGTTTGTTGTTTGTCCTTCAGTGTTCAAAGAGCTGCTGGCTCGACCGGACCAGGACCACGAGCACGACCCTGAGGACGAGCTGGACCGCAAGAACGGCGCCCCGCACATCCCCAAGATCGGCGACATGAAGAAGGCGAGCCGCTACTCGATCCCGGACCTGGCGGTGGACGTGGAGCAGGCCATGGGGCTGGAGAAGGCCAGCAAGAAGGCCAAGGCCAACACTGTGGGCGGCCGCAACAAGCTCAAGAAGATCTTCGACAAGACGCTCACCAGCATCCTGCCCCCCAAGCCCTACAAGTGAGTCCAGTCCTGTTTTATACAGTCTACGGTCCAGACCTGTTTTATACAGTCTATGGTCCAGACCTCTGTTGTAGTCTGCTGTAGTCTGTTGTAGTCTCCTGTAGTCTGCTGTAGTCTCCTGGAGTCTGCTCCATACTCTGGGTCCAGTCTGCTGTAGTCTAGTCTCCTGTAGTCTGCTGTAGTCTGCTGTAATCTGTTATAGTCTGCTGTAGTCTATTGTAATTTCCTGTAGTCTGCTGTAGTCTATTGTAATCTCCTGTAGTCTCCTGTAATCTGCTGTAGTCTCCTGTAGTCTGCTGTAGTCTCCTGTAGTCTGTTGTAATCTGCTGTAGTCTCCTGTAATCTGCTGTAGTCTCCTGTAGTCTGTTGTAATCTGCTGTAGTCTCTTGTAATCTGCTGTAGTCTCCTGTAGTCTGATGTAATCTGCTGTAGTCTCCTGTAATCTGTTGTAGTCTCCTGTAGTCTATTGTAGTCTCCTGTAGTCTGCTGTAGTCTTCTGTAGTCTGTTTTAATCTGCTGTGATCTGCTGTAGTCTCCTGTAATCTATTGTAGTCTCCTGTAGTCTGCTCCATACTCTGGGTCCAGTCTGCTGTAGTCTGGTGTCATGTAATCTTGTCCAGTCTCATGTACCCTGACTGACCGCAGTCTGTAGGTTTTCTGAAATATCTGTCTGAAAGAAACCTGCATTGAATGTGTTGTATGCCAGTAATGGTTCTGTCTGACAATGTATTGAGCATAGATCATATAGAAACTAACTTGTTTTAAAGCCGATATCTTATGAAACTAACTTGTTTTAAAGCGATATCTAATGAAACTAACTTGTTTTAAAGCACTATCTGATGTTTCTGTGTGGTGTGCAGTGATGTGTGTGTGTGTGTGTATGTGTGATATCTAACGTTTCTGTGTGGTGTGCAGTGATGTGGGCGTGGGTCAATCTCAGGATGACAGCATCGTGGGGCTGAAGCAGTCCAAGCAGATTCCTCCTGCGCTGCCCGTCAGTGGGAACCTCTCGTCCAGCAACCCCGACCTGCTGCAGTCCCACCACCGCATCCTCGACTTCAACAACCAGCCAGGTAGGGGCGCTCTCTCTCACACACTAGAGTGCGGTTCGGGCCGCAAATTTCTGTCCGAACCCGGCCCGCGTCCGACAGAGTTGCATCCAAACCCGACAGGCATTTTCATTTTTATGTCCGAACCCGACCTGAGCCCGACGCAGATGATGCCTCAGCTCAGTTATTCCCATGCTAGTGATTAATAAACGTTCACGTTTGTGTCTTTAGCCCATTTAACGGAACAAACAACAAATGGAATTCTTGTCTACATAATCAGATGAGCGTGCACGCACGCAGGTCACACACAGCGCACATTAACAAGAGGCCCAAGCAAGTAGAATTCTAGTCTTACCATTGACGAAAAGTCTTGAAATGATCTGCAACAGTCTTTGAAACTACAGTTTGTCTGTCACTGATCCATATGCAGCATCTACGTTAATTGGGGCAACTCGAGGAAGTCTGCATCCAGTTGAACGAGACGACCTTATAGCCTACCGGTAGCCTATGTCTTTACCACAGTATGCAACGCAAATATGACTACCTTCACATAGTAGGCCTAGACTTAATTCGCTTCGTTTTCTTTGGTCTTAAAATCTCCTGATGGGCTAAAACCTTTTTTTTTAACGTCACCCAAGACGTGCTGCCTGAAATGCACATGCGTTGTCACGGCTACATAAACAAATACATACAGTTGGCAGAGAATGTCTAATAAGGGGAGAACTGCCACTCTCGGAAAACTTCCGGTTTCTGAACTGGTTGCAGTTCCTTCTGTGGTTCCACATGAGGGCGCTCGTCCACGAGTGCAGAATGCATGGAGGTCTATGGAGCTGTACCCCTCAAAATCCACTTTTCTCTGGATATAATTTTTTTCCAAGTAATTTGAATATTGTTTTCGAAAGGGGAGGCAAAGAAAATACACTTGGTTGAGTATTATATTTTTTAAAGTCACTTAATTGTTCTAAAAAGCCTTCCAAACGTGTCAATGACGTCATTCATTAGCACAATGCTAGCGTGTTATGGGCAACAACGACCCAACCTGTAAGAAATCAAAAGGACATAAGTACTCGTTCATTCAACTTTTGACCTATAACCCATGTTGAAGTTATACAAACTACAATCAAATCTGAGATTTGTCAACGACAATCAGGTGAAAGAGGCAAATTTAGCCGTCTAGCTCCATTGACTCCCATTCATTCTGCACTCATGGCGATCGCCCCCAGTGGAAATCTAGTGGAACTGCAACCAAAATTCGGTACAATGGGACTTAATACGGAGTGGCAAGGCTCTCCGTAGACGGGCTCTGCAGTTGGTTAAGACGTTCGGAAAGGTTACCGCCCCCCCATGAGGGGGAAAGCATGCTAACATCACACAATGGAAGTCAATGGGCGAACTCACTAGCATTTAGACTTTATACATTCGTTTTACATTCAGGTGGAGTTCTGCTTGTTTCGGAACACAATAATTTAAAGGAATTGTGTTTACTTAACTGCCCAGTGTATGCTAACAACCTAATTCACCTTCGATTGCCCAATGTTGACGACAAATTTCTCTGGAAGCTATATTCGATGGTAGCATCATTAGGTTGCTAACTGGCTAACTTTATATCGTCAGTGTAACATAACCAACTGGTACACATTACTTGTTAAAACTATTCCCACAGACATTGTAGGGAATGTGCATTCATGTGAGAATAAATTAAGATGTGGTATGTGGTGTTACGGCAAAAGGCTTAGCTTGCTAAACCGAGCTACACAGTCCGGCCATTGAAAGCAGTTCTACAATGAGTACACTTGAGACAGTTCTGGCCGTTTAACTGGAATTAGCAAAATGAGGGAACTTAATGTTACCCTTAACCTCGTTGACACATAGATAACTCTCAGTTCAAACGTCTTTGTGCCGTTTATTGATGTTTGCTAAAAGATTTAATATTTTTATAGGTGTTTTCTGTACTCAAGCCGGTGCACCTCCATTAGATTACATGCAATTGAAACTAATATTTTCCCCCTTGTGGGCGTTTTAGCCACGGTAACCACGGCAACTGGGGTCGGTAACGACGATTATGACTAGATGCTGACTGTATGTATCTTGCACACAGGAAGAAAGCTGTTGGGTCTTTTTTACATTTTATTTTACTCTAACAAAACAAACGTTTGCATCATGTAAAGCAGACCTGTTGGTTACCCAACATAATAATCTATTTTAAATGTAAAGCTTCCAAAGCATATCGCCCCCATGTGTCCGAACCCGACCCGTAGCCACACTCCATCTCACACACACAGCAAGAGAGACTCGGGATTTAGGGTCAGTGATAGGGCAGACACACACACACACACACACACACACATAGATATGTATACACATTCACATACATTCACATGATTCTAAACAGAACCACAATAGCACAGTACCATTAGCCTGTTAACATAATGCTAAACAGAACCACTGTAGCACATTAGCCTTCTAACATAATGCTAAACAGAACCACTATAACACAGTTTCATTAGCCTGCTAACACAATGCTAAACAGAAGCACTATAACACAGAATCATTATTAGCCTGCTAACATGATGCTAAACAGAAGCACTATAACACGGTATCATTAGCCTGCTAACACGATGCTAAACAGAAGCAGGCCCATGATTACGTGCTCACATTCTCTCTCATCACCACCATTACAGAGGCTGCTGCAGCAAGTGAGTACCCCCCCCCACACACACACACACACACACCTGGTGTTGGCTGTCGTGGGTCTGATTAAGGGATGGGGAATCTGGCCTGGACCTCAACACATGATTTATTCTGAATGGTGATGGTGTGTCTCATAAATACGAACACCTGTGATTTACATAGATGTATCCACAGATCAAATGAGAGCTTGAGATTTGTGCGAGTACAAAAAGTCATTACGGCTTTTCCTGCTCATAATCACAGTGGATTACAATGATTTTTAAATAATCTGATATTTCCAATTATTTTGCCAGTGCAGTAAATTTTTCCGTAATTCAGACATAAATTAAAACAAACAAATCAAAGAAATTATCTCTGTGTCAGTTGAGATTTGCAGGTTTCTACAGTTTGAATTGTGAGGTCTTAAACTCTGTGTGTACTGTATGTGTGTGTGTTGTGTGTCTGTGTGGCATGATGAGGTCTTAAACTCTGTGTTAAAGGAACACATTACATCAGCTGCAAGTCTGTAACCTGTTTTTACCCAGATGAGGTGGTCGATGTCTCTCTTCTGAAGCTTGCCCATTCGCTAAATGTGTGTGTGTGTGTGTGTGTGTGTGTGTGTGTGTGTGGTGCAGACATGTCGGACCAGGTGCTGCGTGTGTTTAAGGCGGACCAGCAGAGTCGCTACATCATGATCAGCAAGGACACGACGGCTAAGGAGGTGGTGGCTCAGGCCATCCGGGAGTTCGCGCTCACCGCCGCCGCAGAAGCCTATTCGCTGTGCGAGGTGTCCGTCACCCCCGAGGGCGTGATCAAGCAGAGGCGCCTCCCAGAGCAGCTCTCCAAACTGGCCGACAGGATCCAGCTCAGTGGCAGGTCAGACACACACACACACACACACACACACACACACACACACACACACATAAATACTATACACATACAAACACACAGACACACACGACCACAAAAATACATACACATGTACATGCATACAGGAAAGGACCCTCACACTCAGTAACGTGGAGACGGAGACGTTGTGTGTGTGTGTGTGTGTGTGTGTGTGTGTGTGTGTGTGTGTGTGTGTGTGTGTGTGTGTGTGCGCGCGCAGGCCTGTGTGTGTGGGTACTAAACTCAGAGTAACATTGAGACTGAGATGCTGTCTGTGTGTGTGTGTGTAGGTACTACCTGAAGAGTAACATGGAGACTGATATGCTGTGTGTGTGTGTGTGTGTGTGTGTGTGTGTGTAGGTACTACCTGAAGAGCAACATGGAGACGGAGACGCTGTGCTCGGACGAGGACGCCCAGGAGCTGCTGCGTGAGGGTCAGATCGGTCTGCTGCAGCTCAGCACGGTGGAGGTGGCCACTCAGCTGTCCATGCGCGCGTTCCAGCTCTTCTGCGCCATCGAGCCCACCGAGTACATCGACGACCTCTTCAAGCTCCGCCGGCCCGGCCTGCCAGCCGCCGCCGCTACCACGGCAACCGCCGAGCCGCCCGTGTCCAGCCTGAAGCGCTTCGAGGAGGCCATCAACCGCGAGACCTTCTGGGTGACGTCCGAGGTGGTGCGGGAGCCCAACCAGCTGAAGAGGATGAAGATCGTCAAGCACTTCATCAAGATCGCCCTGCACTGTCGCGAGTGCAAGAACTTCAACTCCATGTTCGCCATCATCAGGTGAGTCGGACCAGCACACACACACACACGCACAGCACAAGTCTCAAGACTAAACTCCAGCTTAAGTCTCAAAACTAAACTCCAAGCTAAATTGTAGCAAACTCTAATCTGAACTACCCAGCTCCAATCTGAACTACCCAGCTCCTACCCAGCTCCAATCTGAACTACCCAGCTCCAATCTTAACTACCCTGCTCCAATCTGAACTACCCAGCATCTGAACTACCCAGCTCCAATCTGAACTACCCAGCTCCAATCTGAACTACCCAGCCCCAATCTTAACTACCCAGCTCCAATCTGAACTACCCAGCTCCAGTCCAGTGAACTCTATCTCTCTGTCTGTCTCTATCTCCAACTCTGTCAGACTCAAATCTAAACAATGAAACTACCAAACTCAAATTAATTAAACTCTATCCAGCTCCATGTAATTTATATCCTACTGTAATTGAACTCATTAGCCTGAACTATGTTCTCATAAGTACTTGTGTTCGATGCTGAATGACCAACATGCAGTAGTAACGATAATGTGCTTCTGTAGTTTTGTCATTAGGTCTTGTTTTGCATCCTCAGTGATGACTGAGGGGGCTGTGGGGGCTATATGAATCTAACAGGTTGTCTTTTGACTGTGTGTGTGTGTGTGTGTGTGTGTCAGTGGGTTGAACCTGGCGCCCGTCTCACGGCTGAGGGGGACGTGGGAGAAGCTGCCCAGTAAGTACGAGAAGCTGTTCAGCGACCTGCAGGACCTGTTCGACCCGTCCAGAAACATGGCCAAGTACCGCAACGTACTCAACAACCAGAACCTGCAGCCGCCAATCATCCCCCTCTTCCCCGTCATCAAAAAGGACCTCACCTTCCTGCACGAGGGTACGTACACACACGCGCGCGCGCGCGCACACACACACACACACACACACACACACACAGAAACACTCTCTCACACACACACACACGCACACAAACACACACACACGCACACAGAAACACTCTCTCTCACACACACACAAAACACTCTCTCACACACACACAGATATCGGAACTCCCCCTATTACCGTCGGTCCCGTATTTCCACCGTCTTGCGTGTCAATTAGGCTAATATCCATTTCTATACAAACCAAGACAGCGGACTCCTGAAGAGACGCAACCACCCACACCATAGGTGTATCTAAATTAGCTATGTACCAAAAATGACATTTTACCGTGACTCAAAGAGCTGTAAACAGTGTTGTAAGGCTGCGTGTACACAACCGCTTGGAACCAGTGGAATTTTAATTTCACGACGAGAATTCTCGGTCTAACCGTCCATGTGCCGTTGAAACGGTGTAAATAGGCAACCCATCAGGCCAGCACTATAACTCTGAGCGTGGTAAACAAAATCGGATATTCCAGGCAGTAAATGCTCCCGTTAAGAACCAAACCAGATTTTGTTCAAATCTACACACCTATGGCTACTGAAAAATGTAAGGTTAATTTAGCAAATGTTATTTTGAAGTGTTAAATAACATCGTTGTTTTAGAATTTCTGAACAAAAGTGGTGATAATTGGGGGTGTTGCGATAGATAGATAGATAGATAGATACTTTATTGATCCCCAAGGGGAAATTCAAGAAACACAGAAACACACACACACACACACACACACACACACACACACACAGACACACAGACTCACGCACATAGATAGGTGTCTCTGATGATAGGTGGGTTTTGTCGCCCCCTGCAGGTAACGACTCTAAGGTGGACGGCCTTGTGAACTTTGAGAAGCTACGGATGATCGCCAAGGAGATCCGTCACGTTGGACGCATGGCCGCCGTCAACATGGACCCTGCACTCATGTTCCGCACCAGGTACGTGTTCCGCCCCAACCCAAACCACTCATGTTCCGCACCAGGTACGCGTTCCACCCCAACCCAAACCACTCATGTTCCGCACCAGGTACGTGTTCCGCTCCAACCCAAACCACTCATGTTCCACACCAGGTACGTGTTCCGACCCATATTCCGCACCAGGTACCTCAGACGGTTCTCCCACATCTGGGCAGAATGGCTCACACACCACTGTCTCAATAGTTCACTCACTGCGGAGCGCTACAGGAATGACTCACAAATCACCCTGGGAATGATTCGCTGGGCAGTGTGTGTGTGTGTGTGTGTTTGTGTGTGTCTGTCTGTATAAGAGGGAGATTACTTCTTTCAGGTCCCACTATACTGTGCAGGCTAGCTTTCAGTGTTGCCATGACAAAGTATGTATGTGTGTGTGTGTGATATGATCACATCTCTTCTTGCATCTGCAGTCTCTTGATTTCCTCTCTACTTGACTAGTGGAATCCTACTGTCTCTCTGTCTGTCGATGTGTGTGTACTAGTTGTGTGTGTGTGTGTGTCTGGTGTGTGTGTAGTGTAGTGTAGTGTGTGTGTGTGTGTGTGTGTGTGTGTGTGTGTGTGTGTGTGGTATCTGTTGACTCCATGTTGTGTTCCAGAATGTTCCTCTTCTGTGTTGGGCCTCTGGGTTCTCTTTGGTGCTCTTCCCATCTAAGCTTGTCTCTCGTTTTCTTTCTCTCGTTCTCTCTCTCTCTCTCTCTCTCTCTCTCTCTCTCCTTCTGTCCGTCCACCCCCCACCCCCCCACGCTTTACCGTCTGTGCCCCCCACCCCCCCACAGGAAGAAGAAGTGGCGCAGTCTAGGGTAAGTGCGTGACCTTTGACCTGCGTGGTTCTCGCTCTCTCGCCTGCTCGTCCCTCATCCCTCCTTCACCTCCTTCTCTTTCTCTCCTCCTTTTGTTTTTCTCTGATCCCTCGCTTTTGCTCCGCCATGTTTGAGTTGATTTGGCACCGCCATCACTTTTGCTATTATTAAAGGACCCGAAACACACACTCACACACAAACACACGCACGCACACACACACACACACAAACACAGACACACGCACATACGCACACACACACACACATACACACAGTCATTTAATCCCATTAGCAAAAGTGATAGCCGTAACATTTCCCCCTCGGCTTCCTCTCCACTCACCATACTGGCATGCTTGTGTTTGTTTGTTTGTTGTTTGTGGTTTTGTTTGTTTGCTCATGACTTATTTATTTCTGTATTTAATGCTGAATTTGCAGAGGTTTGCAGTTGCAGTGTGTTCTGACCTGAGCTGATGAATCAGTAGATGTTGCTCACACACACACACACACACACAGAGGCAGACCCCCCATAGAGACTGCAGTCTGACAAATTAGTGGCTTTTGATATAAAGTTGCGCAACATCTGCAAGGACCCTGAACCTGCCCCTGTGCCACCACGCCCTCTCACCTGATTAGCGTATGGAGTGCATGGAATGCTCTAGAAGTGTGAGGAGTGTGTGTGGCCGAGAGGACGCACCCCCCCCCCCCCACCCACCCCACAGTTACCTCCATCAACAACGCTCAGCTTTTACAGGACAACACTCACACTCCACTCTCTTCTGTGTGTGTGTGTGTGTGTGTGTGTGTGTGTGTGTGTGTGTGTCTACTGTTGCGCCTTTATACTTGTGTGTGTGTGTGTGTGTGTGTCTCTCTGTCCTGCTGTATGTACGTCTCTGTATGTGCACGTGTGTGTGTGTGTGTATGTGCGTGTGTGTGTGTGTGTATGTGCACGTGTGTGTGTATGTGTGTGTATGTGCACGTGTGTGTGTGTGTGTGTGTGTGTGTGTAGATCGTTAAGTCAGGGCAGTGCCAACGCGGCGGTCCTGGACGTGACGCAGACGGGCGGGCACAAGAAGCGTGTGCGCCGGAGCTCCTTCCTCAACGCCAAGAAGCTGTACGAGGACGCGCAGATGGCCCGCAAGGTCAAGCAGTACCTGTCCAACCTCACGCTGGACACCAACGAGGAGAACCTGCAGACGCTCTCGCTGCAGTGCGAACCCAGCGTCAACACACGTGAGTACAGTCAACGCACACACACACACATACATACACACATACATACACACACACACACACACACACATATTTATATACATACACACACACACAGACCTGCAGACACTGTCGCTGCAGTGCGAACTCAGCGTCAACACGTGAGTAGAGTCAAAGCACACACACACACACACACACACACACACACACACACACACACACATATGTATATACATACACACACACGCTCTCGCTACAGTGCGAACCCAGCGTCAACACACGTGAGTAGGGTCAACGCACACACACACACATATGTATATACACACACACACGCTCTCACTACAGTGGGAACCCAGCGTCAACACACGTGAGTAGAGTTAACGCACACACACGCTCTTGCTACAGTGCGAAACCCAGCGTCAACACACGCGAGTAGAGTCAACGCACACACACACACCTGCAGACGCTCTCACTACAGTGCGAACCCAGCGTCAGCACACGTGAGTAGAGTCAACGCACACACACACACACACACACACACACACACACCTACTGACGCTCTCACTACAGTGCGAACCCAGCGTCAACACACATGAGTAGAGTCAACGCGCACACACACACACACACACACACCTACTGACGCTCTCACTACAGTGCGAACCCAGCGTCAACACACATGAGTAGAGTCAACGCGCACACACACACAAACACACACCTGCAGATGCTCTCGTTACAGTGCGAATCCAGCGTCAACACACGTGAGTAGAGTCAACGCAGACACACACACACACACACACACATACATATGTATATACATACACACTCACACACACACATGTACACACACACACACACATATGTATATACATACACGCACACACACACACACACACATATATATATATATATACATACACAAACACTCGCACACACACACACACACACACATGTATATACATACATACACACACACACGCACGTTACAGTGCGAACCCAGCGTCAACACACCTGAGTAGAGTCAACGCAGACACACACACACACATATATGTATATACATACACACACAAGTGCACGCACACACACA
>NW_027468630.1:14780355-15147855 GCF_046254945.1 Alosa pseudoharengus | reverse complement strand
GCACTGTAGTAACCTACTCTGAGGTGCAAGCTTCCTGCTGCGCTGTAGTAACCTACTCTGAGGTGCAAAAGGAAAACAAAATTCACCGTCCCCTCACCAGGCACGCACGAGAATTTACAAGAGAATTTACAGCAGTGTTTATCAAACTTTTTTTCTGGGGACCCACTTTTTTAAAATGACAGACTATCGCGACCCAACTCGTGACTGTGGTAGTTAACAAACTAGATCAGTGGTTCTCAAACTTTTTCTTTCATTCCCCACTTTGATCAAGGGGGCATTCTCGAGCCCCACCTGTCCCTCATCGCTCTAAGAAAGTGGTAGGTCAAGCTTAAAATTGTCAAATTTATTGAAATAATGACAAGTTCTAAATATATCCTCTTCAACAGAGTTAAAATCAGCTGGTGCTGCAGATAGATATATAGAATAATAAATAAATACATAACACACATATTTCTGTTTTCCAGCAACATATTAGGAAGCATAGGCCATTTTACAGCATTGTACAATATATTCAAGGAAATACCAACATGCTGCATTAAATGGATCCATAATCCAGTCATACTGAGCACTGCTGGTTGGGAAATATTTTTTAAAGAAACTTTGCAGGGATGTGATGTAGGCCTACTGTTTAATACATGGGATCACAAGAGTGGCTCCCAATCAGACGTTTCAGCGATTTCGCTCAGAAATCTCAAAGGCATAATACTGTCGCGATCGAGGCGCCTGTCCCATACTCAAGTTTTTTTGGTGAATGCAGTAATCTTATTTGCTAGGTGAGGTAGGTGCTTGTCTTTGCCTTGTAACTGGACATTTAACTCAAATGTATCGCTAAGATATATCAAATATATCGCTAAGATAGGCCAGCTTCGTCAAGAAATGTTCATTAGTGAACGTGCTTGCAGATTCAAACATGCGCTCTTCCTCCAAGAAGAGGCGACTCGGAGCTCAAACACGCGCGACAGCACTTTACCTCGGGAAAGCCACCTTGCCTCGCTGTGAAACAGTACAGCCTTTTGGTCAGCTACCATCTCTTCGCAAAGTGCGGAGAATAGACACGCTTTTAAGGGCCGGGTTTTGATGAAATTCACCACTCTCACAACAACGTTCAAAATCTCATGTAGGTCGGGACTAACTAAGCTGCCTTGACACGAGCGCTTCCCTGTGAATAACACAGTGCGTCCATTGCGCATCGGGTGCTACCTGGGCCCAGGCTACAGATAAAAAATCAAAAAAAGAAATCCTGTTTTTCACATCAGTTTTCACGTCAGTTCCCCACCTGGCATGTCTCCGCGACCCACTACTGGCGCACAGTTTGAGAAACGCTGATTTACAGGAAAGGAAAAAGAAAAACAGAACAGCAAAGCGGTAGAGTTAGTTGCCCAAATATTAAACGCCTATGCGGAAAAACAGCAGTGTCACGTGCGAAGGTCCGCGAGGGAATGAGCTGTGGCCATGATGGAGTGGGCGGCTTTTAAAGGCAGGTCCAACCCCCTTCGCCAGCGCACAACCAGGGACACCTGCACACAATTACAGGCGGTGACACAGGAGAACACACAGCGTCAGACAACAACAGGGGAAACCTCAAGGCCACGTCAGCCAGTACAGCCTGGAGTAGGACAACACACACACATACACACACACACTCCGACCAGTACAGCCTGGGGTAGGACCACACACACACACACACACACTCCGGCCAGTACAGCCTGGGGTAGGACAACACACACATACACACACACACCGGCCAGTACAGCTTGGGTATGACGCATACACACTCATGCCTGTCCATATAATCTTTAAATATGCATATGTTGGTCATATCAACAGGAAAAATGGTTAATTGCTAATTTGCAGTTATGGTGAGATGTCAACTGCTGGTATTTTGCCGGATTTGTTTACACACATGCCAACCTATCAACCAGTACAGCCCGGAGCTGCATCCTCATAACAAGCTCAGCATAAAGCTCCTATATATAGCTCCTAACTCACCATGTGTGTGTGTGCGCGTGCGTGTGTGTGTGTGTGCGTGTGCGTGTGCAGGTCGTACTCATCCATGCAGGACTGCCGTGCTCTGTACGCGGGTGCGACGGTGCTGTCCTCTCCCAGCTCGGAGGAGCTGACGCAGGATCAGGGCGACCGTGTGTCATTGGATGCTGCCGACAGTGGCCGGGGCAGCTGGACGTCTTGTTCCAGCGGTTCCCATGACAACATCCAGACGATGCAGCAGGGCCGCAGTTGGGAGACGCTGGCGGAGGGGGCGGGGCTGTGGGCGGGGCGTGGCAGCTGGGCGTCGTCGGCTGGCTCCTCCTCCTCGTCCTCGGTGGCGTGCTGGGGGGAGGAGCCAGAGGGCGACACAGGCACCATCAAGCGCCGTGGCGGGAAGGACGTCAGTGGCGACGCCGACTCCAGCAGCATCACCTCCACCGGCTCCGAGGAGTCCAAGCAGGCCAGCCGCCGCCCGTCCCCCATCACCGTTGGCAACACCAAGGCTGTCGTCAGTAAGTGTTACCATGGCAGCCAGCACATTTCTGTGAGAGGGGCTTCAATGCGACACGTTGGCAATGAGTCACTATACTGCTCACTATTTTTTAGGGGTGTAAAGATTCTGAATGCTATGGCATAAAGTAACACAAATAACTTTGCACTCTTTTATAGCCTACCCATTTGATCATTCTAGAATTGGATGCTATAGTATTCGTTTGAATAGGACTCTAATCTTGTTAGTCCAAAATAACTACCCGACGCGGTTACCAAGGTGACTGCCAAGTGGTGGGACTTTGGTAGAGTTGGTTGTGTTGGGTCACAGCTGATTGGCTAGTGTAATTGGTGACAGCTGATTGGCCAGTGATGAGATGATTGGTGACCGCTGATTGGCCAGAGATTAGATAATTGGTGACAGCTGATTGGCCCGTGATGAGATGATTGGTGACAGCTGATTGGCCAGTGTGATTGATGACAGCCGATTGGCCCGTGATGAGATGATTGACGTGTGTCTCTTGTGTCCCCTGCAGCGCGTAAGGAGGGGCGGTACCGTGACCCCCCTCCCACGCCACCCGGGTACACGGGCCTCACCCTCTCAGATGTGACTATGGAGGGCAGCGCGCCCGCACACGCACACACACTCACACACGGCGGGCGCCGGCCACCGGACTACACCACCGCGCTGCAGCGCTCCCGGCTCGTCACACACTCGCCAGACTCCCAGCAAGCTCTCGCTGCTTCAGCCGACACACACACACGACACACACACTCCCAGGACGGAGGGGAGGAGGAAGAGGAGGAGGAGGAGGAAGAGGAGGGTAAGAGTTGACCAGGACTGTATCTGAGCAGCTTTATGTTTGTCTATGTTTGAATACACACGTTTCAGTTGCACATGCATCATGCATGCATGAATATTTTTAAGAGTGTGTGTTTGTGTGTTTTGTGTGTGTTTACTGACCATCTCTTCCCTCTTGTCTTACAGAGGACGAGCAGGTGTCTGCAGTGTGAGTGTGAGTATGTGTGTGTGAGGGCAGTCCTGACGTGGATTTCAGCAGACAGACATTGAGCCACGCCCAGCGGTGCTGCCTGCCGTTTCCTGATTGGTGGATCCATCTGTCTTCTCTGCCTTAAAGCACTGGGGGGGGGGGTTACCCCGGTTACCCCGGTTACCCCGGTTACCCCACCCTGCGCCGTACTGTGAAGGACTGGAGGGGGAGGGACTTAGAGAAGAGACTGGGATCTCAAACTCAATGCCTGCACTTTGGAACATATGACAAGACTACAAAAACAATTTCACTTTGACACACACACACACACATACACAGAGCGCGGTGCGACATTCATGTTTGATTAATAAATTTGAAGAAAAACTGCGAACTTCTGTTGTCCGGACAACAGCATTCCTGAGGCCACACCCACTCTGGAGTCATCCATCATCTGCACTTTTTAAACTGTTTTATATCGAACAACACACACACATGCACACGCACACACACTGAAATTCCAGCTCACCCACTGGACAGGGGGTGTGACATCACTCCACACCAATCTTCATCATCATCATCGTCATTATTATCGTAGTGTCATCATATCAATGACGGCCTGGAGAGCCACCAACAGAGCGTGTTTTCATTGGCCACTGCCACTGTTGCTACCTGACCATGCTCACCATTGGAGCAGGTCCGTGGGCGGGGCTTCCTGGTGTCCAATCATGCACTCTGTTTGGGTCAGGGGTGGCTTGGGAGGGTCCGCACACTAGCAGCAACTCCTAACTCCTCCACACGCTGGGAAGTGCCTCTGTCAGGAACACGCCCTTTCTCCATCCTCAGCACACACACTCCATCCCTGACACACACACACTCCATCCCTGACACACACACACACACACACACACACACACACACACACACTCCATCCCCAATACACACACACACTCCATCCTCGACACACACACACTCCATCCTCAGCACACACACTCCATCCCCGACACACACACTGATTCCAGAGCTGACAGGACAGGACTGGACGGACATGTCCAGTGTGATCCCAACAAACGGTGCCTGAGGCGCAGGAGGCCCTCTGATATCTGGCTAACAGGCTAGCAGCCTAGCCAGCAGTGTACAAGCTAAGTGACTATCTGCTGGCCAGCTAGCATGGGAATAAGAGCTAACCGGCTAATTGGAGGGCCAGCTAGCATGGGAATAAGAGCTAACTGGTTAACTGGAGGGCCAGCTAGCATGGGAATAAGAGCTAACCAGCTAACTGGAGGGCCAGCTAGCATGGGAATAAGAAGCTAACTGGGATAGCTGGAAGTGGAGTAGCACCAATCAGGCTAACTGCAGAAAATAACAGGGGGGAGGGGGGGGGGCAAAACTTGCTAACAGGCTAACTGCACAGCAGCAGTTAGCCTGTTGCAGCTGCAGGAGTGAGCTAGCAAGCCTATGAGCTAGCAAGCTAACTTCACAACAGAGTTACTGGGAGTGGGTCTTGGATCTAACAGGCTAACTGCACAGCAAAGTTAGTGGGAGTGGGACTAAGAGCTAAATGGCTAGCAGGCTAACTGCATAGCAACGTTAGTGGGAGTGGGACTAAGAGCTAAATGGCTAGCAGGCTAACTGCATAGCAACGTGAGTGTGACTAAGAGCTAAATGGCTAGCAGGATAACTGTAGGATGCCATAGGTGGCGTTTAGCCCAGGGGCATGTTGCGTGGTGAGGGCAGGCGCCACTGGAGCGGGGCACTCGGGGGAGCGGAGTATGACTCAGAGGGTAGGGGCAGAGGAGTATCTGAGGGGGCAGAGGGGCATCTGAGGGGTAAAATATCAGAGGGTTGTACTTCCATCAGGTGTGTGAACACACACTTCTTAATCACATGAAGGGTTTATAATCTCCTCACCAGATCAACAGTGGAGTCCTACAGGAGCGAGTGTGTGTGTGTGTGTGGGGGGGGGGGGGGGATCTGCTCATATTTATCTGAAACTGATGGCTGCGTGTGTGTGTGTGTGTGTGTCCGTGTCTCCATCCACGCACTGACTTTTACTGGAACTGAAGGAGTGTCACTGGTGTGTCCACTGAACAAATCGACATTTCCCTCTCTGCTGCTGGAGATCCTGGACTGACTGCGCTCTCTGGAGGGTTCCAGACACGTTCTAGACTGGATTCTGGAGGGTTCCAGACGTGTTCTAGACTGGATTCTGGAGGGTTCCAGATGCTTTCTAGACTGTTTTGTATTTGTTTGATGGGTTGTTTTTATTCATGTGGAGGTGGTTGGGGAGGGCGGAGGTGGAGACGTCCCTGCAGACTCTGGCCCAGATGTGGCCCAGACAAGCCCCCCCACACCTCCTCTTCTTTTGTCACTATGGTAACGCTGATCACATTGATCAGCCTGTAGAGAAAAAAAAAGAAAATCAGACTTTTGTGAACAGAGTTAGAAAACCTTGTAGTTACAGTGTTCTCCATGGAATCTCTGTGACATCACTTCCTGTGTGGTTTTGTTTCTGGTTTGCTTCCTGTCTTTGTTCGATGTGAAGGCTGCAGGTTGCAGGCCTCTATGGCTCACGGTCCTCACACACACACACACACACACAAACACACACACAAAACGTTGCACAACCCTGTACAAGCAGAAGAGTAAAGGTAGTAGGTAGCTTGGCTACACCACGTGATGTGTGATGTCATGTGTGATGTCATGTGAGAAGTGCTCATTTAGCTGGTGAAAATCTTCATTCTCCTCCTGATACTTTTACCTGTACGTCTTTTAAAAAGACAATTGGTGGAGTATGTATTGGCTGTTATTTTTTTTTTCTTTTGTTTTCTTTTTTTGTATTTTTAATACAATAATTGTACATATTGGTTATATTTTTGTTGACTTGTAGAAATTGTACTATGTTTATGCCTCAACGTCCAGTTGATATGAAGCTGGAGGATGAATAAATACGATGACCGGAAACGAGTCCTAGGTTTAAAAATGCACTTACTCTCTTCAGATCTTCTTGCCCCTTTTGAATACTGTCTCGTCGACTGACGTCTGGCACCATCTAGTGTTTGCACAAGATAAGACATGGAAGTAACTTGAAATGTGTAACTCTCGTACTTTTTTTTAACTGACAAGTGTATGTCAGAACAAATAAAAAAGACAACTGTCTCTTCTTCTTCTTTCCTTTAATGGCAGATTACATCGTTTAATTGATGTATACCGCCACCTACTGTACAGGAGTGTGTAGAGTGATGTTATAGGAGGTTTTGGCTACTCAATCAGAAAGGTGTAAAAATAAATCTAGAGATAATAAATAATAACAAAACAGAAACCAACAAATAAACAACCAATCAAAACAAAACCAAAAAATTTAATTCTTTTCATTAGCTCAGTGTTTTTCAGAAAAACAAATAAGGCTCTAATTCTATCTACTTGCATTCCTTCTTCCCCAAGAATATCCTCTATGTTCTCATCCAATTCTTGCCATGTTTGTCTCTGTTCTCTGTATCTTCCACATCTAAACAAAACATGCCCCACATCTTCCAGTGTTTGGCACTCTATGCATAATCCATCACCTTTTCCAATCAGTTTTAGTGTCGCGTTCAGTCCTGTGTGTCCCATTCTTAATCTTGTGTACACAATTTCTTCTTTTCTATTCGGCATATTCATTCTTTTTCCTCCCACGTTTTTATGATTGTTGTAATAGTGTCTAGCCTTAGGTTCAGCGTCCCATTCCTGTTGCCATCTCTTCATTATTTCAGATTTAATTTTAGTTTTTGCTTCTCCTTTCCCTATTGGAACATTAATTTCTATTTCTTTATTTTTTAGTGCCTTTTTGGCTAATCCATCTGCCTTTTCATTTCCTCTAATTCCAATATGTGCTGGAACCCAGCAAAACTGAACCATTAATCCTAGGCTTATAATATTTAACAATATATTTCTGACTTCCATCATTAGGTCTTCTCTGACTGAATCCCCACTTTCAAAGCTCTGTAGTACAGCCTTTGAATCAGAGCATATTAAAGATGTTAATGGTTTTATCTCCTCTATCCACCTTAGAGCTGTTATTATGCCAGTCATTTCTATTGTGTACACTGAGAGGTAATTATTCAATCTGTACTTCAGTCCTTTTTTAAATTCAGGAATGTAAATTCCTATTCCACAATGACCATTTTGGTCTTTTGATCCATCAGTAAAAAATTTAATAAAACCATAAAATGAAGAGGATAGATATCTTTCACTATAATTTGCAAAACTCTGATCATCAGTGTATTCCATCTTTTCTTTCAATATTTCTGTATTAACTTCTGGAATTGGTAGCATCCAGGGAGGGACTTCACTCAGAGCTATTGCAGGACTATATTTTAAATCTTTAATGTCATACTGCTCTGCTAATTTATTTATGTTCCATCCAAACCCTTTAGCCTTCGTTTGATACTCCCAACAATCATTCAGTACTGATGCTGCTGGGTTATTACTATCCCCCATCAGTCGTACCCTATATGTTAAAGCCAGCTTAGTGTATCTTAAAGTAAGTGGAGCTTCCTCTGTCTCTACCAGAATAGCACTTGTTGGAGTTGTTTTAATAGCACCTAAGGCCATTCTCAATGCTCTAAACTGAATTCTGTCCAACTTAGTTAGCTTAGTTTTACATGTTGTGCTATATACTACACTTCCTTAATCTATAATTGACCTTATTAATGCTATATAAATATTCATTAAAGATTGCTTATCTGCTCCCCAGTTGTGTCCAGTAATCATCCTCATCAAGTTCAGGACTTTTTTACATTTAGTTTCGACATAATGCACATGATATTTCCATGTACGTTTTTCATCCATCCAAACTCCTAAGTATTTAAATTTCATAACTCTTTTCAAAATTTGATCATACATAAATAATTGGTGGTCCTCAGCCATTTTCTTTCTTGTAAAGTACATAACATTTGATTTTTCAATAGAAAATTTGAATCCCCAATCCACTCCCCATTGCTCTAGAATTTGAATTTTCTTTTGCATAATTGTTGTTATATATGGAATATTTCTGCCTCTTTTTCATATTACCGCATCATCTGCATACAGTAACCCATCACTTCCTTTTTGATAAATATATCATGAATCATTAAATTAAATAAGATGGGACTGATTACACTTCCTTGAGGAATTCCATTCTCCACTGTAAATTCATCTGAATTTTCTGAGCCTACTCTGACTCTAAAAGTACGTTGGGAAAGGAAGTCCAGTATGAAATTATACATCTTCCCTCCAATTCCCATTCTATCCAGTTTGATCAATAGCCCTTCTCTCCACATAGTATCATATGCCTTTTCTATGTCTAAAAATACGGCCACCATTACCTCCTTCATAATCAGTGTTTTCTCCACTTCATTACACAGCTTCACCAAAGCATCTGCCGTAGATCTACCCTTTCTAAATCCAGTTTGATAATCTTTAAGAATACTTTTCTTTTCCAGAAAATAATTTAATCTTGCCACTATCAGTTTCTCCATTAACTTTCCTAAATGTGACGTCAGTGCTATAGGCCTGTAGTTCCCTGGATTGCTTGGCTCTTTTCCTGGCTTAGGGAAAGGAAGAATAATTGCCTTTTTCCATATCTTTGGTAATTTGCCCTTATTCCATATGTTATTGAACAATTCTAATACCTTAACCAATAATCCATCAGGTAGTTTCCTAAACATAGCGTAACATAAATTATCAGGTCCTGGTAAGGAGTATCCAGTAGTATTTAAGGCCATTTTAAGTTCTGACATAGTAAATTCTGCATCTAGTATATGATTTGACTCTTGTTTAGCATTTAATATATTTTTATTTTCCTTCAAAATTTCCTCTTTTCTCTTTTTGAACATTTCATCTAGGTGATTTCCTTTATGAATGTCAGCAAACTTTTCCCCCAACATATTTGCTTTATCAGCATCTGAAATAGCTTTATTTCTTCCATCATTTAACACTGGCATTTGCAATGGTTTAAACTTACCTGTCATTTTCTTCACCATCATCCACATCTTATCCAAAGTTGTTTCTCTTCCAATTGTTGAACAAAATTGTCTCCATGCTTCTTTCTTGGTTTCTTTAATTACCTTCCTTGTTAGAGCTTTTTTCCTTTGATAATCTACAAGATTATCCATTGTTAAAGTGTTACGTAGTTTCTTAAATGCTTTATTTCGATCTGCTACTGCATCTGTACATTCATCATTCCACCATGGTATATTTCTTCTTTTGTTTTGGCTTTTACTAATTGGAATACTCTGACTTGCTGCACTTAAAATAATGTTACTTACAGAATCATTAATTCTATCTATCGACTCTTCCAGGTCTAAAGATGAATTATTTATTTGATCATTACAACATTCCACATACTTAACCCAGTTGGCTTTCTGAAAGCACCAATTGTGGTTTATATAATTTTGTTGTATATATACATTTGTTTCTATCTTGCATAGAATTGGAAAGTGATCACTACCAATACTTGTATTTTGATCCACTTCCCATTCACATCTATTAGCTATTTTCCTATCCACTAAAGTTAAGTCAATACATGATGTCTCATTTTTATATATATTTATACGTGTACCAGTGCCATTGTTTAAACACACCATCATTATATCATTAATCATTTCTTCTATAATTTCTCCATTTGCATCTGTTATTTTGCTTCCCCATAATTATGGGCATTGAAATCCCCACACCATATTTCTCTATGACCTCTTCCCTTATAAATACTCTTCATTAAGTCATTTGATAGTTCTTTACATGGATTATAATAGTTGATAATTATCAAATTACCTCTATCCTCTTTATTAACTATTTCAGTTACAATACATTCATATCCTTTAGATACCTTTATTGGGCTGTATGATATTCCTTCTTTAACAAATGTCAAACACCCCCCTCCTCTATCTATCTCTCTATCATATCTTATACTATTGTATCCTTTTAAAACAAAGTCTAGTTGTGGCTTTAACCATGTTTCTTGGATGCATATAATATCAGGTTTAATTGGAAAATCATTAACATAACTTTTGAATTCCTGTCCATTTGCAATTAAACTTTGTGCATTCCACTGAAGAATAGAAAAAAACAATCCATTTAACTAGTATGTATTCCATCATGATTAATATTTAACATTTCATGTACTTCATCAGCCTTTGCTATGATCCCCAAGTAATTATTAGCTGCTTCCACTACTGATTTTATTCTATCACTTTTCTTAGCATGCTGTATAGTGACATTGACTATTGAACAAATGAATGCAACAAAATTGTTCTTGTTTACCAACATTGTATCTTCTGATATTTTAGCCTTATATTCATTAATTTCTGAGATAGCCGTGTGTATGATTTCCTGTTGAATTCTTTCCCTGTCATGACCTCTGTTATTCTCTCTACCTCTGTCTAAAGCTTCAGCAGAGTCCCTTCTTCTGCTCTGTTCTGGTGTATGGGCAGGCCTCTGATTGATTATATCATTATCATTCACTTTCTTAAGTGCTTCTGCATATGATACTTGATGTGTAATCTTATATTTCTGAATTTCTCTTGCCTCTTTTTGCTTTTCACATCCCCCATAAGCTGCACTATGCTGGCCTCCACAATTACAGCATTTTAATTCAGTTATTTCCCCACAGTTACCATGTTCATGTTCCCCTCCACATTTAGCACATCTGATCTTACCTCTGCATTGTGCTGCTACATGTCCAAACCTTTGACATTTAAAGCATCTTAATGGGGGTGGGATGTATTCCCTCACTGGATAACTCATATATCCCATTTGAACTTTAGTAGGCATTTCCACCTTAAAGTATAGCAAAATTGACAAACTTTCAACTTTCTCTTTTCCTTTAGTCAGCCTTTTTGCATCCATAAGCTCACCTCCTTTTAGACTATTTTTGATTTCGTCAATGGAAACAGATATCGGTATTCCTGTAATCACTCCTCTTGATTTTGATGTTGCACCTGGTATGTGTGATGTGATCTTGACCCCATTTAGTTTTTCTTTGCTTAGTACTTGTTTACGCTGTTCTTCAGATGCTGCAAATATAAGCAATCTACCATTTCCCATGAATCTAGCATGATTGATTTTGCCTATCTCTTTCTCAATTGCTTTCGTTACATGTATTGGGTGTAAATCAGGACCTCCGTGTTGATCAAACACTACTACAACTTTAAAGTGGAAATGAAGCGGTCAAATAAAACAGATGTCTATAGCACTAGTTATATATTTAAATATACCCTAAATACAAATTAAGTCAGAAATATGACCCGTTATTCAGAATAAAGCACAAACAAGTTGCATTCATTTCAGCTGTGCGCCGCCATCTTTGTTTTCAGAAAATGATGACATCACAAGAATGGTTGGTACAACATTCTATGCTGTTTACATAGCGGCTGTCATAGGCTCAGTTAGCTTAATGCCTCAACAAAATGGATATGGACGAATGGGATAGACCCACCAATGAGGACAGGCATCCAATTGCCTATGCATTTGAGCCAGTAAGAGCAGTGGGAGTTTTAGTGCCCCCAGAGCCTGACTATGGAGGAGAAATAGATGATCGAGAGAGAGGTGTATCTGAGCGCACAGAAAACAATCGGTGGTGCTTATGTGGGGGTTGTGTCCCTATGTTCACTGACATTGCACACATGGAGAGTGTCTGCTGCCAGGAAATGAACCTGGGACATCTCATCCAAAATAACAGATATATAACGTCCAATCCTACGTGCCAAATGCTGTCATTAAAGCGAGACGTTGAAGGTTGCAATGTGGTCGCTGAGGGACATCCGAGCCGAAACACTGGAACGCCCAATAAACGGCAGTTAACCAACTAACACACTCTTGATAGGTTGTGCAGAGGGGGTAGGCTAGGGGACTACACTGATCACCTGAGACTACACAAATTTTTACACCCATACTCAGTTGTTCTGCAATGTATTATCATGGTAGAAGCTGCGATACAGTACTAGCATAGCATAACATAACAAGCACATACTGTAACTAGCATAGCATGAACCCTAAAATCTATGGTTGCTACAAGCGGCACATCCGTGCATTTATTTACTTAAAGTGAACAGCATGTTATTTTATGTTAGCTTACATAAACAAATAAAACTCAGATGCCTTACAGTCCATAAACAACGTCTACCCACAAAACCATGCCTGTCACAATCACAGAACTAGGCTACTGCAGAGTAGTCTGACGTACTGTAGTAGGCTAGCGTACCCACAACAGGTTCTCACCAGGTTAGAAAGTCTCTGCAAATAGTTTCCACTACTACTTGAGTGAAACAAATGCAATCATTGATACTAATCAATCACAAAAAGAAACCTCTTACTCACACATGAGAAGTTCGCGCCCCGAGTTTATTCACCAATTCATCAACGATGCAACTGCATTTTCAGGTCGCGGTAATCCACAAGTTGTGCGAGAACATCCAAACACATTATTGCGACTGAAGTTAAATCTAATTAAGTACTGTCTCTGATAGGCCTACAGGCTACATTACAGCGGCCCTTGTTCTTGTACAAACACAAAAACAAACATCAACAGAATTTGCGTAGGCATATTGAAATAAAGTGAACGTCCGCTAATGGATAAAACATCCACGAACAAACGCTAACCATTCTGATGACGTAGCGCCTGCATTTTTAAAACATGGCTGCGCCCTAGTGGCGAAAGTCGTTATTGACATGTCATTTTCGAGTGAAACTACTTGAATTTCAGGTTTAATGAAAATCCATGTATCTTCAAAAATGAAAAATCAGCCAACAAATGGTCACAGTTCTCACTGCTTCATTTCCACTTTAAATGTTTCATTCAATTGTTTATTAGCAGTCTTCTTAACTCTGCTTTCTTCAATCTTACTCCGTTTAACCCATTCGTGCTGGATGCTGCATGACGCAACATTGACCCTCCCGCTGGATGCTGCGTAGCGCAACATTGACCCTCCCGCTGGATGCTGCGTAGCGCAGCATGCTTTTTATTTCATGTTTCTAGGTGCTACAGAGGCTTAGATATAACATTTTGGTAGACGTTGACAATTTTTAGTATGTTTTCAGAAAACCCTCAGGAAATAAGGTTATTTAGTCTAGAATGCTATAGGATTCTATAGGCATTTTTAGCAGGCATTTTAGGCGTAAATGGGTTAACAGTGTCTAACGACTCCACGCTACTACTGGAATCCGATCTCAGTCTTACCTGCTTTCTCCTAACTTCTTCCCAGAACATCTCATTATCTTTATCCATAGTCAATGGATCTAAATCTTTGAGATCCTTCAAATAACCATCTGATTTTGCTGCCATCAGTCACTCTACATTCACTGTACAGTAAAGCTTTTTATTTACCAACTCCGAATGATACGAACGTGTCTTTCACCAACAGCAACCCGGAACCGGAAAAACGGGATCGACAACTGTCTCCCTGCCTCATTTCCTCCTCTATGTAGACGATAGCATGACTCAGCAGTGAAGCACTGGAGCTCAGCATCAGTGCAGACTAAAGCATGACTCAGCAGTGTACAGGAGCGACTGCAGCTGGAGCAGACTAAAGCATGACTCAGCAGTGTACATGGGCTCACGTCATCCGTTGCCGAACTGAATTGTGGGTCTGTTGCATCGCGTTTCTTCCGTCGCTCGCGTTGAGAAGTTCAGCTGTTGCTGCACCAACAGACGGCACCGGCCAATCAAGCCAATCGACGGACGGCACCAACCAATCAAATTACGGTTATACTTCAAGTCATTTGCATAGCTACCGTCGGGAACACCCACTGGCATGCGTTGACGGAACACAACTGTGTGTAGAGGCCGTAAAGCATGACTCAGCAGTGTACAGGAGTGAATTCAGCGGGAGCAGGCTAAAGCATGACTCAGCAGTGGAGCACCGGTGTTCCAGTTTGTCTGGTCCGTATGTTGACTGGTGACATTTGCATAAAATCAGTGAATATTCAACAAGGCTCTGCCTACTTCTCAACAGGGCGCTGCTCTGTCTCCACCCCTGGAGCGCCAAAGATTGTCATTTTCACAAAGTGTTTGCAAAGTGAGACAGCATAATATGAGGATCTCGGAGAAACGTGCACCAGTTAATGTCTAATGCATGTCCACTTCAGCGTTATCCACACACCCGTTAATGTCTAATGCATGTCCACTTCAGCATTATCCACTTCAGCGTTATCCACACACCCATTAATGTCTAATGAATGTCCACTTCAGCGTTATCCACACACCCGTTAATGTCTAATGCATGTCCACTTCAGCGTTATCCACACAATACGAAACATGCTACAGTATGTGACCAGAAGATTAAAACGAAGTCGCCCGAAGCATGGAAGGTTCACATGGGTTTCAAACCATGAGTCTCAATGGCACTGCAAGCAGTTACACCATCAATCCCACCGCACATCTGATGCCTCTAAGCAGGTTACACCATCAATCCCAACGCACATCTGATGCCTCTAAGCATTTGTAATTAGAGCCTCAGCTAATAGTACAGTACGTTGTGTTTGGACAATAGGCTTCCGCTGGATTTTCATTAAAAATGCATATTTTGCTAATAAAGAGTCTAAGGAACAAGATTGTTTTTGTCTTCAAATTTCCACAATCCATCTTTAGTGTTTTTATCTGTATGTTTTAAAATAAGCGATTATATCTAGTCCGAAAAGTGATTTTCACATTTTCTTCTAATTCTTTGACAATTAATTCCACTTTTTGCACACAAAACCCCCAGATAATGTAGAAAGGTTGTTGGTTCTAAAACAATATCCATAGTTTTCAAACTTTGAGTGTCTGAAAAGCGTAAAAACACCTCCACGCCTATGTCAAAAACGATTTCTTAATCTTTGCTTTTCTTGATGCTTTCCTTGACCTGCCAAGTCATTCTATTGTCTTGGAAATAATCTATAATAGTACAGGCAACACAGTAGGCATGGGTAGTAACAGTAGGCAAATGAGTAACAGTAGGCAAAATTAACAAACAAAAGAATATAAGGTACAAACAAACAGACAAACCACGGATGGCCCTCTCACAGCCTGAACTAATACAAAAAACAAATAACTCAAGGGAAAGTCGCTAAATGTCGCTAGATGATGTCACACACTAATTTGCATATCAATTACATCACCAGGTCGTGACCACCCCCCCCCCCCCCCCCAAAAAAAAAAAAAAAATAGGCAACTTTAAGAGCCTAATTTAAATATATTTAATTTAACATACTTGTATATTAGGGTAATTGATACACTTTACACTTCTGTACATCTTGTCATAGTATACACCAGAATGAGCATTAAGTGGCTGAAAAGGTCATTTCCAACCTATTCCCAACTGCTGCATTTGCTTTGCACAGCTTGAAGTCTGATTATAACTTCACCATAGGCTACACACAATTTAACCTTACAACAATGGCTATATTTTGGATTTATTTAGTTAATGTCACTCAGACAGACCGACATAATTTTTTCCCCCTCAGCCGACAGTCTGTCCTGCATTGACAACATTGAGGCGACATAGCCTAAACGAATGCTTTAGGTTTTTCTAACTTGTATGCTCGATTTTGAACTATCTGCTTGTGAATGAAGTTGTAGCCTACTTTCCTTTGTTGAATGGTGGAAAGCGTGTCCCTGTTTCCCTGTCGTCATGTCATTGCTCTCGTCTCGTTGACTCTGGTTGTAATCTTACCCGAAGTTGCTGCACCTTCCTCGTTGTCGGAGCTGTTAGATCTATATAACATCTATTTCCGTGGATAACATGGGCTGATACTACATAGGTCAGTCATTACTTTTATAATCATGGGGCAATGCTTTGGGCGAACTCGATGTAGGCTAATTCACAAACGAAACAGCACAGCCGAACTCACTGCTCACTCATAAGAGTAAAAAGGGACGTTACATGCCATCACATCAGAGTCTCAAAAAGTCTCCAAGAACGCCAGAAAAAGTAGCTAGATTTGTCGCTAGTCGCTTTTTACAAAAAAAGTTGTTTGGGGGGTCAGAAATCTCGCTAAATATGGCGACAAAGTCGCTAAGTTGGCAACACTGGGGAAAACATTGCTCAGACACTAAACCATGTGCATTTGCTCTCTTTAAAAGCAACGGGTTATCCACAGCCAACAGGCCAGGCGTGCAGAGAACCAATGAAGTCTTAGAATTAAGAATATATCCATGTTCTTCCAACAACAACAACCACAAGCACCCATGCACCAAACAATTCAAATGACCGGCACTGTTCTCCCAGAGAGGAAGCTACGTACAGTATATGATCACCACACATGGGCGGGCATGTGCACCAGTGCTGCAGGTCAGCCTTTCCACATACACCTGGCTTTAAAGTTCACCGTCCTGGTAGCATACCTATCTACTGCCAAGGCCTGAAGGGGACGGGGAGAATATTTACTTCTGCTACACTGGCAGAGAACTCATGTGAAACAGACTGTGGGAGGTGGAAGGGGTTTGAATGCTGTCCGGCAGTATTCTGAGCGTGAACGTCGGAGGGATAGAACCGGATCAGGGTTCAGACCCAACTCCTCCAGGGGGCACACGATTGGAAAATTACCTGCTGCTATACTTGGGGCCAGCTTGAATTTCCCCTTGGGGATCAATAAAGTATCTATCTAGCGCTGGTTCTTTCAAAGTTACTGTGCTAAATGGTGCCACTGCCAGGTGGCTGGCGCTGTTTGTGGGGGGTTGGACATCTGGTACGCCCTCCAAAAGAGCCTGGGACAGTTGGTCAAGGCTGAAGTTAACACCATCTTGGTCTGTGATGCTAAGCATTAGTCCTGGTGTGGACTATGGCTACCCTCAACGGGTCTCCAACTTCAGGGTTACTGAGGCCTGGCTCCCTCCTGGTACCCCCATGAGGCTGTGGAGCAGCCAGTGCTAGTGGGCTGGATGAATCTTGACCGGTGGGAACAGGTTTAAGCTCGGAGCCATGCATGGTCTTAAGGGGCCCCTCCTCTCCATACGGCCTGATCTTATAGTGTGTGCCAATTTCATACTTGGTAGACACCCATGTATCCTGGATTTTGTGGCGACCGTGAAAATGGTTCTTGCAAAAGAGTTTACATGTACATTACATTTAGCAGACACTTGACCAAAGTCACTTACATACTGTATGTCAGCTATATTACAAAGGATCACATTGTCCCCGGAGCAACTTGGGGTTAAGTGCCTTGCTCAAGGGCATACTGTAACAATGAAAACCAGGAATTGAACCGACAACTTTCAAGCTACTGCATGCTAGACCAGCTCCTTAACCACTACACTACCACCACCCACTAGAAAAAGACTAGACTGCCAGGTGGCAATATGGGTACAGTGTCAGGACTACCATGCCGCAGCCTCTTCCAAGTGTCTCCTAGCATAGACAGAAGTCAGGTATACTCTTGATGTTGCACCACCCAATCAGTCGGTGGACTGTCCCTGTGGTCACCTCCAGTATTTAGGTGGGTCGTACTCCAGTAAGTAGGTGGTCGACTGGTAACTGGCTTCTGACCGAACATCAGCTCCTATGGGGAGTGCTGTGTGGACTGGTACACGGTGGCATTATAGGTGAACAGGAGCTGAGGGAGCAACTGGGGCCATTTACGCTTCTTTTCAGGGGGTAAGGTCCTGAGCAAGTCATAAAGTGTCCTGTTGAAACGTTCACATTGACCGTTCCCCTTTGGATAAGTGGTGGTTCTAGTCTTTGTTATGCTGTAGATGTCACACAGGTCCTTCAACAGCTTACTCTCAAAGCTGCGCCCCTGATCAGAGTGGATTCTCCTTGGCACGCCATACACATAGAACCAACTCTCAGTTAGAATCTTAGCTACGGTGGAAGCTCTCTGATCAGGGGTGGGAAAGGCCTGGGTAAACTTTGAGAAAACATTTGTGACTACCAGAACATTCTCTTGTCCTGTGCTAGCCCAATCCAAGAGAGTAAAGTCAATGGAGATTATTTACAAAGGCTTAGTGGCTAACAGATTTCCCAAGAAGGTTCTGGCTTGGGTTTGTCTTGCTTTGGCAACTACACAGTGCTCGCACTCAGAACACCACTTTTGCACCTCATGCCACATCTGGGTCCAGTAGCACCTCTGGCATAGGAAATCTGTGGTCCTGTCCACCCCAGATGGCCATGGTTGTTGTGTAGGCTAGTGAGCACTTCGACTCGCAACACCTTTGGCAGTAAAAGCTGCAGCACTGGATCCCTGGAAGGAGGAGCCTGGATCGCTCGGTACAACTCGGGATTGTTGTCAGTATACACGGTGAACTTCTTGCCCAGGAGATACAATTTTTTTCCCATGATTGCCCACTTGACTGCAAGGAATTTGAGTTTCATGGCACTATAATTTGACATGTTGCTCTCACTTGGCCGCAAACCCCGGCTAGCAAAGGCTATTGGTCGCCGTAACCCATCCTTCTCCTGTGACAGAACTGCTCCCAATCCTGCATGCCTTGCATCCGTCTCTAAGATAAAGGGACGACTGAAATCGGCATAACCTTGAACAAGCCATTCTTTTAAGGCTCTGAATCCAGAAAAAGTTCTGAAGGCAAACCTAAACATGACTACATTCAATGTTAACTATCCAATATTCAGATGTCTGTAATTGAAATCTATGCAATAAGATATTGTTAAATTACATCCATAAACATATATTTTCAGAAAACTTGTAATGCAAAAAAAAAAAAAATTTGGAGAATTTTTACCCTATGTTGCCAATGGAGGCCAGTTTTAGGCCGCAAATGCTAATTAGCAGGTTTACAACTAAAACATCAGCTAAGTTAATATGATATTCAGAATCAGCACCCAAACATTAGGCAAAATACCCTCTATCCCAGTGTTTTCTCACATTTAACCCCCAAGTGATAGTAGTCCCAGTCTTAATTATGCATTATATAAATGATGATGATGTCATCTAAGTGTGAAAATGGATTGTGAAAATTTGAAGACAAAAAAAATCTTGTTCCTTAGACTCTATACTAGCAAAATATGCAAAAAAAATCAATTTTTACATGAAAATACAGCAGGATTACACAAGACACCGTACTAATCCCGTGAATTAGTAAAACACACTCAGCACACAGTGAGGTGAAGCACACACTAATCCCAGCGCAGTAAACTGCCTGCAACATCAGCGGTGCTTGGGGAGCAGTGAGGGGTTAGGTGCCTTGCTCAGGGGCACTTCAGCCATGCCTACTGGTCGGGGTTGACCAGCAACCCTCCGGTTACAAGTCCGAAGCACTAACCAGTAGGCCACGGCTGCCCGTACAGCGAGCTGGCTGATGTTATTGTAAATTAATTAACGTTACAATCATGCGCGGATCTACGGGGTGGCAAAGGGTGGCAACTGCCACCCCTGGGACACAGTCTTGCCACCCCATTTATAAATCAGATAATATTTTTTTAAGTATATTTTATGTTCATACATGTTGGACTGTGAGAAGGTGTGAAACCCGCACCAAACTCCTCTCAAACAGAAATCGCTGATTTAGAATCCCCCGCCCCCTCACAATGGTTTTACCCATCACCATCAGCGCAGTGACCCCCGCAAAATTTCACCATAGACCTCTGAAGTTCGCCTACAAAAAAGAACCAAAACAGCCATCTTTGCCCATATAAGGAGATCCGGTTGTTAATTGAAGCTAACTACCTATATGGCAAGTTGCATTGCAAGTTAGCTCTGGGGTAGCAAAAATCTAAGTGTGCCGCCTTCACGTAACGAAGATCACAGTATCCACTCGAAGGTAGAGGACAAAAGTGTGTTCAGGAAAACGTCTGTATTTTAGACTTTTTCATCCCTGCGAGAGTTTAAAAGATGCGATAATTCAAAATCCCCATGTTATTTTCCCATAGGAAAAATCGCCAGATACCGGATGTCAAACATGGCTGCTTTTTTGTAGGCGAACTTCAAAGGTCTATTGGCAGCAGATTGCACAGTGCATGTAACTATGTGTCAACTGTCTGTAGGCCTACAACGAAGTGGTAAGTTTGACCACCAAGTCCATAATCAGACCTAGCCTGGCGGGCCATCCTATATCATTGAAATGTATAGTCTGGAATCGAATCATTCACCTGCTTAATCCAAGGGGCGGGCAGAGAATTGTCTTTCAAACTGCCTAGGCATGCAATAGGCCAGCGCTACGACCATATCCGTATCCGGTCGGCAAAACAGCAAATACATCCTTCTTCGAAAGGAATGACTTAAGTGCATTGTGTTGCTCTACTTTCAAAGAAAAGCACAAGTCCAACTCCTCCAAAGTTGACGCCAACGCCGATTCAAACAACCGCTCTTCGTTCGCCATAGCCACCTTCCTTGTTGTTCACCGTCGCAGGATGTCGTTATCCTGTTAAGCCCGCCTTAAGACTCTCTAACGAAATAGAGCGCTGTGATTGGAGAACATCCACGGTGTTAAGCCAATAGAAATTCCTATGGTTCGATACTAGACGTACAGGCTGAGCAAATTAATTTGCCGCCGCTAGGGTGCGTCTAGATTTCTAGGCTATAATCAGACCCATAGTCAGTCCATAAATCAGTTAACCCGGCAACAACATCACTGTTAGTCTACGTCAAATTACATCCGCAAGACTTTGTCTCAAATATTTCGATGATGGTCAGGTCAGATAATAAGGGCATGCTCATGCGTAGCTTAACGTTTAACGTTTAAAGTCTATTTGTGTGTGTCGCTAGTTTATAACCTTTGATTGTAAATACTGCTGTCGATGTCAACCCATTAATACACGTGATAATTCAACACGGGTTCTCAAAATTGTCATGCATCCACTTTCCCAGCATCTATGACTATCCAAATTTGGTCGACATGTCAAATCAAACTAGAATATCTAATCGTGTCAAGCTGGTGGCGGTTGCATTTTTCTTTTTCCTTTCTTTTCATATATGGTGTAAATCAATCTACAGAAGTAAAAGTACAGTTACATGACTGAAATTCTACTCAATCACAATAAGTAAAAGTAGCCTACTATTTTCAAACAAACCCTACTCAGAGTAGGCTACTAGACTAGATGTTTGATGATGTCAAAGCACATCACATATGAAGCTTTGTACATGAGATGTAATTGCTTAGATTCCAGTTAAATCTTCCAGTTTCATTGGGTGATAGATTTCAATCATTTGCAGGTACTGTAGATGAACCAACAAGCTGAGGCCAGCACAGGAGTATGTGTCCTCAAGAAATTAACATGTTGCTTGTTCACTCGTGTTTGAGGTCGTTTCTTAATAGGATATTTATAAAGGTAATTTAATACAGTATACATGTACTTCATTATTCACCACTAATATTAGGTCTTAAAAATAATAGCCTAACTTAAAGGCACAGAAAATGTCCTTGCTTTAAGCCTTGCAATAGCCTAACCTATGTATGGTGCTACCAACTGCATGACAGGCCTATAAATATTTGCTCTCTGGTATCTTATTTCACAAATTGTTTCAGTAATTTAGACTACATACTTGGAAAAGGCAGTTAGATAGTGTTGGATATTAATATTCTTTTTTTTATCAACTAGTAGTTCTAGCCAATTATGCAGGGGAGATACCGATTCATAACATCTGACTAAATTCATCTTATAAGGGGTCTGGGGAACACGGTGTGGGCAGGTGACTTTCAAGCCTATGGAGTTTTGAATAATATTCAAACAAAGGTTAATCGGAATGATAAATACCGCTATTAACCGGTTATCTAAAATTGAAAATGACGTTTTCACTCCGGAACAATTGGTTTTGCTCCCGTTTTCAGTTACGTCCTTCCAAAAAATGTGTTCGTTTCCGGTTTTCATTTTCATTCTTTGAACCGTTTCTAATCCTAATATTTGGCCTTTAATTGTAGTGGGGGTTGAAGTAAAAACCTTCCAAAGAATTAAATAATTGAATTAGATACCCATACTAACCCAGTACTTAGTTACTGTCCACCAGTGTGTGTGTTTGCATGTTTATTAGTGAGGTGGTAGATTAATAATTACATTCTTGTTATGTACATTTTTTTTTTTTTTTTTTTTTGGGGACTTTTATGCCTTTATTGCGGATAGGATAGTGGAGAATGACAGGAAATGAATGGGAGAGAGAGTCAGGGTGGGATCCGGAAAGGACCACGGGGCGGGAATCGAATTGAGGGGTCATTTTTTAAAAGAATTATCTGGGGGATAATACCTCCAAACCCCCCTAGAATTGCTTTTTGACACTGTATAATTTAAGTACAGACTACACAGACTGTATAGTGATTACATAGAGAAAGAAATTCACATATTAAGACCCACATCATCCAAAACGCCAGCTACATCTCCGATTTGCCTCCCACCTCGTGTAATGTACTGTAATGTAGAGAACAAAACATATTCAATGAAATCCGTAGAATTTTAAGTTTTGAATAATGTCCATGGCCCCCCACCTGGAACCTCGCCACCCCAGGAAAAAATCTCTAGATCCGCCCCTGGTTACAATGAAATGGCTACCACTGAGCATATGTGATGGGTAACGTTAATCACAAAACAATAAAGGCAAAGATACATTTTTGGCAGTAACATGAGTTTCTGAACTTGTAAACTGCTAAGTTACTCTGTGTTGTTGAACCTGTTACATGCTGTTATTTTACCGTAATCAAGGGAGGGATAGCTAACGCTAGTTTATTTTACCTAGAAGCTAGGAGTTGCAAACAAACTCAACTCTTCATTCTCAACCTTTCAACTATTAACTTTCAGCACACAAAAGTATAAATTGTCTGAACATGGCATTACGAAACATACATGAACTTCATGTTAGCAGATCAAATTTACCAGCAAATTATGTTACAGCGTAGCCTGTGCTAGTCCATTTTGTAGGCCTACGTTACAAGTAGCTGAGGCTGCTTGGCTGTAGAGAGGAAGCGGGTCCACCAGCCAGTGTTCTGTCGAACTGGGCTACCTGTCGAGTTGAGCTACCGCGCAAGCACATTTGAAAAACCTGTCACAATCGAATGTTGGGAGTAGAATGACTGTCATTTTAAGCTACCTTTCTCAACACCGAGGTAACTCAGATTCGTCGACATGTAGAGAATAGAGATGTCTACGACGTGTAACAACTATGCAGGGCTCTACACTAAAAAAAATTTCCAGGAGCACTTGTGCGCCCAAGTTAAAAAATGTAGGAGCACAGACAAAAATTTGGGCGCACAGTCAGTTCTGTACTTAACTTACACATAATCTAACATTACACTGCAGCTAACAGTTAAACATGCCAGTGCACCAATTGCGAATATTAAGAATGACTGACAACATTTAGGCTACAGGAAACAGGATTTTAAAGATCAGTGCCTACTTTATTTTCAGTCTGTTCTATTTTCCTACATTTTGTTAATATAAAATAATATAATACATTGCCATATTTGCATTTAGCCTGTATATCAAGTATCCTGCCAAATGTAGGCTAATTTATTTATTTGTGAATCCATCTGTAGCTAATCCAAATATGCCCATGGTGACCTATCTGACTACATACTGCCTAATACTACTACTAAAACAGTCCATTTTCTCTTCCACAAAACCCAACATAGGCTATCAAGGATATATATTTTTTTTTATCCTTTTATTTTTTATTTGAAATATCTGCATTGATGGGGGCACGGCAAGGCCTACTTTCGTTTTGCACTTCAGCTTGTATTCGGTGTAAACAAACAAGCATGCGTGGAAGCCTGGAGTTGTCAGTAGCGTTCTACCTTTGAATAAAATGGGAGGCTACTTTTGTGCCTGTTCGCTACAGCTATATTTTGCATTAGAGGGTGACACGGGAAGCAATTTTCACTCCCGTCCCATCCCGAGCCCGCACAAATACTCCCGTCATATCCCGATCACGTGACAGCCCCCCAAAAAAAATTCTGTCCCGCAAAATCCCGAGAGAAAGACTCCCGAATCCCGTCCCGCTCCCTATGTTGATGTCTAAAGTTATCCGACTGTTAGGCTACAGTAGCATGCGGTGACCATACATTTTGGTAGGGCAGAAAGCCTTGTCTAACTTTTCTTTAATAGCCGATCATTTTGGGCTATATTAAAATTACATATTTTACAGTACTTTGCTGTAGGCTATGCTTAAATCATTTCATAGTTAGATCTCATCCCATCAGTTAAGTTTGCACCGTTCTCATCACGTTAAACCAGCGAAGCATAGCAACGTTGCTATGAGTAAACAAAACATTTTTTTGTGTTCCGCCAGGGTTATGCGATAAATATATTGAGGAATGCGATCGTCAAGGTGTCATGCCCCAACATTGCATGACACATTAAACTCAACGAGAATCGCTTTCCCGGACAGCTCGTGCAATTGAATAGAGTTGTCCTTTGCTGATACTTTCGCCTGTAACTGTTTCTTTGCATCCATTTTGCCTTAGGGCCTATCGCTGAAGCTGATTGATTGTGAACAGGGCAGCTGCTTGTCTTGCTCTGATAGGCTACCAATCAACAACAAACGTATTGTGGGTTGTAATTGGTTCTCTTTTCTAAAACGAAATGCCTCACGTCTTTGGGCGCACTCACTGCATTGCAGCGTAATTTTTTAAGTTAATAATCTCTGGCTTCCCGCCAGCTCCCGTTTATTATTTCCTGTCCCGTCCCAATCACGTTACCAACAGTGAAATTTACTCCCGTACTGCGGGAAACCCGCGGGAATACCGTGACCCGCGGGAGTCCCGAAAAATTGTCACCCTCTATTTTGCATATTGCAGCCAATACGTCAACTGGACTAAAAGGCATGTTAGGTTACCTTTCCTTCTCTCCCTGCATAGAGCATCACAGTCCCGCCCCTCCTCCGAGAGAGCTTAGTTTCCGGAAGTAGCTTTCCCATTCATTTTTCCCATTGACGTTCTGGAAAAATCCGTATTTAAAGAGTTTTAGAGCATGTCTTAGGATATCCAGCTACGGAGTAACTCATAAGCACACAATCATTTCGAGTTAAAAAACGAAGAGAAAGTCCAAAAAAAGTCAAAGGTACAAGACTGTGTACATATTTTCATTTCCGAGCGAAGGAACTACTCATCCCATAATCCACCGGGCCTCACTGAAAAATATATAAGCAGAATGAACCAGCGCGAAATTATTCATTTCCAACCGGCGACAGCAGCGAACCCTCTCCTCCAAACAATGATTTTTATATAGTTAATAGCAGTTATTTCAGGAGTAATCGTGTAAATAATAGTGTTTTGGTATTGAAAGTTATATTTACCATCGTGTATTTTATATCGTGTGTGTGAAAGCGGTTAACGTTAACGTTAGCAACATTGTGCAGTGCTTCGTATCTGACTGCCATCCTGATGCATGGACCGTGCATGGTCTGCTCTTGGACCACCATATTCAGTTTATTAACTTGAATTATTACACAAAATGTTCATTAAATGTACGAAGAAGTATTTCTAGGTTAATGATTGATATGGCTCGTACAGTATGAAGGCTACAGTAGCCTAGCTAATATTAACTAGCATTACCAACCTCCCTGCAAAACTCACCACACAACTTCGTAGGTTTGATAGGTCTTGTTCCTCATGCTGGCCCATACATAACCCACAAGCTGACCCTCGACACACAACAGTCAATAATGTGACCCGATTTAAAGTGGTTTTCACCCCTTTGCACACTCTTGATTTCGTCCTTGAAACTGAAATATTCACGGCCCGGGGGCATGGACGGTTTGCTAACCATTTTACTGCAGTGTCTACCAGGTGGTAGGATCCAGCTTTGCTATCAGCTAGCTAGCTAGTTCAAAGGTTTAAGTTCTTAATGGGGATATACAGGGCTTTTTATGCCTCGTCTAAGTTGATGTTTCATATAAACAACAATTCATGTTCATAGAAACAACAAGGTCACTAAAACATAATATATTTCATAACGTTACCTGTGTTGCAGCATGTAGGCTAATGTTAGCAGCATTATAATGACATTCTAATGTCTGAAAGGCTAATGATTAGCTAGCCTATCGGCTACCTGAAAAGTTAAGTGTTCAAACTAGCATTTACAGTGTTCTATTTGATGGTGTATTGGCCCTGACTAAGTTCGTGTGATATATAAACCACAATCCTTGTTGATACAAGTACCAATGTTCGTCTAGAAAGTTTTTATTCACATTAAGATTTTCGCCATCTTTGTCAATAATTTTCGCTGATTCAAGTTTCAAACTATGACTGAACGGCCTTTCCACCAATCAGAGGCATCACTGTGGGATTGTGGGATTGTTCAGGATTGTGGGTAATGAAGTACTTATCCAAGACATCGCGAATAAAAGACATTTATCTCAAAACGAGGTTAGTTCCCCGTGAACTTTTGGCGTCTATATGAGCATACACAATCGCTTAGTACAGCCGTAGCTGGTTTTGAGTCTACCATGTGCAGTTAAGTTTGTATGGCTTATACCCGAATTGTCAATGGAAAAATTGCATTGAATTCTTACTTCCGGAAACTCCTGTGGGCGGGACTGTGATGCTCTATTCTCAAAATCTCATCCTGTTCCTCCTATATCCGATGAATTCGGTGGATAGAAGAACTAATTTCTTCAATCTTTGCATCTTGGCTGGCTAGTCTAACTTTCCGCGCTCTTGGATTTGATAGAAGCGATTACTAGCGAGTCACAACGCGAAACTGCTAACGTTGATGGGAAGTGTAGTTTTTATGCTGCATTCGCGACGTGATTCTATGGTTTGCACCAGTAATGTTTCTCGATGTTGCGGTGTATTTTGTAGACAAACATTAACATGGTTAGAACTCATTCGCACCAGTGCGCCTAAATATTTTTTTGCACTCGCACGCCACCATTTTTACTCGCATGTGCGAGTGAAATGGGCACACTGTAGAGCCCTGACAACTATGTAAAATAAATAGCGGTTCGTCGACATATAGATATGTCTATGACGTGTAAGGATTAATATAATATATAAAAAAACATTTACTGATTTCCCATGTGTCAAATATGTTCTTGTAGCTGGGTAGTTAGCTAGCTAACTTAAGCTAATACAGAGAATGTCTAATAGGAATACCCTACAAAACATAAAAGTAGCAGATCACCATTTTCTAAGAGGGGAGGGGAGGGGGGGGGTTAGATATGGCTTGACAGCATCGCAAAATAAACTAACTTGCTGTTTGAGACAAGAAAATGGACTCACTTTATTAATAATATTTTATTGCATACTCTAAGTAAGTATGCCTACAACAAAATTCAAAATGTTCAAGGCCATAGAGCATATGGGTGTCCACCCTTTTGGAGATGCTCTGCAACTTCTGACTATAAACACACCTCAGTAATAGACCACAAGAGACTATTCACCTTTCAAATAACTTTATTACAATAAGGTTTTATTTATTTTAGTAATACACAGAATAGCCTACCTTCACTTTATCATCAGTAGATACATATTTCATTACTACATAAGTATGATCTTATCCAAATAACACTTCATTTTAATGCAATTAACATGAAAATAAAATCAGTAACTTTATGCAATTTGAAGCCCATAACATTTTATAATATGTATTCATAGCTATATATAGAAGAGTTTCATGCGTAGGGTTTAGTTTTAGGTTGTAGTAAATATTTATTGTGCAAGCCACGGAGAGGCCTCTCAGTCACCATTTCATTCAAAAATACATCTAAATTAGCCTACAAATCTAGACGCGCCCCTAGCAGCAGCAAATTACATTTGCATGAAATTGAATTGAATTACATTTGCTGCCAGGGCTAGTCTAGCAACTCTCCGTTGGTTTGTGAGCTCCAGAAATCGAAACTTAATCAGGACATTGAAATCTTGTATAGAGTCGTTTGGTGGGCTTAACATAATGATTGATGGCAGACGGCCATGGCAACGGTTTGGCTTGAATTCCCTGCTACTTGAAAACAAGTATCCTATTGCGTGCAGAGGGAATTTGAAAGACAACTGATTATCCCGCCCCTCGGACCGAGCACTGCGAACGGTGAGTGCCCAGACCCTACATTTTTATTCAAGACCATAGAGCGTAGAGCGAAAGTAATATATATTTCATCACTGAAGATTTCTTAAAAATAGTGTTATATTGTTACACCCCTACCTGAGTCATGAGTACCTTGGTGATTTGGTGCAAGACTTAAACGGCTATTAGACTATACGTTTTCCCTCCTACTCAAGCGAGGACGCCTTGCACACTACTCCTGCTTGACCTATCCTTTCTGGCAATTTCCAATCAGAGCCATACACTTTCATCACACAGAATAGTGTGTGTGCCTCCCTCTATAAATCGTGTGTAGTGGGAGAGTCATAAGCCTCAAAAACATGGCCAAACTTAGAAGTCTAATGTCAAAACATGAATTTTAAAAAACTTATTTGCATTCATCTTCTGTAGGGTTGATTACTGCAATGGGCTTTTCCATTTGGTGTCTCTGGGATCCTACTTCTTTGGCTTCATGTTCTGAGTTCTTTTCTGTGAAAAGAGAAACATACAATCAGTCACCTTGAGTTGACCATTTTTTCATCTTTATGCAGTGGTTCAACACTGATCAAAATAGGAAATATAAGTCAGCCTTTCCAGCTAAGGGTTACATTATACATAAAAAACATACTGTGAACTTACGACATGAACTGTGCCAATTTGGGGTGACATTTTATTATATGTTGTTGAGCAATTTATGTGTCCTTCAGCTTGTACTGTATTGTCTGAAAATATGAAATCTCTCCTTGGCCCACCGTCTATTAAAACTGCCTAATGCCACTAAGGAAAATAAGGTAGCTCAACTAGATAGGTATCGCAGATCGACAGATACGTTCTATCGAATTATGCTACGGTAGCTCATCTCGACAAAGCAGCACCGGCACACGAAGCCGCGCCCTTTTACCCATATATGGATTGGCTGGGAATTGGGCGGAGTTAGGATTTCCCAAGATTTTCCAAGATGGCGCCACCACTACCCCCCATAAACGGCCTCAAAACCGTTCCTCAGAAAATCAATGGGTGACGTTTTGTCCATATTTTTTACAGTCTATGGTTGCTTCTACCCTGGAAATCCAGAGTTCTCGCGAGAGCACAATGGAATTGTCTCTACGAGACACTAAAGGAGGCAAGGAGCAATGATGCACGTTACTTTTACCCCAACATTCCGGGGAACCAGCTAAACTGATGAAGACAGCGCTGCAACGTTGGAGGACAGTACACATTGGTCATTGTGTTATCCGATTGCGTCAAAGTCCGAAATCATTCAGAGTAAACATGGTCTAGTGTTATCCAATTGTGTGCAGTGCAGTGTTGCCAACTTAGCGACTTTGTCGCCATATTTAGCGACATTTCAGACCCCCCAAGCGACTTTTTTTGTAAAAAGCGACTAGCGACAAATCTAGCTACTTTTTCTGGCGTTCTTGGAGACTTTTTGAGACTCTGATGTGATGGCATGTAACATCCCTTTTTACTCTTCTGAGTGAGCAGTGAGTTCGGCTGTGCTGTGTAAGAGTCTCATGCCTGTTTCGTTTGTGAATTAGCCTACATCGAGTTCGCCCTAAGCGTTGCCCCATGATTATAAAAGTAATGACTGGCCTATTGTAGTATCAGCCCATGTTATCCACGGAAGTAGATGTTCTATAGATCTAACAGCTCAGACAACGTTATTGGAAGATGCAGCAACTTCGGGTGAGATTACAACCAGAGTCAACAAGACGAGAGCAATGACATTATGACAGGGAAACAGGGACACGCTTTCCAGCACCGTAAAACAAAGGAAAGTAGGCTACAACTTCATTCACAAGCAGCTAGTTCAAAATCGAGCATACAAGTTAGAAAAACCTAAAGCATTCGTTTAGACTATGTAGCCTCAATGTTGTCAATGCAGGACAGACTGTCGGCTGAGGGGGAACAAATTCTATCGGTCTGTCCCAGTGACATTAACTAAATAAATCCAAAATATAGCCATTGTCGTAAGGTTAAATTGTGTGTAGCCTATGGTGAAGTTATAATCAGACTTCAAGCTGTGCAAAGCAAATGCAGCAGTTGGGAATAGGTTGGAAATGACTGATTTTCAGCCACTTAATGGTCATTCTGGTGTATACTATGACAAGATGTACAGAAGTGTAAAGTGTATCAATTACCCTAATATACAAGTATATTAAATTAAATATATTTAAATTAGGCTCTTAAAGTTGCCTATTTCAGTAGGCCTAGGGAGAACACCTCTAGGTGTAAAGAGGAATTAAAGGGCCATCGTCGTTTTTTTTTTTTTTTTTGGGGGGGGGGGGGGGTCACAACATGGTGACGTAATTGATATGCAAATTAGTGTGTGATGTCATCTAGCGACATTTAGCGACTTTTGGAGCTGGCTTTAGCTACTTTCCATTTGAAATAGTTGGCAACACTGGTGCAGTGAAACTTTTAAATGCATGCTTGTTGCCGCCCCTCAAGTTAGGCCATTACATTGTTCTTGGCCAGACCCTTAATCTTTCTAGATTATCAGGGTCTGGATTTTCCAGGCTAGGTTGCTTCATGCTGTGCAACAGCAACCATTGATTTCCCTTCCTATGGTCCCTAAGGCTCCACGCTGCGAGTTATTGTGTGTGAAATGAAGAGGGGGGGGTATTTATGTGTGCAGTAAGGTTTATTTCCACGGCTTGTTTATGCTGCTGATTGTAAGAGGCATCATGAGAGAATGTGATGCTTTCTGGTGTGTGACTGTATGTAGGTCAACACAGTGTGTGTGTGTGTTGTATGTGTAAAATATAATGACACTCCTATTCATCCATCATCTGCCACATGACAGGGAGGTAGTTAAAAGCATACACACACACACACGCAGAAGGTGAAGGATCGATTTGGAAGGATTGATTGAAGGAAGGATTTTAGGGCTCTATCAGCAGCACCTACTACACACACTCACTCATACACACACACACACACTAACTCTTTCTCTCTCTCACACACTAAACACTCTCTCATTCAAACAGCATTGGCCATCTCTGACACAGTTTTCGTTTCGGAATAAATCCTCAGCCCTGACAGTCTTCACACAGTGGAAGTAGAATGGGGACTAACGTCCATCTGTAATCCTTTTTAGCTCAGTTAGCAAGTTAAATACCTTAGCCTCCTTAGCCTTGAATTTCCCCTGGGGATCAATAAAGTATCTATCTATCTATCTATCTACAACACTACATACTGAGAAGTTGAACCTTCTTTCATACGTATATAAATTAACATCCCCCAGAATGTCCATACGGAAATTTTCAACAAGGTTGAGAGTCGTTCTGATGGTTCTACAACACTTTTTGGGTCGTTTGGTGGGTGCTTCATCTCCCCCTTGTGCTTCTCCGCGGAAAAACCGAATATGCAACTTTCTGGTCGCGGTCTGAACACATCCGGATGTACTCGAAAATGTAGTCAGATTGTAGTTTCTAAGAAGACTGCAAAACTGACTCCGACTTGGCTTTGTTGCTGTTGAAATTGTAAGTAGCCTACCCTTGGGTGAACTTCGTTTCTGTAATGTGATTTGATAGTCTCTTGAACAATGTGTTTGCTCGACCGTTTTATTGTGAGCCCTATGTGTTTAGCTTGGTTTATCGATGGCTAGCTCGCTAGCTAGTGGGGGTTTAGCGTAGCAGTCACTTGCTACCGAAGCTGCAGGGGGAGCTATGTCGTGAAAAATGCGAGCCCAAATCAGGCGAAAACCCAAAAAACAGCAAAGGAATAACCAGACCTGCATAGGGCTTCTTTAACTATTTTACACTGATGATGCAAACTTCGCTAGTTAGCAAGCTAATGAAGCTAATATGGAATGCAATTGCAAGTTTTAACATTCAAATATTGTTTCATCCCCATTCACACTATGTGCACTCATCAACACTCTAGGAACCATTTAATACCACTGGTATTGTTAAACATTGGACAATATCAATAACCTCCATCATCAAACATGTTCTGAATGCTTTAAAAAAAAAAAAAAGATACTGCATGGCGCAGTCACAGAATTCATAGTTTACCCTCGTAGTTTACCACTACACCCCTGGTAGTGAAGTAGTCATTAGTCATTTCGGTCAATAAAGCGAATTTCCTTCAGTCATATTCTTAGAGAAGGATAGTAATCCAGTCTAAAGCAGGGCTTGAAAACGAAAATGTTAATTTTTAAAACATTTTTAAACGTTCCGTTCCGAACGGTTCAGGTAGGCCTATGTTTAACGTTTTCGTTCTTGCATGCGTTCCGCCACCAACATATCGGTCCTGAACCGGTTCGGAACGCAATATATCGTTCGTTCTTAAAGTTCCGGCAGTGTTTGGCAGGCCTATCAAGTCTATTTTTGTGGACTTTACCTTAGAATAGACGTACTCATTATTTCCCCTTGATTTAGCCTATACCGTAGCTATGCCCAAAAATAATAAATCACAGGCAGCATCCAAAAACATTCAGATGGGCTATCCATCCCATAGCCTACAGACTTACTGTAGGCCTAACCTATGCCTATAAATAAAAAAAATATTTATGGATACGTGCTAAACTTACCTGGTTGTAGCCTAAGTTTTATCCATATGGAGATCCTCAAAGGCTTGCGCTATAATTCCAACCCTGTTTATAAACGAACCTGTCTGTTGCTGACAAGGCCTATCTCCAATTTCCCGTTTAACTCATCTACATAGAATAGGCTATAATTGCGCAAACATTTCAAACCCTGACTTTAAAACGACAAGGCGTGGACAGGCAAAATAGGCTATTACGCATAGGCTACAAACAATTTCCAAATCAGTTTCAGTAGCCTACGCTACGAGTTGGCCTAAGATCCGAAGTGGCAGATGGATAGGTTACATTACAACAGCAAGACAAAATATACACATTTGGACCAAAGGTCCATTTATTCGTTTTTTTTTTTTCAAACTGCAGAAATCAAATTATTAGGCTGTTCGCCTACAATCAAACGAGTGGAACACTTAGGACAGGGGTCGGCAAATAGTGGCCCGCGGGCCAATTTTGGCCCGCCATTGATTCTATCTGGCCCGCGAGATGACGTTAATTTGTTGTTGAATGAATTTTTTTTTTAACCCCATGTTTTTAAAAAGAAAAAAAGGCCTACAGCAATCCCATCAATTTCAAAACATTTATTGAGGTATAGATGATAGTCCTACTAAAGTGACAAAACAGGTGGAACATCCTTGCAGTTATCCATGACGCACAGGTCGGAACGGTATTGGCACGCGAGTGCGCGTAATCTTGTGCAAAAAAACAACAACAGTGTCCTGTCTCCCTCTTCCAGTGGGCAAGGTCAAAAATAGCCTATGTTTCGTTAAATTAATAGGCTTGGCATTAAGAAATGCAGGCAGGCTCAACACATACCTCTGCTTCCATTCTTCTTTGTAGGTCCTGCATTCTGAATCAATTTTTCTTTTCAAGGCTTTTGACAACGACATTTTGCATCGATAACTAGCATATAGCAATGTTCAGCTAATCATTTACACGTCATCCAAAAGAATAATATTTGTAGCCTACACATTAGTTACGGCAAGTTGCTAGGCAAGTCGCCTGTTTCATGAGAGACGACAGGAGATGCAGCAGGCGGCATAAAAACAGCGCACATAAGCAAATAAACGTTTTTAATGGAATTAAATTAAATGCATTTTAAAAGTTAGATGATGTTTATTTTAATATAATATAATAATTAATAATTTAAATAGTAGGCCTATAACACCCCCCCCCCCCCCCCCCCCATTACAAAAGCTATGGCCCGCGATGCCATTGTCTGAAAAAAAATTGGCCCGGGTCCAAACGTAATTGCCGACCCCTGACTTAGGATATGCTTTTGTGAAATTTTATAAAATATATAGAGAACGAAAAAAAAAACTTTATTAAGCGGTTTTGTGGATTTCAGAATAACGTTTCTGTTCCAGAACAGTTGAAGACCATTTTGTTTCCGTTTCCGCTCCTCGTAAAATTCCGTTCGTTTTCGGTTTTCGTTCCTTGAACCGGTTCGGAGCCCTGGTCTAAAGTGACCAGACTAGTAGTCCAGTCTAAGATGACCAAACTAGTAATCCAGTCTAATGTGCCGTTCTTTTTGTCCACCGAACTCGATTTGCGAGCCAGTTTCCTGGGTTACGAACCGGACGTTGCAAATAGAACACTCCCGAGGTTGTTTAAACAACTCGTCAAGTCGTCTGAACCAAGGGGGCAGGCGAATTCCCGGAAGTAGAAGAATCAATGGAGGCTGGAGGGACCACTTCTCTGCTAACCCCCATAGAAGCCCATTCATTTTAGGATTTTTTTTGAAATACCATAACTTAATATAGCATATATCCTGTGCCGATATTGTAGCTTCTGTGTTATCTACATAAACAATAAAAGGCAAAACAAGACTTGACTACCTCGTACGTAACTTTAGGTTCCCGTAAGAAGAATGTTTAGCATGTCCGGTTGTAGGGAAGCTAACGCACCGTAGGGAGATAACCGTATTGTTTGGATAAGAAGCTCAGTCCAGCCAGCACGGAAACTCATGAACAAAGCTATGTAGCCTACAATAGCATAGGTAAAGCATTGCATAGAGGCAAGTAAACCTAATGAAAAACGGCACTAACGATAAGCATTTCAGTGGTTTTCGATGGATTGACCGTAGGCCGGAAAAGTGGAAAGAAGATTAGCTTCAAGGCTATAACTTTTTTGTTTTGTTTTACCATGACTGTTTTTGAAGATGATCATGTGTGGTAGTTTCAACATTAACACGACTTGATATCACTTGTGAGGATGATATTAATAATAATACATAAATAAATGTTTAACTTTGACGACTTTGAAGGCGAAGGAAGTGTGAGAAGAATTTCTGTGTATCTATCATATCATATCAAGATTCAGTTCGATGGCTAACGTCACTAAGTTAAGTGCGAGTCTGCGCAGTACTGGGGGGACCAACTGAAAAATCGTTCAATTTGACTCAGTGCCCTCCCATTGAAAACGACGGAGTCTGTTCGTCCATTTCTTTTACTGTCTATGGTCTGAACTCAGAGGACCCCGAGTTCAGTTTACAAGATGGCTACTACAAGCATCACACGTAAGTTAAAATTGTGGTTTTCTACTATTTTAAGCACTTTTGTCTGTTGTAACCAAATGAAGAAGTCGTACACACAGCACTGTATACTGTTACCTATAGGCATGTCGTTCAAGTGCCGCCTTTGTAGCGTGTGCCGTTAAAATTGGCTAGAGACTCTCCATGTTGCTATGACAACAATGCCGAGTCAGAGCAGTAGCCTAATGTTATTGTTAACGTTAATCATAATGGAATATTCAGATATCAAACTGTGAAATATGTTTGGCAATATGTAGTGAACATGTGTCTATATTTGATTAACGTTTAAACACAGAAAGATACTATTTTTCAAGCATATTACAGTCACTAAAGGCCCATTCACACCAAGAACGATAATGGTAACTATTAGGGATGGGCATAATTAATCGACGATCGATAGTTGATCATTAAGAATTCCGTCGATCACGTTAATTTGTTGTCGATTAAACTAATGTAGGTTGTGTTACATAGTGTGTCTTGAAGCAATTAAATGAATCACTGTGTGGCAGCAATTAAACATTATACCACCCGGGGACAATATTTGACGCTATAGGCTACTCAGTTACCTACGAGTTTCCGTTTTGATTTATGAAGAGTTCACGGTGAAGTGTGGCGTGGGACCATTTTATAGTTTAAAAAACAATAACAGTTCACTGCAAACACTGCGATGTAATATTTGCCTACCAGTAGGGCTATCAGTGCAAGTGCAATAGAAGACATTGTTTCAATTTAACTCAATGAAATAAGAGATTTTAATTAGGGCTGTCAATCGATTAAAAAAAATAATCTAATTAATTACATACTCTGTAATTAATTAATCTAAATTAATCGCATATATACTTTTTGCTGTGAAAGTATTTTAAATATTTAAATTCAAATGAATCATTGAATGATCAGCATTAGTGACATTAAAGTTCAAAACCTCTTATTATTATTTTCACTGTTCAAATAATGGCCATAATAATCCATGATATGACCTAATATGCTGAGGAAATAAATTCAAAAGTGCTTCGGGAAGAAGTTTCTTTTCACATACAAGGCATTTCAGGCCACAGATATAACCTAGGGGACACAATGAAAATAAATTAACACTCCCCTCAATGTCAATACTTATTTCTTTGCATTGATGTGCGACTATAGAGTTGATGAACTCCGGTGATATGCAAATTCCTTGCTGCAGACATTGCAAAGGACTTTATTTTCAACACTTTATTTTTATCAACACCATCAGGCCGTTTTTTTTAAAGTAGATGTTCCAATCAATGATCTAGGCAGCACATGTTCTTCTCTCCTTCATTTTACAGTCTAATTTTTACTGACTACTGTAGAATGGCTCGGGGTCAAAGGTCATACGGAATCGATTAATCTACACCAGCGGTTGTCAAACTGGGGTACGCGTACCCCCAGGGGTACGTGGACTGATTTCAGGGGGTACGCGAAAAAAGATCTAAGTCATAGCCTATGCCTTTTCAAACATTTTCTCTATCCCACGTTGGTAACTTAACTTCCGCATTTGCACTGCGCATTAAAAACTGATTTTCTACGCATTAACAATTCTCCGCACTTTGAGAGGAGATGGGAGCTGACCAAAAGGCTGTACTGTTTCACAGCGAGGCAAGGTGGCTTTCCCGAGGTAAAGTGCTGTCGCGTGTTTGAGCTCCGAGTCGCCTCTTCTTGGAGGAAGAGCGCATGTTTGAATCTGCAAGCACGTTCACTAATGAACATTTCTTGACGAAGCTGCCTATCTTAGCTATATTTTTGGAAAGCTCAATGAGTTAAATCTCCAGTTACAAGGCAAAGACAAGCACCAGATAAGATCACTGCATTCAACAAGACGATTGTGTGTGAGATTAGGTGCAGATCTATTTAAAATCATTATATTCAGCACATTTGTAGGCCTATCATATGTTGACTATTGATGAGATTTGTGTCATATGATTATGATCCTATTCACTATTCTCGACAAAATTTGATAAAAATAAATATTAATAAAACAATTAAAAAAAAACTTGTTAACAATTGGTGGTGTTGGGGGTACTCCGGAAGATCATAATGTCTCAGGGGGTACATGCCTGTTAAAAGTTTGGGAACCACTGATCTACACTAATTTTTTTAATCAGTTATTTTTTCTCAAATTAATTAATCGAAATCAATCAGTTATTTTGACAGCCCTACTTTTAATATTTTATATTGTTGGTTGGTTTAATACATTGTTATCAATGAAAAGTCGTTGTCCTACACCATGGGTCTCCAACACGTCACTCTCAAGCTCAGTTGCTTGCAGTCTCCTTCTAAGCAGTAGGCCTAGGCTACTACATTTAAACACAATTGTTGCCGTGACTGGAGGCATTCCAGCCTACAAATTTAAAGGAATGAGTGAGCCAAAGCGTTTTATAGCCGACCCAGCAATTGTCCTAATCTAGAAACGGCCCGGTTAGCTTTAGCTTAGCGTAGTCGCTGTAATCAGGCGATTCCAGCTAGCATGTCGTTGCAAAAGTGAATCAAATAACTCAAGATTTTTTATAATTATTTCTCGTAACCTGTACATTCACATCGAGTACAAATATCAATGCAAATTAACACGAAGGGATTTACTAGACCAATTTAGATTTGGAACTATTTTCGGGCATAACACCGGCAAAGCACCGCTGCCAGGCGCAAAGACATCACGCAGCATCTGTAAACCCTCAACTTCCGGCAATACACCAGCGTGACTACCAAGTTCTCTGTTACTAGGCTGACACTGACAGGTGGGCTTTCTCTTAAGAGTTCTAATGGCGATGAATATGGAAGATTACACGATAGACGAAGATGATGACTTCGACTACCAAGATCCAAGACCCTACCTTTTCGAACCTGAGTTCACTGAAGAGGAGTCGCGAGCTTTGGATCTGGGAAGAGAGGACGTTGCGACTAGTCAAGGCGAGTCGGATGAGAGAACGAGAGCAAACACGAACTGGTGGTGTGAGTGTGCCAACCCATGCCGACTGAAATGGAGTGTTTATGCTGTGCAGAGTGGGATCAAATACTGCCATCGATGGTGGGCAACGCTCCCGAAGAGGAGCGTGACCGCACTTGTGTCACTGCTACCGACGACTTCTCAGCAATGATCCATCCTGCAGTCTTCAGTTTTTTTTTTCCACACTCCACACTCACACCACCTGTTCGTAGCTCCAACTCTAGGGACTGCGGGGAGTGACGTTCTGAATGAATGAATGCGGCTGCCTTGTATCGCAATAAACAGCGGGTGAAAATCCTGACTCTTTCAACTACCTGAAATGTAATAGCGAGCCATCAAATACCTCCCAGATTTCAGTGCTCATCAGTCCCAACATTGAGCAATATAATCAAACTGTCCAAAAGTAAATTAAATCCCAAACCAAACGGAAAATCTTCTGCTTTTGATAGCGGTATGCACTCCAAACGAAACGCATGTCTCACAATAAAACGCACATAGAAATTAAGGCCTGCTCAATCTGCCCCAAATAAAGCCCTGTGCTTTGCGCAGCCTAAGTAAATAAAAGACCCCGGCCATAATTTGTAGTAGAGGTCTGCGTGGGACTGATTTTTCAGTCCCGCTAAAGCCTGCATGCAGGAGGGATAGCCTATTCAGTTTTTCTTTCTCTCATGAAAGGAGCACACACACCTTAGGAAGACTCCAGATGTCAGCTTCTTGGTTCTGAATGTAGGCTAACAACTGAAGTAGGCCTAGTCTGGTGCCCTCTTTGATTTTTGAGTTTTGACAATGAGCAGCAGGAACAAATTGAACCCACGTAAACGACAATATAGGGCCTGCTATCCTTCAGTTATGCTTAAATCCCGTTTTTTAATGCTGCCTAACAGAACATCCAGCTGAACTATAGTTATGAACAGTACTTTAATCATTTCCATATTTAATTTTACGCACATATTTAATTTGCGGGAGTGCAGTGAATCATCGGTTTGTCCCGCACCCGCGAACGCACCTCTGTCATCCCGCCCGCTCCCGCAAAGAGCTTTCAAAAGTTGTCCCGCGCCGCACTCTTTTGCGTCGGGATCCGCGGGAGTGCAGACCTAATTTGAGGATTTATGGCAGCTTTGTTAAATACTAGCCTAATTAAGGTTCAAATCATATGATTCAAAGCATTCTGAGTGATTAGAGAAGGTAAATGAAATGGCCATCAATAGTCAATATCAAACTTAAATGCAACAACCATTAGTAGAGTGAAGTAGAAGGGTGAAAACAGAGGGTTAAGGCAGATAGTAATGAAGAGTTTTTGTAAAATGTTATTTGGGCAAATAGCCAACCTTTGTTTTTTTGAAATGGGACCACCAGCTTTCTATCCTTTGGTTTGATGTTTGATACACATGGCTTTTTGCACCTGCAAACTTGTCTGTGTTTTCAGATCTCAAGGCACAATGTAATGATGCCATCAATTCATTCACGTTTTCAGTGCCACAGTCTGTGTGTAGGCGCATTGGGAAAACTCCAAATTCAGCCACTCATTCAAGGTAATATCTAGCTATGATGCAGGGATCGTTCCACATTTGAGCCACATCATCTTTCTGGAAAATCCGTCTATACAGCCGCTAATGGCAAACCCATAAGTCTTTAATTTGTCGTAGCCATCGACATGCCAGACTTCATTAGGTCCCTTTGATTGATAAGATCTTCGGACAAGTCTTCGGCTGGAACGAGACAATAACCCGGACGGGTTAAGCTCTCTCATCAGAATCATCACGTCCTTTCTTTTGACAACATACTGATAGCCTAGGAGTCTCCCTGGCCCCCTCATCTCCTCGACTATGGCTGCCTGCACAGATCCCATGGCAGTGTAATCTGTCCGTCTGACAGATCAAGATTCTCTAACCTCCTTCTTAATGTGCTCAAGCTCATGGACACATTGTTTTTTGTGACCAATCTAGAATTATGTTGTAGGTATGACCCTCATTGAAGTATTTGCAGATGAGTTCATCCACTGGAGCTTCAGAATCTGGAAGTAGGAATATTTCAGTGATAGCACATTACAAGTTCCAAGAAAATGGATAAACAATCGAAATGCGAGTGCACTTTCACCTTGAACACTGTAGAAACTGCGCATCTTTTCCACAGGAGCCACAATGTGATGGACTGGACTGTAAGTTCACTCCACAGAATGGACAATACATTGTATATCTGGTTAAGAGAAATTAAAACATTTAATTTATTATTTTGGTTTGCCTCAAAACAATATAGTCAGGTAAAACTGATGAAAGCTCTGAACCATTCAAATTTCTTTCATGATATTGAATGTTACCATAGAATGTTATGAGGACAACTTGAAAGCAAAGATCTTTAATTATTATTACTAGGCTACTTAATTGCTCCTTCTCAATACTATGTTGAAAGGTTGTGCTGGGTTTTACAATGCCATGAAACGCAATTCAGCCAATCAGAAAGGATTGTAACGTCACCTCAACGTCATCCACTGTTCATTATTGGGGAAGTATCAACCTAGACAACATGTGCTTGTATAGTTGATTCTTTGGAAATTGTAGGGGGTAAGTTTTGACTACCAGTTTGTGGCGTATATTGTCGACAATGCAACAAATGGTACAGAAATGCGTCTTGTGTAGTCGCGAGTCTATCGAGCTCGTTATTTTCAATGGTAGACGTTCAAAATGTTACCCGCTAGCAGCTTGTTGCCTAGCGAGTAGCACTAGCACCAACGTAGCTATTTAGGTAGCAACTAACCAAATGCCCATGAACTTTTTGAGGTTGAAGGAGCCCAAGAAGACCTGAAAAGGAACGGAAGCTACACTTGTATGTTCATAGCTATTTACTGCTTATAGAGCTTATGCAGCATTATGTTCAATAATTGTAGCATGGACCGACATGTCCTGTGGCCAACTCCGGTAGCCAATTGGTCACCTGATCGCCGTTTGATTTGGTTAGCTCGAACACTGTAAAATCGCTAAAAATAACGCTTATAGCCTACTTACACAACACTTCAAATGTCACTTACCTCAAAGGTGTACCGAACACAACCAGCAGAGAAACACTAAACTTAGAAGCTAACACTAAAAGCTAAAACAAATAGATGCTATTGGATACAAGGATACAAGGAAGTTTATTGTCACATGCATACAGTGTTGCACTTTTTTGAAAAGATGTGTTTTAGCGTTTGTATTTCGCTGAGCCGTCAGGGTCGTGTTGTGAACACTTACTTGCAAGTGTTGTGGACGCTTACTTGCAAGTGTTGTGTAGCGTTTGTATTTCGCTGAGCCGTCAGGGCCACCGTATGAAAGGGGTTTCTTGAGCTGTGTATCCAGGGTTCCCGCGGATCCTTAAAAAGTCTTAAATATAATTTTCGGTTTTTAAGGCCTAAAAAAGTCTTAAATAACCTGGAATGTCTTGAATTTTCGAAAGGGAGATATTAAATTTCGTATGGGACCGAGCGAGTGAAATGTCTCCATCTGGTTTTGTGTATTTATTCAACCGCAATTTTATAAGTGACCGGCGTAGGCTACCTTTTGGCATTCCGTAGATCAAGAACTAGAGGAGTGTAGTAGTTGCAGTCAGAGCGGTACAGCGAGCGGGAGAAAGTTGGTAAGCCAGTTACAGTAGCTTAGTGAAATTATGGGCAAATGTCTGTTTAACGATAAGTGGTTGGAGGATGATAAATATAAGGGTTGGTTGAAGAAAACTGGCAACAAGAAGGAGGCCCGAAAAAAAATATACAGTTGGGGACAATGGGTCAAACAGCCTTAGATTCCCACGCGAAAAGCGAGAAACACAAGCGCTACATTGTGGATCAGTCGGGTAGTTTATCTATTCAAATATTTACAACACCATCACCCAGTGCTCAGCCAACTACATCTGCTACTGGTAGGCCTATAGCGTCTACCTCTGCCTTCAGTACGTTCTCTAACACAGCCACGTTAAAGGCAGAAGTGCTTTGGGTTTTACGCACAGTTAGCCGCCACCAATCTTACTCGTCAAACGATGAGATTCACACCGTCTTCCAGGCGATGTTCCCGGACTCCGAGTGTGCGAGCGCTTTTAGTTGTGGCAGAGACAAGACGGCCTATCTTGCGCGATTTGGCACGGATAAACCAAGGAAACTTTGTCATCATGTTTGACGAAAGTATGAACAGAGCCACAAAAAGTAAACAGTTGGACCTGCATGTCAGACATTGGGTAACTGACAAGACTGGCACTCATCACGTTCAATCCCGTTATCTTGGGTCTCAATTCATGGGCCATTCTACAGCAGAGGATTTGCTGGAACATTTTAAGGTAAGTCATTCCTCTCCTATCCTACAACTAACCAAAATGACCTTTGCGTAGACACAGTGTTTTTGTATATGTACCATGCTCTTTGCTACTGAATGTTTGTCTTGAATTCATTCTTAGTGTAGAAAAAAATTCCCGCTGTAATCAAGCATTTTCCTTGCAATGAATTTGTGGAAGTGTGATATCTAGTGGATGAAAGGGAAATTACACTTGCCCTGGAAGTAAGCCAGTAGTACCCTATCCTGCAAATAAGTAAAACGGTTCGTTTATAACAATCATACTTTTATTTTAAGAATCTCAAGTCATTTTGACACAAAAGCATATCACATAGATTATGGGCAAGACATGTTAGCCTATCTTAAGATAGCAATTCTCCTGTACTAACATATTCTAATATATTGTTATAAACCATATCTGTAAACACATAAATGAAAACATTAATAAAATAACATAGTGGTTATTGTTAAAGTTAAAGTTGTTAAAGCGATTATTGTTAAAGTTAAAAGTTGTTAAAGCGGTTTTATGTATATTGTACTTTTATTTTTTCATGATTACAGGAGTGTACCAAAGACCTCAACTTGAGGAAGATGATCGATCTCTTTGTCAATGGATGGACCCTCTGTAAATTGGAAATTTGTGAACCTCCTACAGCAGGAGCATGCCGTACAATTTGGGGGGGTTCAACTCGAAATTGTTGGAAGTTGTGGTCTACATACCCTCCATAACGCTTTCAAGAGTGGATTTGAGGTGTGGCAGGTAGAGAAGGTGCTTAAATCTCTGCACTATCTCTTTCACAATGCCCCAGCCAGGAGAGAGGATTTCACATTATAAACATCCTCAACAACATTCCCCTTACCCTTCTGTGGTCATCGGTGGCTCGAGAACTTGTCAACTGTGCAAAGAGCATTAGAAATGTGGCCCTCCATTGAGAAGTTTGTGGACCAGGTGAAGGCAAAGAAGGTGAAGAACCCAGGGACATCATCATTTGACACCCTCTCTGAGGCTCGACAGGCTCCCCTTTTGCAGGCCAAGCTTTATTTTTTTATGGCTTTATCGAGAGCTTTCCAGCCGTTTTTGGAGAAATACCAGACAGATGCTCCAATGATGCCGTTCTTGTGGAAAGATCTGGAGGATTTGATCAGGGTAATTATCCATCGTAAAATACACAACACACTTATATGGTCAGGACACAGGACAGGTTTAACTTTAATTATTATTTTTAGAGTCTTCTGAAACGATTCATTAAGCGAGAAGCACTGCCAAGTACTCCTTATAAGCTGGTGAGACTGGAAGTCAACGACCAGAAGCTTTGGCTTAGTCCGAAGGGGACATCCAGTATATTCAGTCCATTAACCATTCAGAGAAATGACTCATCTTCGGATGTATGACAGGGAAATGTGAGGTCAAGTCAAAGATGTCAGACTAATTGAGAATGCTTTATAGCTGTGTTAAGAATGTCTTGCAAATAGTTTAATCTGGACAGCTGAGTTCATGCTAACGTACTGCTGAGCATCTAGAGAAATGTTGGAGATTTGACAAACTATCTTTCTTTGTCAGGAACTCACAAAAGCAGGGGCCAAAAGCAGTGTAAGCGAGCTTGGTGTCCTGCAGTTTAAGAAAGACTGCCAGAATGCACTTTCAAGTATGTGCAAGAAGGCCCTTGATAAGTGCCCCCTGAAGTACGCCATAGTCCACAATATGACGTGCTTGGATCCAGGCAAAATGTGCACCAACCCCTTCAGAAAATGAAGCGCCTCATTGAGAAGTTTGTGCAAGACAAACAACTGTCAGGCGGAATATCTGCTGGTAAATGATAGGAATAAAAATAGAATGGAATGGAATAGATTGTTATCTTAATATGACACCTCTCATTTGTATGGACATTATGGTATGAACATTAACACATGAACACAAGAACATGGTTTAAAAGAGTGTATTAGGTCAATATATTCAGGTTGTGATTTCAGTGATCAGAGATACTTGATATGCTGTACACTGACTTCAAATTATGGTTCATTTCTGATACAATGGGACAGTTACAGTTTTAACAAGAAAAATAACTTTGCCTTTTAATATTGTGATGCTGTTTATCATATACTTTTCTTCAAATGTACTGAAAATATTTTTTTGTGCATTATTACAGGTGATGTGATTGCACAGCAATTTGAAAAGGTCCTTTTCAATGAGGCCAAATCTGTGGAATTCATGTCCTTCAGGCCCTCGGACAAGTCCAGAGTGGATGTATTTTTGCGGCAGTATCTTCAGTCCTACCCAGAACTCTGGACATTTTGTCAGTCACTTCTTCTGTCCCATGGACAGGCGGAAGTTGACGGGGGTTTTCCACCAATAAAGAGGTGGAAACATGTAATATGGCAGAGGACACAGTGATCACCCAGAGGCTGATTTTGTGATCATGTTAAAGTTTGTGGGGGGGTAGCGAAGGTGCCTCTGACCAAGGAGCTCATCAGTTACTGTGCTTCGGCACGCAGTCGCTACAGGGAGCACTTAGAGGAGGAAAGACGTAAAAAGGAACAGTCCAAGAAGAGAAGAAAAACATTGAAGACGATCTGGAAGGGCTCCAGCAATGAAGAAAAGTGATTGATAATGACTGACTGACTATTATTGTGTTACATGCTTCAAATGTAAAGCACTTTGAGATGCATTCTGTGTATGAAAGGTGCTATACAAATAAAGCTTATTATATTATTATAAAGAGAAGCAGGAGGAATTGAAGGGAGTAAATGGACAAATTGAGGACAAACTCTCTGAGCTCAAAAAAATGTAACACTTCAATCTTATTTGTTATTTTTTCAAATGGCACTCTGTTATTTTTTTTTATCTTTATAATTTTTTTATACTGATTTTGTTTCTATTTGCAGTGGATATTTTATGTTATTTATGTACTTTAAGGTTTACATTCTGAGGTGATTTGAGGGGGGGGGGGCTCTCTAGGGCTTGTCTTATACACTTTTAATTTCTCAGATGATGCCAGCTGTGGTTGGTCAGCTGGTACTATTTGCCGTTTATTGCTTCATTTTTGAAATGTTTCAAGGTGTTTGCTCCAGTAACTCAGTTTTCTCCTTGCTGCTAGTGGCAACTGCAGAACCAAAACACAAGACTTGGATTAACTAAGCAGTTTGCATGTCTAACAGTTGACATTAATGCACCCTGTTCACTAAATGTGTGCCAAAGTTAGTAATAAAAACTATTACATAAAAAATTTTTTAGTTGTCGTATTTATCTTTTTTGCCGTGGTATATAGTCTTAATTTTTCCATTTAGAGGTCTTGAAAAGGTCTTAAAAGTCTTTAAATTTGCAGATACCCTGGTATCAGGTGCATTACAATGATGTCTGAGAAAGTCATCTATAGCAGTGATTCTCAAAGTGTGGTACGCGGGGCTCCCTCTAGTGGTACGCCAAAGAATCACTGAAATAAATATAAATAAAATAAATTTAAAACATGAAATACTATCAAACATATTAGAATGGATGAAAATATTTTATCAACCGATGGAAAGAAAATTAAAAGAGATACAAATTAACAAGTTTGCAAGTGCTTCTGGGTAGCAGTAGGCCTATGTAGCATTTGAAACTGACGTTGAGTTAGGCTAGCTGACGGTAGCTGTTACAGGCAAGAGGTGATGGCAAGAGGTGGAGTTTTTTAAACATGAAGACTTCAAAACTACTGTCGTGGCTTCAGTCTGCGAAGGGAAGTGTGGACCAGGAGGAAGCGAGAACTGAAGAGGACGAGTGTGGGCAGGTGCCCCAGAGCAGCCCCCAGAGCAGCTGCTAGCAACAACCGGCACAAAACAGTGAGGAAATATGACGAAAATTATATCAAATTATTTGGAGTGGGAGAGAGGAAGAGCCCAAGCCGCAGTGTGTGGTATGTGGCGACGTTTTGAGCAATGAATGCATGAAACCATCGCATCTCAAACGACATCTTACAACCAAACAAAGGACACTTAACGACAAACCAGTGGAATTTTTTTTACGAAAACGTGATGAACTGAAGCAGTCAAATTCAGTCCTATGGTACACCTATAGCCAAAGCACAGGAGGCTTCATATCGTGCCAGCCTCAGGATCGCCAGAGCCGGTATAAGCCGCACACAATCGGGGAACAGTTGTGTTTACCTTTAGCCAAAGAGAAGACACGGATCATGTGTGGCGAGAAAGCTGCCAGAGAGTTAAACTTGGTGCCACTTTCAAATGACACCGTGTCAAGGAGAATAAAAGACATGGCTGACGATGTTAAAAACACACTGAGCGCATTAAGAACAGTCAATATTTTGCCATACAGCTCGATGAGAGTACAGATGTAGCAGATTTGGCCAATTTATTAGTTTATGTGAGATATGAATGTGATGGTGCAGGTCAGGAGGATTTTATGTTCTGTCAGTCACTTGAAACCAGAACTACGGCAGATCACATATTCCAGCTACTGAACACGTTTATCCAAGAGAACGGACTGGACTGGAAAAAGTGTGTGGGTGTGTGTACAGACGGCGTGAGGGCTATGACCGGTCGTAACAGCGGGGTAGCAACTCGCATCAGAGAGGTGGCACCTGAGATGCGCTGGACTCACTGCAGTATCCACCGTGAGGCGCTGGCAGTGAAGAAGATGCCTGATGACCTGAAGTCTGTGCTGGACTCTGCTGTAAAAACTGTGAACTTCATAAAGGCCAGACCGATGAATGCTCACTTATTTCATGTGCTCTGCGAGGAGATGGGTAGTGAGCATGTCCAACTCCAAGTCTTCATACTGAAGTAAGGTGGCTTTCAAGAGGAAAGGTACTTTCGAGGCTTTTCAAATTGCACAGAGAGGTCCAGATGTTCTTGCAGGGCACACATTTCCCTTTGTCAGACATTTTTGAGAATGCTGTGTGGCTCAGTCAGCTGGCATACTTGTCTGATTTTTTCACGTTTAAACGAACTGAATTTGGGACTGCAGGGACTCTCCTTCAATGTTTTTGATGTGCAGGACAAAATCAATGCACTGCTGAAAAAGTTAGAGTTATTTGAAATTAAAGTCAAGACAGGTGATGTTTCAGCTTTCCCTGCTTTGGAGAGTTTTCTGTCTGATAATGACCTGATGCTTGATGATGGAGTCAGGGAGAACATCGCTGCACACCTTGCATCACTCAGACAACAGTTCTGCAATTAATTCCCAGTGCTGCCTGGAGCTGAAGCTAGAAGCTGGATGAGAAACCCTTTCAACATCCACACCTCTCGCGTGGCCTCAATGGACTTAACTGTTGTTGAGCAGGAGAGTTTAATAGAGCTGTCTTGTGACGAAACACTGAAGGCCTCTTTCAGAAAGCACACTTTGTTGGACTTTTGGATGAAGCAGTACAGTGAATACCCTGTGCTTTCTGACAAGGCTGTGCGCTTTCTCCTTCCTTTTGCAACCACCTATCTGTGCGAGAAAGGCTTCTCTTCACTTGTTGTCATAAAAACAAAGTACAGAAGCAGGGTGGATGCTGAGCCAAACCTGAGACTGAAGCTGACCTCCATTGACCCAGACATTGCAGGACTGTTCACAGAGGCATGCACACCCATCACATTAAGCTCATGTAAGTTGTCATTAATAGTCTGTGTATGTATAATTACAGCTGTTATTCTTAATTCTCTTTTTGTTTTATTCTTAATCTTATTGTTATTCCTCTGTGTTTGTGTTTCTGTTTCAGAAAGCAGCCATACAGCAGTGTGTGAAGTTGAGACAGCAAGAACTGTTACTTGCAGCTACATACAGCCTGTTTTGATTTTTTTCTTAAATCAAGTACAGTACTTTTTTTTACTAAACATTTAAGTACAGTACAGTTTTATTTAATCTTTAAGAACAGTTTTTTACATTTATTTTAGTACAATGTTTATTTAACTTTTATGTGCAATACATTTTAATTGAATCATTATTTAAGTACAGTTTTTTGTTTTTTCCCCCCCTATATTTAAGCGCAGTCTTACTGTTGAAACTGTAAAATGTTGCAATGGCTGACAATATTAAATATACTTCTTTAGGAATAAAACCTCTGCCTTGTTTTTGATGAATACTTAGGCCTACTACGCTACTGTATAGTGTTGGTCATTATGGTGGTACTTGGAGAGCCAAGTATTTTCTGAGGGCATTTTCTGTAGTTTGAGAACCACTGATCTATAGGCTATCAGGAGTGATCAAACATTCCCATTACTCTGTGTGTGCGTGTGCGTGTGTGTGTGTGTATGTCATCTTTAGGCTATAAGGAGTGATCAAACATTCCCATTACTCTGTATGTGTGTATATCCCCAGGCATTTAAGGGGGACCATCTTCTCCAATGGGAGGTGGTGTTGATAACCTACACCGATGGACCGGCACAGACCCCTGTCTGAAAGATGGACACACATACACACACACACTCCTCACCTCAAACAGGGCCTGCAGCGGTTACACTCTGATTTTCAATCTGCTGCTCAGTAATGGAATAGCAGGAAAACACTTATCACTCCTCTCTATCCATCCTCCTTCTCTCTCTCTCCTCTCTCTGCTCTCTCTCTTCTTCTGTTGTGTGGGTAATGACCATTGTTGGTGGCTCTAAACACCTCAGACTCACATCCTCCTGCTGCCGCATCACATTCTCCTGCTCACGCATCGGTGGAGATCTGCAGCTCTTGACGTCCACCACACCGGAGAACTAGCCGCAGACGAGACGTCCACCGCACAGGAGAACTGGCCGCAGAAAAGACCTGCACCACACCACTAGAGGGCACTGTTGCCTAACGCATTTTATTTTAGTTTCCCTTCTATTCCCTCCTTCTGATTGTGTGTGGCCTGTTTGGCAGTAAAGTTCTCTCTCTCTGTGTGTGTGTGTGTGACAGGTGACCAATTAGCTGGTGAGCATACCTGTCAACATTTAGCTTTCCAAAAACGGGAGGTTTTTTTTTTTCTCCGGCGGGGGGGCAGTGTTTATACCGGATCATACACGAGTTTCAACACTGCATTTCGGTCGTTGCTTTTACCTTACCGAAAGCCTATGCATGCCAGAATGTATCCACCAGCTGCCTGACTGCAGCCTACTTCCAAAACGCCAAAGCTGCTTACAGTCAGATTCGGTTCCGAGGACACAAGTTGCCAATTGTGTATCAACAACACTCAATAACAGTTTATGTGATGTGTTAATCACTTAAATTGCCAATAATTTGACAACAGCTAGTTCTGGAGTAGCCTGCTATTCAACTAGCCCGCTTGCTTGCAAGACTGAGGCTGCGCAGTCGGCAGTGGCACCCACTTCCTTATTTGGGATTTGGGTTGCCAGGTTTTAGCCTATGACAAAACGGTTGAAATTGAAAGTAAGTGATCGTGTATGTGTAGGGTGTAGTTCATACACAATCTGGCAACCTGGGAGATGTCAGACTAACAGAAAAAATAAACGGATCAATGATTTTAAAATGAAGTTTGATGGCCATGCAAATTACGGGAGTTTTCCGGGAGAAATAACAAAATGGGAGGGTGCTGGTAGATGACCTTGAAATACGGGAGAACCCGGGAAAAACGGGAGTGTTGACAGGTATGCTGGTGAGAGGCACACACACATACAGTGAAAGGGAAGGATGGAGAAAGAAAGAGAATGGAGGGAGGGAGTCCTGTTCCTGGTTCCATTACAGGTATTTGGCCCACTACCCAGGTAAAGGGGGCAGGTGTGTGTGTGTGTGACAGGCCCACTACCCGGGTAAAGGGGCCAGGTGCAGGACGAGCTTGCTATACAACCCTTCCAGTTGTTGTGTTTCCACTGCTTACAAGACTGTTACGAGACCATACTACTGATGAGATGGCTGTCACGGGGCAGCCGTGGCCTACTGGTTAGCGCTTTGGACTCGTTATTGGAGGGTTGCCGGTTCAAAACCCGACCAGTAGGAACGGCTGAAGTGCCCTTGAGCAAGGCACCTAACCCCTCACTGCTCCACGAGCGCCGCTGTTGCAGGCAGCTCACTGCGCCGGGATTAGTGTGTGCTTCACCTCACTGTGTGTTCACTGTGTGCTGAGTGTTTCACTAATTAACGGATTGGGATAAATGCAGAGACCAAATTTCCCTCATGGGATCAAAAGAGTATATATCTACTTATATATAATATATATAACATAACATAACAAAGGCCAGAGAAGTGATGGTTTATGGGTATTTAATTGTAACAAATAGTCAGAAATAATGATTGTGAACAGTGCGTTGTTTAACAAAGAGGAATAAAGCGAAACGGAGAACAAAAGAACAAGGTGGTGCGTTGACGCTAAAGTGTAACAAAACAGAAAACAACCCTGTGACTGCTTGACTCAAAAGAAAACCATGGTCTGCTGACTCCCGACTGTAAACAAAAGACAATACGGTTTTGTGAGTCTTCTCGAGTCTTCTACACTCCTTGGGTCTGCTTCTAATAATGTGCAATAACCCGCCACCCAAGCACCACCCGCTCAAATAAATAGAAATAAAGGGTAAGTGCTTTACAAATAGCCTGTGTATGTGAGTGCTAACTTAACGAAAGTACAGTTCAAACAAAGGGAAAATGGCAAGGCGATGACGCAGTGCCACGCTGCCAGCAGTTCAGCTCTCAGAGAGCGAGGAACGAAAAGAGAGACCTCCTAGGACGCAGCCGTCTTATATAGGCCCTGCCCCGCCCCGCAATCGGCCTACACTCGGGATGACCTAGAGAGGGAGACAGAGAGACAAGACAACCCACGCGCCACAGCGCAAACAGGCAACGCACAATATTTATAGGAGCATCTGCGCAACAAGACCTAGAGGACCTACAGGGAATTGGCCATACGGAGCTAGAGCTGCTACCTCCCGGGGTGTGTCTGTGTGTGCTGACCAGAGCTGCTACCTCCCGAGGTGTGTGTGTGTGTGTGCTGACCAAACCTGCTACCTCCCGAGGTGTGTGTATGTGCTGATCAGAGCTACTACCTCCCGGGGTGTGTGTGCTGGAGTTGCTGTAGACATCACTGAGAGACACAGAGCCAAGAAGAACACCTAGACACCCTCACTGACCTCACACACACACACACAAACAAACACACACAAACACTCTCTCTCTCTAACACACACACAAACATACTCTCTCTCACACACACACACACACATCATTGCAAACACCATGCAAAAATGTACTATACATACACACACATACACACCCTCACTGACCACACACACACACTACTGCAAACACCATGCAAAAACAAACTATGCAGTATGCCCACACACACACACACACACAAATGCATATGTATTGCTCATGTCAGATACCTGTACACATACAGTATGCATGTTGCCTTTTCTGTATTCTGTATTCATGTCTAACCGTTTTGCTTTGGCAGTGAATACAAATGTCATACTAATAGGTTGGAATTGAATTGATTTGAAAGAGGAATTGAGAGAGAGAGCATATCATATCACAGGACAAAGACTCAATCAAAACTGCGTGCCAAAGTCTGAAGAGAGAGAGAGAGCATATCACGGGACAAAGACCTAATGAAAACCCTGCATTCAGAATTCTGAAGGAACATCGAACACCAAACAGTGCATGCAGGGCAGAATTGAACCAATACCCTCTTTTATTAAGAATAATAAAAAAGTGACCTTTCATCACTTCAAAGCCCTTAAGAGCCGAGAATTGAATATTGAAGAGAGTCCCTTCATCCCATTAGTCCCGAGGCTCCAGCAGGACACACACACAACTCACAAGACTAAATGGAATAACACACACACACACAACCACACACACACACACACAAACAAAACTCACAAGACTAAATGGAATAACACACTCACAAAACTCACAAGACTAAATAGAATAACACACACACACAAAACTCACTAGACTAAATAGAATAACACACACACACACAAACAAAACTCACAAGACTAAATGGAATAACACATACACACACACGCACACAAAACTCACAAGACTAATGAAATAACACTTGTCAGCCTCAGGGCACCAAATTCTCAATACTCGGCAAGTAAAATGTCTAACTGTTGGAATTGAAACACAAAAACAAAGCAAATTACTTAAAGCAAAGGAGTCCAGAGTTAAAACAACCTGGGGTGTTTTTCTACAAAAGTTAGCAACGCCATTGCTGAACCACCATCAACCAGCTCAAACAACTACGTTGTAATACCTGTTTCTAGAGAATATCATACCTGTGATGTAACACCTGTTTCTAGAAAACATCACCTGTGAAAGCATCATACCTGTGTTTATCGCACCTGTGTCGCAATTCGCCACAACTGGTGACCCCACCCCATCTCTCTCTCCTGCGGTCATCACCCGACCCCACCCCTTCTCTCTCTCTCTCGTTCATTCACTTCCTGTCACGCTTCACTGTCCTGTCTGAATAAAAACAAAAAGCCCAAAAAATATACTTTAAAATATACTATAAAAAAGAATAAAAAAAAAAAAATCAACTCCACAGTCTTCACAGACCCCAGTCTGCAGTGTGTGTGTGTGTGTGTGTTAGTCTGCAGTATGTGTGAGTGTGTGTGTGTTAGTCTGCAATGTGTGTGTGTGTTAGTCTGCAGTGTGTGTGTTTGTGTGTTTGTACAGCCTCTTCTCTCTGCCTGTGAGTCTGCTTCTCCATCTCTCCACCTGCTTCTTAAAGCTTTTGATGCATAAAATGCTCTTTTTGCCTTTTTGTTAAGTTCCTTCACAGCAAACATGAAGTGAAGGTTTTGCCTATAGAGGGTCTTGCATATAGGTGTACTTACTTACTGTATGTGATACATTTTGATGTCTATTTTAAAGTTTTTGGTGTTTTCCTGTTGACTGGGACTCCCTCCCTCCCTCACCCTCTCTCTATCCTCTCTCCTCTTTCTCTCCCTCACCCTCCTTCTTTCATTCTTTCCCTCCCTCCTTCTCTCCCCCTCTCACTCTCTGGCTCTGTGGTAAGTGAACTTGTTGGGGAGTGGAGACAAAGATTGATGCTCTTTTTCTTAGCAATGTGCAGCGCCAGTGAGTTTTAAACGGCATCACTCGATACTTATCTCAAAGGGGAGGGACCTGCTCTTAACCTCACTGCCCTGCCTTACCCCAGCCACCAATCACAGGCCAGACTGGCAGTATGCAAATACCAGGTTAATGAAATGTTATCAAGCAAACTTGAGTGGGCCGCAGGCTCGTCGTGAGGAACTTTCTGATTAGTTAGTTGTCTTTGTCCTGCACAAACTCCATCCAAGGACAATTAGCACTCAGGAGTGTGAGTAATGGCTCTGCGACTGGACGGGATTAAACGGTAGCAGCGCAAGCAGGTCAGGCCCTGTCGTGGGAGGATGTGTCAGGCCATTCATTTCACATCAGCCATTAAAAATGGCCATTTCAGCGTTTGATATCATTAAAAATGCCCATTTCAATGTTTGATACCATTAAAAATGCCCATTTCAACGTTTGATACCATTAAAAATGGCCATTTCAACGTTTCATATCATGACTTTAACTTCAACCTCCCTTTGAGTAGGTGAATCTTGTGATAAGGAATGCCTAAAGACTCTGCTGTAATTTTGATTAATTGAGGAATATGAGTAGCCTGACGTAGCTATACTCAATTCTAGTCAGAATTTGAGTCTGATACTGCTCCATTGGGCTGTGATTATGGGGCGTGTTTCAAACGAACCAGGGAAAAAAATGCCTTTGCACTTTATTGGATAGACCTACAACCAATCAGAGCAACGGAGTGTGTGACGTACTGTATGTTAAGCGACGCATAGTTGTTGTCAACAGAACTGCACGCACGCTGGAAGAAGAAGAAGATGAATGTAAACGATTTTGTGTTGTAAAAAGAATGTAAGGATATACGGAGTACACACAAACCTCATTTTTGAGAGAAATAGTAACGGTGAATGCATATACGAACAAGTTCTCCGTTTAGGATTACTCCACAAAACAGCAAAAAGATTTTGGGCGAGCATACTTGCTCCACAATGGAGCAATGCCAGACCGAACCCAACCTCAAATGTTGTGGGCGGGACTAAGTTCGGCTGGCACCCAGGCTAAATTATGAGTGTAACGTTGTGTCTCTCAGGATAGTTATGAGTGTAATGTTGGGTCTCTAAGGCTAATTATGAGTGTAATGTTGGGTCTCTAAGGCTAATTATGAGTGTAACATTGGGTCTCTCAGGCTAAATTATGAGTGTAACATTGGGTCTCTCAGGCTAATAATGAGTGTAACGTTGGGTCTCTCAGGCTAATTATGAGTGTAACGAGTTTTGGTTGTTTGGACTTCATCTCTGTGCCTCTGTGAGTTTAAGGGCACTTTCATACCTGGCTTGTTGAATCAGAACGTGGACGGTTTCCCTCAAAGATCGGTTCGATTGGCTATATGTGAAAACAGCAATCTCGGAACAAAACAAACGGACCGAGATGTCCTGACAGGTTCATTTACAGTGAGGAAGCAATCGGGCTGTTGTAGCGGGACAACTACGTGTGCTTACATTTTTGTAGGCCTAACTTTAGAAAACACGTTTATTCAACTTTTAACAGAGTAGAGATGTAGCTAGCCTATCTTTTGAATTTCAAGCGAATGTCTAATGTTATGTTAATTTTACTGGTGTTACACACGAGAATGGCAGAGTGGGAGAGTAACCTAGAGACTTCTTGGACACACACACACACACACACACACATGGAGCTCTTATAATAAGTTAAATGTGGGGTTAAGTGTCTAGGGGATAGTGTCTTTAGCTGTGAAATGTGACCAACTGGAGTATAATTTAATCATGCGTGGGTTTGTTTGGAGACAAAAGTGTAACCTCACATGGGTTTGCTATATCATTTGTTCCGACTGTACTCTACTGTAAATGCTGCCATGTGACACAACAAATACAATACAATCCCAGAGACAATGGAGAAAAACTGCACTGATTCAGCCCGTGACTCAGAACAAAATAGTATGAAAGCGCCCTAAATTAGAGAAGACAGTCGTTGGGTATGAAAGCGCCCTACGTTAGAGAGGACAGGTGTCATGAAAGCACCCTAAGTTAGAGAGGACTGTTTGTTTCTGAGAGGTTGTGGCATAACAGCAGATGTGACACTAGCATGGACACACACATACACTCTCTCTGTCTCTTACACCCACACTCACACGCAGCAGACCAAAGTGCACCAAAGGCCTGTGTGTGTGTGTGCCTGTGTGTGTACTGTAGTGTGCCATCATATGAAGCTGATGACTCTTCTAATCCCTGATTGGCTGTCTGACATTCCAACATTATTAACAGGGAGGAAACAAGGGGACTGACACACAAAACATCAAAGAGCTGCTGCCTTATCTCCACAGAAGGAAATCCACTTTTGTCTTCTTCCCTCTCTCCCTCCCTCCATCTCTCTCTTTTATCTGTCTCTCTCTCCTCAGCTTCTTCAGTGAACAACACCCCTTCACCGCTGAGACCTAAGGTTCCAGCCTTGTCATGCCTCCTCCACATATATAGGGGGCAGGTTGTGAGAAGTAGACGTTGTGAGTGAGCGTGCTGTTTGTAGTGAGCTGCCATGAACTTTTCCACTGTCCAAAGATTTCAGAACAGTCGCAGAGCGTTCAAGAATCTTTTACTTTTTAGAGCGGAAGATGAGTAAATGGGTAATGAACGAATGGGTAATGAATAAACAAAGCGATTACTTTAGTTAGTATGCAGAGTGTTGAAGCCAGAAGAGGAGGGTGTCTGGCTTGTGTTCTCCTTCTCATATTCTCGCCCCCTCATGTGGAGTACCTGTGCGGGCAGATGGGGTCCATGAGGTAGAAGAAGAGGGTTGCTGTTTGAGAGGAGTGAGCTGCTGTTTGAGAAGAGTGAGCTGCTGTTTGAGAGGAGTGAGAAGAGTGAGCTGCTGTTTGAGAGGAGTGAGCTGCTGTTTGAGAAGAGTGAGCTGCTGTTTGAGAGGAGTGAGCTGCTGTTTGAGAAGAGTGAGCTGCTGTTTGAGAGGAGTGAGGAGAGTGAGCTGCTGTTTGAGAGGAGTGAGCTGCTGTTTGAGAAGAGTGAGCTGCTGTTTGAGAGGAGTGAGCTGCTGTTTGAGAAGAGTGAGCTGCTGTTTGAGAGGAGTGAGGAGAGTGAGCTGCTGTTTGAGAGGAGTGAGCTGCTGTTTGAGAAGAGTGAGCTGCTGTTTGAGAGGAGTGAGAAGAGTGAGCTGCTGTTTGAGAGGAGTGAGCTGCTGTTTGAGAGGAGTGAGCTGCTGTTTGAGAAGAGTGAGCTGCTGTTTGAGAGGAGTGAGGAGAGTGAGCTGCTGTTTGAGAGGAGTGAGCTGCTGTTTGAGAGGAGTGAGCTGCTGTTTGAGAAGAGTGAGCTGCTGTTTGAGAGGAGTGAGCTGCTGTTTGAGAAGAGTGAGCTGCTGTTTGAGAGGAGTGAGGAGAGTGAGCTGCTGTTTGAGAGGAGTGAGCTGCTGTTTGAGAGGAGTGAGCTGCTGTTTGAGAACAGTGAGCTGCTGTTTGAGAGGAGTGAGCTGCTGTTTGAGAAGAGTGAGCTGCTGTTTGAGAGGAGTGTTGGTAGAAGAGGAACACAAAGAGAGATGTGTGCAGTGATGAGGCAAGGCTTTGCAACTCTTAAAAAACTCCATTAAAAACAACACTGTGTTAAAAAGAAAGCTTTAATAACTTCCACCCAAAGGCAGTAACAGCAATTAACACTTAACCAGGAAAGGAAAAGACAGCAGTGGTAATAATGAATGTTTTACATAAAGAAACTTGTCACAATAAACTCTTGAGCTATAGAAAGCCGTGACAATGAGCAGAGCCGTTTCTGCGCCTCTGTCTCTGGGAGCCTGAGCCTGTGTGTGTGTGTGTGTGTGTGTGTGTGTGTGTGTGTGTGTGTGTGCGCGCGCCTCAGAGGCTGAGTCCCGCAGCTACAGCAAACGCCATCTGCCTCCAACACAGCAACTCTACTGCTGTACCCACAGCTGCTGCAGAGAGGGGGGATACAAAGAGAGAAAAAGAGAGAGACAATGAGAGAGAGACAATAACAGAGAAAGAATGAGAGATGATAACAGAGAGAATGAGAGAGAGAGAGAAAGTGAGAGATGATGGAGATGATGAGAAAGAGATTGCGGATGCAGAAGAGGAACTGAGTGTGATAAAGAGAGGAACACAGGGAGGAAGAAAGAGGAGAGGAAGAGAGCAGAGGATGAGAAGAAAGGAAGAGAGGAGAGGGGTAAAAATAAAATCTCCCGTTGTTCAGAAAAGTGCTTTCACTGCATCCTCATCACTGTGCCTTATCGTGGAGAAGAACAATCAGTCTTTCTTTTTTCCTGTCCTGTGTGTGTGTTTCTTTCTTTCTTCCTGTCCTGTGTGTGTGTGTCTTTCTTTCTTCCCGTCCTGTGTGTGTGTGTCTCTTTCATTCTTCCTGTCCTGTGTGTGTCTTTCTTCCTCTGTCCCAGGCTCCTCTGAGTATCTAAAGGCCCAGAAAAATATCCTTTCCCTCAGCATTATGCCCAGTTTACCACACATTCATCACACATCTCCCTACAGCACCACGCCGTGTATGAGTGTGTATGTGTGAGAGAGAGTGTGTGTGTGAGTGTGTGTTTATGAGTGTGAGTGTGTGTGTATGAGAGTGTGTGTGTATGAGAGAGTGTGTGTGTATGTGAGTGTGTGTGTGAGAGAGTGTGTGTGGGTGCCTCCCTCACTCCTCCAGTATCCCATGGTGCACTGCAGCAGTCATCCTCAGTGGCTGCAAAAAGCTGCTTTCAGCACCAAACACCCACTGTGAGGATTCTGGCTGTAGGTGTGTGTGTGTGTATGTGAGGTGTCTGGCTGGAGATGTGTGTGTGTTTTAGGATTCTGGCTGTAGGTGCGTGTGTGTGTATGTAAGGTGCCTGGCTGGAGATAGTATGTGTGTCTGTGTGTGAAGTGTCTGGCTAAAAAAAAATGTGTGTCTGTGTGTGAAGAGTCTGGCTAGAGATGTGTGTGTGTGTGTGAAGTGTCTGGATGGAGGCATGGGGTTGAGTGGAGGGACACACTGAGCTGGAGAGAAAATAAGCTTCATTTCAGCCCTTAACCACAGAGTGGGTGGGCACACACACACACACAGCCAGAAACCTCTCTCTCTCACACACACACACACACACACACACACAGTACACACACACAACTGTGTCACTCTCCCATATGAACGGCCTGTCCCGGCTTCTTCAATAGGGAATCATGCACAGAAGCCCAGACTCCGTGTGTGTGTGTGGCACAGCTTGGCCAGAGTCCCCCTTGACTGGCTCAGCAGCTTCGGCACATTCCAGCAGAGCTGATTAAGTGTGCATGCAAAAGAATGAGTGTGTGTACATATATATATATATATATATATATATATATATATATTATATATATATATATATATATATATATATATATATATATATATATATATACACACACACGCACACGTATGCACCACACAACTATTTACCCAGATTCAGCCACACCACACACTAACCCAAATCACCCTTACACACACACACTCAGGCCATAGAGGTAGACTTGCCTCTAGAGAGTCAAAGCCATCAGTGTTAGCTTCTGTCGCTAGCACACACACACACACAGCTCTAGCACATGCTGAAGGGAGTTTACATGCTGCACACACATACTCTCTCTCTCACACAGACACACACACACACAGCTCTAGCACATGCTGAAGGAGGTTTACATGCTGCACACACATACTCTCTCTCACACACACACACACACACACACACGGTGATCTCTTTTTCTCCACACATTACCACTCACATACACACACGCAGAGGCTTCATACTCCATACACACAAATTAAGATATATGATCTGCTGTGCACACAAACACACATGCACACAAACACACAGATTCTCTCCTCTTCCTCTTTTCCCCCTACATGCTGTTTTATTCACAGAGAGAAGAGGAGGAAGAAGATGAGGAGGAGGAAGAGCTGACTGTCCTTGTGAGGTGCAGCAGAGATGAGGGTTAAAGTGAATCCAGGATCTTTGGCTTAGTTTTACTAATTTTACTTCATAGGTGTCCCGTTATTCAGAATTAATAGCCATCCCTCCAGCCAATCAGAAAAGAGTATTTAAGTGGCCTATAACGCCAATCCAATAGGTTTTTGTTTGTTTTGATGAACTTAAATGTATTTTCTGTTTAATTTATATCCCGTCTGGCCACATCAAGTACTCTATTGAACACTTGAGCAAAACCAGCTGGGGTCTTCTGTATAGTGTTGATTCACCTCTGTACTCTCTGTAATCATCTGAATGAGTTTACGAAAAAACAGCAAATCAAATTATTTGCCCCGCCTACTTCATTTGCATTCAAGTGCGACACTAGTCGACTAGTGAACTAGTGACATGCACGCCGTTTGAGTATTTATTAATCTGGGGGTCGTTTCTAGAAAGCATCGTTTGCTAACTTGCGTCGCAACCTTGGTAGTTCGCTCCATCGTTCTTGGATTTGGTGTTTCTAGAAAGGGTAGTTCGAACTCTCCATCGCAAACAAGGATGCAAAGTTTGGTCGTTTGAACTACTGCCCCTAGGCAGTCGCACTTGTGTCGTTCCTTGGTAGTTCCTGTTGGTGTCCGGAGCGCCTAACCAAAAATCACAACCGCCTAACCAAAATTTGCAAAGTGGATGTTTATCTCGTGACTCAATGATTGATCTATCCTGTAGCTTAATTTTGATTAAGACACTGCTCCCCTACTTGGCTCATTCTTGCTATTTATGTTAATTAAAGTATTGCCCTGCTTTTAGTATTATAATCTTCACAGTCCCTAACAACAATAGTGTTAAATGGTGTAGTGGCTAAAGCAGATGACTTATTATCCCAACGTTGTAGGTTCGATTGTCCTCTTGCTTCTCGCTACCTGCAGGTGAACTAGTGTGACACGTAGATTCAATTGTTTTTGACTGCTGTATTGTACCTATGGTCTCTCGATGTAGAGTAACTATATACATAAATATGTATGGTCAAAACCTATTGTTGTGTCTCGTAGGCCTACTCTTACTCAGAGATGAAAAGAAGAGATAGGATGCGAACTCCGGCCGAGCGCGCAGTGCACCAACACGCTGCCGTTAAGCCACGAGACAGTTGATAACCTATGGGATCCCCAGATATTTTTCCAGGCTATATATTTTTTCCAACACATAGATATTTAACACAAATAATGACTCATATTGGTCTGCTTAAGTTAACTGTTTTATATGCTTGCAATAGGTTTAGGTTTTGACTGATGGCAATGACAATACCAGCATTAATCACTCAGTTTAGATTAGAAACATGTCGACATAGGCCGTGACAGAACATTTCTAGGGGGTGGGGTATTACACGTTGCCACTGTTTCCACCAATGATATGTATCGCTGCATCATCAACAACGTTGTTGGAACTATGGTGTTCGAACGTCGGAGGTAGCAAATTGCGACACAGGTACGATGCTTTCTGGAAACAGGTGTAACAGTGTCGTTGTTTGGTCGCAAGTTGCGTCGTACCATGGTGGTTGAGCAACGTCGTTGCTAACTTTTCTAGAAACGACCCCCTGAACTGTATTTATTCAGCCAAATAGGAAACTTCCCCACCTACTCATTAGCATTTTGTATTAAGTAGTATCTGTGAACGTTTTGGCTTGAAATAGTTTCATAATAAACATTTTGTAGCCTCACTAGTTAATAGTGAGCATTTGGCATTCACTAGTCAACTAGTAAACCATTGTGTGCCTCACTACTTAACTGGTAACCCAGTAAACAAAATAAAGTCCTGGCGACGTCCCCTAAAGGTCCCCTGGCGAACGTCACCTGATCGACATTGTGTAGGGTTCCCTTTACGTCCCGCGGACCTCGGTTCGGGAGGTCTAAAAGATGTCCACGAGACTTTGAGAGGACGTCTTGTAATGGTCACCGCGACGTTATGTGCGCGACGTTTATATTTCCGCGATGGTAAAAAAAAAAAAAAACATGAAGCGCGATTTAGTATGGTATTATATCCTGTAAGTCTCAGCGTTGCTAGGAGAGAAGTAGACGGAACATGAACACGCATTAATGACTTGCTCTACAACTACACAAACAACTTCACTCACCTCATATTTTCACGCATGTAGCCTATGAAATCACGTCCTCCGAATGCATTACACTAATGATGAGTAGACATGGATATTTATACCGGGCTAGGATGTGCTGCTTTCACATCTACGGTGTCATTTTCTTAATAAACTAATACGACGTTTTAATGGGCATATCCCGTGGCATATTGTTCAAAACATCATCAGAGTAGGCCTAGAGTTTTGAGTTTAACGTTAACAACCCTTTTCCCAGCAAAGTAGACATATGGTTCTACTTTGCTCATAGACGCACAACTTCATAAACTGTATGATATGTTGCCTTAGACTACGGTAGGTTAATGCAGCTACTGCTAGAGACTATAGATAGATACTTTAGTCATCCCCAGACGTGTAAAGTGAAGTCGTGCATGGATGTGATGTCTCCGTCCTGCAGGCGGTAGCCAGAGCGCTCTCAACTCCGCTGCCATGTGTGAATAAACAAACGCCCCCCCCCATGTCCCCGGTATAACGTTATTGTCGTGTCCTTAGGAGGTATTTGAAATTACCAAATGCAAATGTCATCCGAGGGACCTGACGGTGACGTCCCCAGAAAGTCCTGCACCGGACGTCACGCATTAACCAAACGATAACTTGCTCCGGACGTCAATAAGGTCACCGGAACGTCCGCTAGAGAACATGACGTTCGGGACCAATCGGGGACGTCGTGAATGTCGGCATAAGGTCCGGGGGACGTCCCGTGTTTGTCGGGAAGGTACAACAAGTGTTTAACTAGTTAACTAGTGTGCATGTCTGTCTTCACTAGTTAACATTGTGAACATTTTGTGCCTCTAGTTAACTAGTAAGGCCAGAAAGAGTTTTAACTAGTGAACTAGTAAGCACTTTGGGCTTTACTAGTTAACTAGTAAGCATTTTGGCTCTCACTAGTTTACAGAAAAGACTCAATAGTATTGGACACTGTAGCTTGATATCAAGACATAGGAATAAATGCTCATTGGGCTTGCCATAGAGATGAGATTAGTAATGAGCACACTACTATATATAATCTCATACCACACACACTACTGATATACAATCTCATACCACACACACTACTGATATATAATCTCATACCACTGTACCACACACACTACTGATATATAATATCATACCACACACACTACTGATATATAATCTCATAAAACACACACTACTGATATACAATCTTATACCACACATACAGTGCAACCGGAAAGAATTTAGACCCTTTCAAGTTTTCCACATTTTGTTATGTTTCAAGCTCATCTTAAAATGGATTCAGTTCTCATTGTAAATTTATAAAAAATAAAAGTCTGAAATATTCAATTTACATAAGTATTCAGACCATTTGTTATAACACTTGCAATTGAGCTCTGGTGCATCCTACTTCTATCAATGGTCTTTGACATGCTTCTACAACTTGATTAGTCCACCTGTGTCTAAATTAATTAACTGCCCATTATTAGGAGAGGTAGACATCTCTTTATATAAGGTCTCACAGTTGATGGTGTATGTCAGAGTGAAAACCAAGCCACAAGGTCAAGATAATTGTCTGTAGACCTGCGAGACAGGGTTGTGTGAAGACACAGTCACACAGATCTGGGGAAGGATACAAAAACAATTCGGCAGCATTGAAAGTGCCCAAGAGCATGGTAGCAGGTCTGACAGGTAACCAAGGACCCAGTGGCCACTATGAAAGAGATCCAGAGTTTCTTTGAGAGGATGAGAAAAGCGTAAAGAAGGACAAGGGTCCCCACTCCATGAAAATCAAAGGCTACATATTCTCAACTCTCAATACTCTCACTTCTCAATTTCTAAGCCCTCACAAAGTTAGCAGGAATCCAAATCTGTGAGGGAGGACATTTAAGATTCAGCCACTGGGCGTTAGCAGATAATTAAACTGGGGATCATGAACCCTGGGAACATAGGGCCCTGGGAACATAGTACCTGGGAACATAGCACCCTGGGAATATAGGGCCTGGGAATATAGGACCCTAGGAATATAGGGTCCTGGGAACATAGGACCCTGGGAACATAGTACCTGGGAACAAAGGTATGCTCTCTCGGAGGAGGAGAGAGAGAAGAGAGAGGGAGGAGAGAAAAAGGGCAGTGTTGTGTGTAAAAGTAACACGTTACAGTAACATCACTACTTTTTCGAGTAAAAAGTTGTGTAAAGCGCTACTACTGAAAATTTGGTAACGTAACGTAGTTCCTTTTTCATATCGGCGCAACGTTACTTTTACCAGGGACAGATTTGACAGCGACGCTGCTTTCTCAGCTGTGCGCTTGCGCAATATAGGCACAAGCTTCACACGGCAGCCTACGTGACAGTTTACTGTCTATGTGTGACAGAGGCTGGTAGCATGAAGTGCAATCATAGCTCCACACGGTACGTGACAGAGGCTGGTGGCAATGAAGAGCAATCATAGCAAGCAAGACGCAGCCAACGCTAACTTCTGAGGGATGGAGGTATTCACATTACTTCGAACTACCGTTAACTCAACTGCCAGCCTACTGATACGATTTGTACTAGCTTTGCACCAAATTTCGGAGGAGCGCCTGTTTAATGATAGAGTATAAGGCTATATAATATAAGCCCTCATATATTTTGTGTTCACCTATATGCCCAAGATGTATCGAGGCTATGTTATTTGATATTGTTTCTCAGGGCTTTAGTGGTGGTGTTGAAGCCTATAAGCCCAACGTTTTCTTGTCAAATGCTCTGTGTGTGGCATTTTTTATAATAAAGAGCACAAAAGAAATACCTGTTATGTCCTCCATAGTAGAACTTTATGTAGGCCTACACATTTAAGAACAGATATTGGGTTCGGCCTAAAGTCCAGTAACATAAAAGTAACGTAAAAGTAACGGGTAACTAAGTAAAGTAACGGGTTACTTTTTTGAGAACGAGTAACGAGCAAACACTACTTTTTAAAAGTAACTTCCCCAACACTGGAAAAGGGGGAGAGAGGGGAAAAGAGAGCAGGACAGAGGGATTTAGTGATTGAGTGAGCAATGTGTGTATGAGACATGAACCTGCACAAAGCGTGTGTGTATGTGTATGAGACATGAACCTGCACAAAGCGTGTGTGTGTGTGTGTGAGAGAGAGAGATAAATGTGTGTATGAGACATGAACCTGCACACAGTGTGTGTGTGTGTGTGAGAGAGATAAATGTGTGTATTAGATATGAACCTGCACAAAGCGTGTGTGTGTGTGTGTGTGTAAGAGAGAGAAATGTGTGTATAAGACATGAACCTGCACAAATCGTGTGTGTTTGTGTTTGTGAGAGAGAGAGGGAGACTGTCGCACTCTTCAGCTTTTCCCCTCTTTCTTCTGGAACATGTCATTGCCTTATCAACTGCAGCCATGCACATGCCTCACTAATAATCTCCTCCGCCACAAGTAAAAACGGATTTAAAAAACATACTCGCATTTCAGCCCTATTTGTGTGTGTGTGTGTGTGTGTGTTCATCTCCTCTGCTGGTTATGAATATTGCCAAAACAATAAAGTGTCTGCCTTTGAACCCCAAATGTGCTGTGGAGTAAGCAGCAGAGCAGAATGGTGTTATTAGTCACACACACGCACACACACACACGCACGTACACACACACACACACACACACACGCGCACTTACACACACGTACACACACACACATATACACACACACACACACATGGTGTTATAAGTCTGCTCATAATCCTGCAGCTCCTGCTCCGCCCACCCCGAGCACACACACAGGACAAACAAAGGGATGTGAAACACAACAGCAATAACAACAACCACAATAACAACAACAACAATAACAACAACGCTGATCAAGCAGAGGCTAGCACTGACACACCTGTGCAGTACGACTTCCCTGTCTAGTGCTGGTCACCTCTATAAACCCCACCTGTGCAGTACGACTTACCTGTCCAGTGCTGGTCACCTCTATAAATCCCACCTGTGCAGTACGACTTACCTGTCTAGAGTAGAGCTGGTCATCTATATAAAAAAACCCACCTGTGCAATACGACTTACCTGACTTACCAGAGCAGTGGTCGCTGTCAGGTTTGGCAGGGCAGGACAGGACCCAAGCGCAAGACTCTTTCAGACAGAAGTACGGACAAACACGTTTTATTGTAGCCCGGTTGAAACCAGACCCTTCAGTCGTAACTGGGAGTGGGTCTGGGGAAGGTTCGTTCACAGTCCATTTCCAAAGGGCGTTCCCAAACAGACGCCGATCAAAATGCCTCGGACACAATAGGAGAGGCCAAAAACCAATCAGAGCAACGAAAGAGACAGAGTGACGGGAACACACAATTTGCAACACTGTCTGGTTGTAGGTAAAAGCAGGAATAATTAAACACTTTTTTATTAAACGTATAGGCTAATTTACAAAGACATCGTACCACACTGAAAGCTAATATTTTGTCACTAGCCATTTACATCTGCCCTCTGTCAAACACAATTGCATTTCAGCATGAACAAAACAGTTCACGTTCAAACGAGCATTTTGTTTCATTCGTCCTTTCTGGCTGGCTGGGACATATTAACGCAGGAATGAGGGACGGCAGACTGAAACGTTCAAAGCAATTATTAAGTGTAGCTTAATGCAGATAGTGGTCTGTAGCCTAAATCATTTTCTTTCCATAAAAACTCTCGATGTTGCAATGTTTAGGCTAGCCCAGGTCTATTTCATTTTTTGAGTATTCGAGTTTCTGCTTGAAACGGTGTAGCCTTTATGATAAAGATGACCAGATATGGCGAAAATGAACATGATTGACGAAATAAATTACTGTGATGTTTTGATAAAGCATTGTTGGCTTACATTTAACAAGTCAGCATAGCACACCAATTTAAAAATATGTGTTTTCTGTCGGCTACGTGTCCAGCTACTGTACAGTATGCCTAAATGAACAGAATATCAAACAGTTTTCAGTAGCTACCAATGTTGCAGAAATCATATCACATAGGCATCCCTTACATGTTTGTACATTGGGTAACACTTTATAATAACTACACACAATTCATCATTTATTAAGCCTTTGTTACTTATTAGTTAATTATTTGTTCATCATTAGTAATTTCTTGTTCATACATAATTTATCATCAGTAAAGCATTTGTTCACACAGTTATAAATGGTTTGTTCATAGTAAATCATCCTATCCAAAAAATATGTTTGTAAGTACATGATTTATACATAATAAGTAATGAAACAACCACTTATAATGAAATCATTTTCTTATTATAAACCAGTTGCAAACTATTACAAAATGCTTTGTTCATCATTTGTAAAGCATTGTTCATATGTTAATTCTCATAAATAAAGTATGTGTACACACAGTTATAAATGGTTTGTTCATAGTAAAGAAGCCTATATCTAAAATATGTTTATGAATTATTGTTAATACTTAATAAATTATGCAATAATATTTTGATGATGAAGTAATATTTCCATTATTTAATAGTTGTTACATACACATGCACTAATGATTAGTTAGGGTGAGGATACATATTTTATAAACCACTACCTAATACTATAATTCGTGATTAACTCAGGAGTTACAAGTGGTTAGTTAATGATATTTTGTGAGCTTATCTAAAGTGAGGACTTTCTATGCCTTGCAACATATTTGATATACTCAATCAAATGAGTTGTAAAGATTACATTCACATAAACTATTATTAAATGCTGAATTCTTCGTTTGTAAAGCATTATTCCTACATTAATTCTCATCTGTAAATCAGTTAAAAATGGTTTGTTCATAGTAAACACGCATATCTATATTATCTATATAATATACATATCTATATTATATTTTTGAATTGACTGTTGTAATACTACTGGACAGAGGTAGTGTAGTGAATAGGGAGCCGGATTAACACGCAGTAACCCATAAAGTTGGGGGTTCAAGCCCCGGCGTCCACCAATGTGGCCTTGCCCTTGCCCCTAATTTCATTAACATGTGTAAGCCGCTTTGGGTGAAAGTGTCGGCTAAATTAATAAATGCAAGTGTGAACTTTATAATTCATTTGTAAATGTGTTGCAAGGCATAAAATGTCCTCACTTTAGATGAGCTTACAAAATATCATCAACTAACCACTTGTAACTCCTGAGTTAATCATGAATTATAGTATTAGGAAGTGCTTTATAAAATATGTATCCTCACCCTAACTAATCATTAGTGCATGTGCAGGGCATGAAATTGGCACCCGCCCACACGCCAAATGCGGGTAATTTTTGTGATTGGCGGGTGAAACTGTCAAGAAACTGTCAAGAAACTGTCGGAGAAAGCGAGATCAAACCCATTTGCAGGGGTGGGTAGTAGCCTAACGAGTTACATTTTTTTTTCGAGGAACGGCAAACGACTTTCCTTTTTCAAAACGGTAGCCTAGCCTTTACTCTTACTCAAGTACATTTTTGAGCCAATAATCTACTCTTTTACTCCGCTACATTTCAATTGCCTTACATTACGAGTACAAGTTTATTATTGGAGAAAGTATCTCGAAGAGGGAAAAGCGCACCTCTCCCTTGGAGAAAAGAAACAGGGCTTCAGAATGCGTTAGCCCACGATTATAAAAGTAATGCCTGGCCTAGCTAACAGCTCAGTTAACACAATGACGTACAGTTGCTGCATCTTCTGGTGAGGCTGCCAGAGTAGCAACGAGACTAGAGGTAGGCTATGACATGACACGGAAACTTTCACGTATATTCATTTCTGGCCAGCATCGTTCAACAATCACATTGGACAAGGAAAGTAGGCCTACAACTTAATTTACAAGCAAATCAAATGCACTGGAAATCGAGCATACAATTTAGAAAAAGCCTAGCATTCATTTATGTAGCCTCAATGTTGCAGGACATGACATGAGACGGTCGGCTGAGAAAACAGATAGCCTGCCCAGACAGTCGCTCTGCCCGAGTGGATATGCCTAGGCTATTATAGCCTAAATATAGGTCTACCCATAATATAGCCATTGTTTTTAGCTTACATTGTCTGTATGGTGGAGTTATAACCAGACTTTAAGCAATGCAAAGCAGAAGAATCAGCTGCAATGTATTGGAAGACTGCTTTTCAATCCATAGCCACGTAATGCTTATTCTGGCTATGACAAAGTATATATAAATATAAATATAAAATATATTTGAATTGGGCTTTTAAAATATGTTTGACTATATGATTAGCCTACAGAGGAGGAGAAAAGCAAATAGGCATAAAGGATACTTTTGTATCCCTTTAAAGGTCCATCAAAAATATAAAAATGTAGGCCTACAAAAAAGTAACTTGTTAGGCCTACTTGAGTAGTTTATTAACAAAGTACTTTTTTACTTTTACTTGAGTACTGTAATGTGTATTCTGTACAAGTTCAAGAACCATTCTTATGCATTTTCTGAGTCGTTCACCTTTATTTTGGGCACAAAATAATTTTGGCTGGTAAAAAACCACTGTGGCAGGTGGATTTCAAAATCACCTGCCACAGGGGCTGGTGGCCAAAAAAGTTAACTTCAGGCCCTGTGCATGTGTATGTAACAACTGTTAAATAATGGAAATATTACTTAATCAAAAACATATTATTGCATCATTTATTAAGTATTAACAATAATGTATAAACATATTTTAGATAAAGGCTTATTTACTATGAACAAACTATTTATAACTGTGTGAACAAATGCTTTACTGATGACAAATTAGAAATTACTAATGATGAACAAACCATTAACTAATAAGTAACAAAGGCTTAATAAATGATGAATTGTGTGTAGTTATTATAAAGTGTTACCGTACATTGTTGCACATTCCAACATAAAGAAGCAGTTATGCAAAACTTCTAACTCCCTGTCTAAAACCAACGTGATAGCAGCTTCAAACAAGCGGCAGCAGCCATTGATTTTTTTTTTATTTTTTAAACCCGGCTTCTTCAACAGGGTGCTCTATCGTCATCGTCTAAAGCCCGCCTCAAGGGTTCTGATTGGTGCCTAGATCTAGGAAAAATCGAAATGGGCTAGAATGGGTTCTTGGCCAGACGAACTTTCAGAGCGAATCTCGAATTTGCCGGAAGTACGTCTGGGTTTTTCCCAGGCTAGTTTTATTGACTCTACAAACTATAAACTTACAAGACTTCTGACGCGACAAGAGAGACCAACCCACCAACGACAGAGGACCAGGGCAGTGGAAATACACAGACCAATGAACAGAAATACAGAGGACTGGACGAGACCAACAAGACAATAACGGGGAACAGGTGAGAGCAGAAACAGAGGGAAACTAACAAGACAGGAAGTGCAGACTATATATATAAGGGGATGGCGGAGACAAAGACACATGACCGACAGGTACACAGAAGACATGGGCAACAGCAACAAGCACATAAACACAGAACAATGCACAAAATGGCCACTAGGGTGGCACAAAGGCAAGGTGCTTTAAGCCCCTAACGTCGTCTTGCAAGCATCGCTTCATGGAAGGCACTAGGGTTAGGGTTAGGTGCCTTGAAGTTGACGGTCGCAGTGGGGGCTTAGGGACATAGGTATTCTCCCATCATAGGGCCCTGGGAACATAAGACATATGTATGCTCCCAACCATTGCTATTGTGTGGTGGTTATTTACTCCACTGTGCCCATAGTACTTTTGTCATGATTTTAAAGAATCAGAGTTACGGGTTTTAATGTTTACTAAGTCTACAGGTTTTCAACGCTTTTCTATGGGGATCCCTTTGTGGCCATTATTATCTGACCTAGAAACAGTAACAGGAATGTAGGACTTGACAAAGGGTAGAGATGGGTGGAGGTAGTCATGGGTGGAGGGTAGTCATGGGTGGAGGGTATACATGGGTGGAGGGTAGTAGTCATGGGTGGAGGGTATACATGGGTGGAGGGTAGTCATGGGTGGAGGGTAGTAGTCATGGGTGGAGGGTATACATGGGTGGAGGGTATACATGGGTGGAGGGTAGTAGTCATGGGTGGAGGGTATACATGGGTGGAGGGTAGTCATGGGTGGAGGGTAGTAGTCATGGGTGGAGGGTACACATGGGTGGAGGGTAGTAGGCATGGGTGGAGGGTAGTAGTCATGGGTGGAGGGTATACATGGGTGGAGGGTATACATGGGTGGAGGGTAGTAGTCATGGGTGGAGGGTATACATGGGTGGAGGGTATACATGGGTGGAGGGTAGTAGTCATGGGTGGAGGGTATACATGGGTGGAGGGTAGTAGTCATGGGTGGAGGGTATACATGGGTGGGTAGTAGTCATGGGTGGAGGGTACACATGGGTGGAGGGTAGTCATGGGTGGAGGGTATACATGGGTGGAGGGTAGTAGTCATGGGTGGAGGGTATACATGGGTGGAGGGTCATTTGCTGATCAGTCGTGTAATGTGGACGGACACAATCAGATTTCGTGTGGACGCAAATCAAATTCAATAAAGGAATGATACAGAATCCACAATAATGTAGACGAGGCCTTAATAATGTAGACAAGGTATTTAACAAACTGAGCACAGTTTGGAAAATGAAGAATGTCCATAGTCCATTTTTACTTTTTTACACACACACACACTTACACACAAACACACACACACACACACACTTACACATTCATGGGCACACTTCCATACCCCTGGAGCAAATTGAATGTATAAATCCATAGTCTACTAAACAAATGTGGGAGAGTCATTCATCATAGGCTTGTGTGTGTGTGTGTGTGTGAGTGAGTGTGTGTGTGTGTGTGTGAGTGTGTGTGTGTGTGAGCTTGGGCTTGTGCTTTCACAGCCACTAGGCAGGAACACTGGATAATTTGGCCATTCCCTTTCATTAAAGCTGTGTCACTATGAAGCACACACACACACACCCCCTCCCCCACTGGATATGTAAAATGAGCTTCGTCGTCATCTCTCAGCCCTCTGCTCTGCTATCTCTGCTTGACCAGGCTTACAGTTAACTGCGTTTACACACACACACCAGTGAGGCGTCATATTCCACAGGCATCCAGCGCCCATTTTGTGGCAATAGCTGGCAGCACCTGCTGTGGTAATTAGCACAAGCTGAGAGCTGCACACACACACACACTCACACACACACATACACACACACTTCCTGAGAGTCTGCATCTGTCCAGCTCTGATAACATTGACCAGCTGTTACCTTGAGACTAGCTATCAAAGACGAGACTCAGGAAGACAATAGCTGGACAAAGACAGAGAGTGTGTGCTTCTGTGTTTTAATTTGTCTGTGTGTGTGTGTGTGTGTGTGTGAAAGAGAGAGAGAGAGTGTGTGCTTCTGTATTTTAATTTGTCTGTATGTGTATGCTGTGTATGTGTGTGTGCAGGGCTGGCGAAATAGGAATATGTCTCCCCCATGTTCACAGACTGAGTGTCACGTTTGGACTGCAGCGTGCAGGTCGGTTCTGGGCTCAGTGTGTGTGTGTGGGGGGGCTCAACGTGGCTACTTTCCAGCGCTATTGAACCAGACGGAAAAGAAATAACATTTTGCGGGACAATTGCGATCGGGCTTCCCTGATTGGGTGACATGGTGAGATGCAGATTTGACGTTATTACATCGTCGCCCCCTCTGCTACATTCCTCTGCTACGTTCCACTGCTAGCAACCTGCTACGTTCCACTGCTACGTTCCTCTGCTACGTTCCACTGCTAGCAACCTGCTACGTTCCACTGCTACGTTCCTCTGCTACGTTCCACTGCTACGTTCCTCTGCTACGTTCCACTGCTACGTTCCTCTGCTATGTCCCACTGCTAAGTTCCACTGCTACGTTCCTCTGCTACGTTCCACTGCTACGTTCCTCTGCTACGTTCCACTGCTACGTTCCTCTGCTATGTCCCACTGCTATGTTCCACTGCTACGTTCCACTGCTAGCAACCTGCTACGTTCCACTGCTAGGAACCTGGCACTTCAGGCTGAAGATCAGTACCCTCATATGCAGGAGAAAAGTTTTTCAACCTGTGCACTTTTCTGTATTCTGCAGTAGCCTACTAGGTCATGCCCTCCACCGGCCCTGTGTGTGTGTATGCGTGTGAGTGTGTATGAGAGAGAGAGAGAGTGCTTCTGTGTTTTAATTGGTCTCTGTGCAATAGCAGCTTATCTAATAAAATCTTACCAATTGTTATTAATCTTATATCAAGATAAAAAAAATCTAGTTGGTATTGTTTTCAGTATAAAGAGACTTACTGACACTTTGTTGTAAAATCATTATTTAAAGAATTCCTAATTTAAGAAGAGTTTGACTTCTTCTAAGAAGTCTCACCCTGAAAACAAGCAAATTTGTCTGCATTGAGTAAATTTATCTTGATAAGACTCCTTAAAATAAGTCAAAGTCTTAAATTAAGTCAAAATGATCTTTTGAGAGAGTGCTAGGTCTCTTCATACTAAAAACAATACCAACTAAATTTTTTGATCTTAATATATAAGATTATTATATGGCTCTTCACAAAGCTATTAGAACGCTCCATTGACTTGAATGCGATTTCCCAATCTTCTACGGTTAAATAAATTCATGTAATTACCGCTGCAAACATATAACGACCACTGTCAATGGCAACGGGTTTGTGCTTTTGATACGTCTTTCATATCACTCCGCAAGTAGTCTGATCACTTCTTGCAATGGAACTTCATTCAAAAGTGAAAGCAGACGGTTGATCAGCTGTGTTCTAAAGAATGTTTAAATCAAGTTCAGCGCGAACTATTTTTTTCCAGCAAATAAATGTAAAGAGACATATGATGTGGAGTTTTTTTTTTTGTTTTGGCATAATAAGCGGGATAATGTATAACAAGTGGATAAACAAGACCCCCCCTACTGGCACGACGGGGTTCGCTCTGTCAGGACTTATTTCCCCGATAATGACCGGTGTTCTATACATTATCTCTTTCTTAATAACACTTGGTAAGATATTTTTTACAGTGTGTGTGTTGTGTATGTGCGTGTAAGAGAGAAAGAGAGAGAGAGAGAGAGTGTGTTGTGACAGAATGTATAATTGTATGTGTGTGTGAGTGTGTAATGTCTATATGTGTGTGTGTGTGTGTAATGTCTATATGTGTGTTTGTGCATGCACTTGTGTGTGTGTGTAATGTTTATATGTGTGTATGTGCATGCACTTGTGTGTGTGAGTGTGTAATGTTTATATGTGTGTATGTGCATGCACTTGTGTGTGTGAGTGTGTAATGTCTATATGTGTGTATGTGTGTGTGAGTGTGTAATGTCTATATGTGTATCTGTGGTGTTTGTAGTTGTCTCTCGCTGTGTGTGTGTGTGTGTGTAAAATGCACAGTCAGAGGGGGGTTTGTTAGAGAAGAATGATGGACAGTCCAGAAGGTTGACCTTTTGTCATTAGAGGGACAACCTGCAGAGATCGATCCACACTTTGCCGATCGATAGACGTTTCTAGACGGCTGAGTCCCTTCTCACCCTCCTCCTCCTCCTCTCCTCCTCCTCTTGCCAAGACTTGCCAAGTCTTTTAACAATCCAACACAAAAACAATCAATGGCACTTATACAGACCCTCCGCTCTCACACACACACTCTCCACTCACACACTCCGCTCTCACACACACACACTCCGCTCACATACACACCCTCCGCTCTCACACACACACCCTCCGCTTACACAAACTTCGCTCTCGCCCAATCACTGCGGTGTGTCCATATGAAACCATTAGAGCTGTAATGTGGATGTGTATAGAGGTATACACACACACACACCTGCCCCCACCCCCAGTAGATCCTATAGAGCAGGGTTTCCGTTGTCCGGTAATTACCGGACATTGGCCGGAAAAAAAATGAAATGTCCGACAAAATTAAATCTCTCCGGTCAAATTGTCCGATTAAAATTGGCTAATAATCCCGTCCCCTGACGCAATCTGAATTTGAGAATAAGCCTTAGCCTAATATGTAAGCCTATATTATACGTCCTCTGGCTATGTTTTTAAATAAACAGGCTCTACCGTCTGAAAAGTAAGCTATTAAACAACACGTAGCCTATGCAGCATTTCAAATAGGAAGCGCACGGTTTAAACGTCCAAGTTAAACAACAAACAAATGAGTGAGGCGGTTTAAACATGGCCAGGCCCAGGCAGACTAGCCTTAAACGTTTTTTCAGAGGCCAGGCGTGATGGATGATGATACATTGGTAACATCTGAAGCCTCAGATGTCTGGTCAACTCCACCACCACCAGATAAAAAGCAGAAGTGTCGGGCGTATCTGTCGGAATCAGTGACATTGGGAGTTGCGGGGGGTGCGGCCGCTCCAAGACACTGTCATTCTCCGTGTACACTGGACATGCAAAGTGTTCTTTACCCAAAGCATACAGTAGGCCTATGCGTTCTCTGTCTATGATCTGCAGGGTTAGGGCCTCCTCGACGAGGAGATTGCTGGTCCGCAGATAATTTCTGGCACAATTAAACGCCAATCAAATCATTGAATCGCGGCCAAAAGAAAAAGAAACTAAACATTTCCCAGAATAGGAAACATTTCTTAATTTATTGTTATCAAATAAAAAAGCATAGCATTAGGGGGTAGTGGTGTGAGCGCTCATTCTTGTGTGTGCACATCTGTGTAAGTTAAACAGTCACCAATGGAGATAACGTGGGTAGCAGCAACAAACAACGTATACCTTTTTAGAACAACGAACGAAGCGGACTCTTGCTGTCCATGAAAAGATACTGGCTAGATCTTGTTAGGCATGTTTAAGTTATGCTAATGAACATGTTGCATTCTATACAACCTGATTATGTCATTCTTTAAGCTACATAGCCTGTCTCCAGTTTTCCTCAATTTGACTAAGAAGCGATAATAGGATAATTGACCGGCATATCATCAAAATGTCCGGAAAACGAAACCTCTGCCTGTCACTTTGACCGGCACCATTTTTGTCTAGCGGAAACTCTGCTATAGAGGTACACACACACACACCTGCCCCCATCCCCAGCAGATCCTATAGAGGTACACACACACATACTTGAGCTGCATTGATAAGGACTGTTGAGCAGACAGACACACACACACACACACTTGCGCACACACACACACAAACACAGAGAGAGACCACACAAGTACTCATAAGGGGCATAGGGGCTCACCACACACACACACACACACACACACATATCAATGGGTCAATGTGGTAAGCACCTACAAGTATCTGGATCTCCACCTGGACAATAAACTGGACTGGTCAGCCAATACTGAAGCACTCTACAAGAAAGGGCAGAGCAGGCTGTACTTCCTGAAGAGGCTGCGGTCTTTCAATGTGTGCAGCAAGCTCCTCAGGATGTATATATATATATATATATATAGTATAGTATAAGTATATATATAGTATATAGTATAGTATATAGGATGTTCTACCAGTCTGTTGTTGCCAGCGTCCTCTTCTATGCAGTGGTATGCTGGGGAGGAAGCACAAAGAAGAAGGATGCTGGGCGACTCTACAGGCTGGTAAGGAAAGCTGGCTCTGTAGTGGGAGCTGAACTGGTGTGCTTCACTTCAATATCTGATAAAAAGGACCCTGAACAAACTGATCAACATTTTGGACAATGAGTGTCATCCACTCCACAGCACTATTATAAAGCAGAAGAGCTTGATCAGCTGGAGACTTTGCTCACTGTCTTGCACAACAGACAGACTGAGGAAGTCATTTGTCCCCAGGCCCATTTGTCTCCATGTTTGTGTACTGTCTGTCCACTAGCCACTTTTTACCACTGTCTTACTGCTTCACTGTTTTCATGCTATATTAGCACATATGCATAACCCCTCCCTCCATCCCACAGCCGAATTGTGGCCACACTTATTACGTCAACCCATTCAGTATATAAGTATATACTCTTTTGATCCCGTGAGGGAAATTTGGTCTCTGCATTTATTCCAATCCGTGAATTAGTGAAACACACTCAGCACACAGTGAACACACAGTGAGGTGAAGCACACACTAATCCCGGCGCAGTGAGCTGCCTGCAACAACAGCGGTGCTCGGGGAGCAGTGAGGGGTTAGGTGCCTTGCTCAAGTGCACTTCAGCCGTGCCTACTGGTCGGGGTTCGAACAGTCAACCCTACGGTTACAAGTAGGCTAACCAGTAGGCCACGGCTGCCCCCCCGAATTCTTGCACTGACATAGTTTTTTTTATAGTTTTTTTTGTCTACTCTTTTATATGTCCATATTTATTTTATGCTGGTCTCTAGACTTTATTCTTGCACTGTTACACAGTTGGACTTACTCATTTGCACCATCACAATGACACTCACTCTCACAGAACACCTTACCTTACTATGCACAGAGAATCACAGGCTCAGTCCCTGCCTCAGTCATTGCAAGCCCCTAATGCTTAATCACCCCTAAGCACACTATGTGGATACTGTTTTAGACTTGATTAAATGTAGTAGTGTTATTTAGTATAATTTGTATTTTAGTATATTCTTGAGCACACTATGTGGATACTGTTTTAGACTTGATTAGATTTAGAAGTGTTATTTAGTATAATTTGTATTTTAGTATATTCTTGATCTTCTACTGTCCTTATTGCTTAGTTGTGTTTTTATATTATATACTTTTATTACTTTTTCTGCTGTTAGTGCATGTTGTGTGTGATGTCTGTATGCTACTGAGACCTTGAATTTTCCCTCGAGGATCAATAAAGTATCTATCTATCTATCTATCTATCTTATCTATCTATCTATCTATCTATCTATCTACAAGGATACAAGGAAGTTTATTGTCACATGCATATAGTTACTGGAAGTAAGAAATGCAGTGAAATTATGTCTGGTGTCAGCCTATTTGTGCATTAATGGGGGGGGGGGGGTAAAAAGTGCAGTAGAAGAGGGGTTTAGTAGATTAAGTGACAAGGGCTGCATAAGAAAGGTGGGGGAGGATTGGGATTTGGGGGGGGGGGGGGGGGCACCAACAAGGAGCACCCAAGAGCACCTAAACAGGGTTCTCAATAGGACACCAAAACTGCTGCAATATATATCAGAAATGCCTCTGCTCAGGGAATACAAGGAGCAAGGACAAGGTCACTGGGTAAGCTGTGTGTGTTGATGTGAATATATCTTTATGTTTGTGTGTGTGTGTATGTGTGTGTGCGTGCGTGCAAGTGTGTGTGCGTGAGAAAGTACTTGTTGGATACTATACCAGCGTGCAGAGAATTGGTCCCAAAGGCAATTTCACCTCCATGAGTGGGTCATGTTAAAAGGGGCTCACAACACACACACACATATGTGTGCACTCACACACACACACACACACACACACACAGGCTCTGTTAAAAACTGCTGCCTTTTAAGATATCTAACTGGGGAGCGAGGCAGCAAATGCGGTTTGAAACCTTAAAAAAATATTTTTGCTTTTTATTACCCGAATAACATTTTTGAAGGGCAGCATCAATGGCACCTTCACATAATACTTTGCGGCAATGTCTAAAACAGCTGTGAAAAGTAAACAATGTTGGCGGATGGCTGCTGAATCTGTTGAAATGTGATTTGTTTGACATTGTTTTGCTTTGTCAGTTTATAACAAGACATAAATACTGTACTATCTGATTATACCATTGTTATAACTATTTATTATATGGCTCTTCACAATGCAAGTAGAACACTCCATTGACTTGAATTATGTAAGGGATAATGGATGACACGGTGGTCTGTTCACAGAAGTTAATGCACGGTCGAGGTTGTAAAACGGCCCCGACGTGTAAGTGCATTAACTTCTGTGAACAGACCACCGTGGAATCCATTACCCGCTTATTCCACTGTTGCCACTTGCGTTGTGTTCATTTCCTGTTACAATTTAAACGTTTTAATCGCTAAAACTTGTCTTGTTTGTAGAACTACTTTCTTCCAACACATATCAACTAATTTCTTAAAGTGGAAATGAAGCAGTCAAATAAAACAGATGTCTATAGCACTAGTTAAATATTTAAATATACCTTAAATACAAATAAAGTCAGAAATATGACCCGTTATTCAGAATAAAGCACAAACAAGTTGCATTAATTTCAGCTGTGCGCCGCCATCTTTGTTTTCAGAAAATGATGACATCACAGGAATGGTTGGTACAACATTCTATGCTGTTTACATAGCGGCTGTCATAGCCTCACAGTTAGCTTACTGCCTCAACAAAATGGATATGGACGAATGGGATAGACCCACCAATGAGGACAGGCATTCAATTGCCTATGCTTTTGAGCCAGTAAGAGCAGTGGGAGTTTTAGTGCCCCCCACAGAGCCTGACTATGGAGGAGAAATAGATGATCGAGAGAGAGGTGTATCTGAGCGCACAAAAAACAATCGGTGGTGCTTATGTGGGGGTTGTGTCCCTATGTTCACTGACATGGCACACATGGAGTGGCTGCTGTCAGGAAATGAACCTGGGACATCTCATCCAAAATAACAGATATATCACGTCCAATCCTACATGCCAAATGCTGTCATTAAAGCGAGACGTTGGAGGGAGGGACATCCGAGCCGAAACACTGGAACGCCCAATAAACAGCAGTTAACCAACTAACACACTCTTGATAGGTTGTGCGGAGAGTAGGCTAGGGGACTACACTGATCACCTGAGACTACACACATTTTTACACCCATACTCAGTTGTTCTGCAATGTATTATCATGGTAGAAGCTGCGATACAGTACTAGCATAGCATAACATAACAAGCACATACTGTAACTAGCATAGCATGAACCCTAAAATCTATGGTTGCTACAAGCGGCACATCTGTGCATTTATTTACTTAAAGTGAACAGCATGTTATTTTATGTCAGCTTACATAAACAAATAAAAACTCAGACGCCTTACAGTCCATAAACAACGTCTACCTACAAAACCATGCCTGTCACACTCACAGACCTAGGCTAGGCTACTACAGAGTAGCCTACACAAGTCAGACGTAGGCTAGCGTACCCACAACAGGTTCTCACCAGGTTCGCAAGTCTCTGCAAATAGTTTCCACTACTACTTGAGCGAAACAAATGCAATCAGCGATACTACTCAATCACAAAAAGAAACTTCGTAATCACACATGAGAAGTTCGCTCCCCCGAGTTTATTCACCAATTCATCAACGATGCAACTGCATTGTCAGGTCGCGGTAATCCACAAGTTGTGCGAGAACATCCAAACACATTATTGCGACTGAAGTTAAATCTAATAAAGTACTGTCTCTGATAGGCCTACAGGCTACATTACAGCGGCCCTTGTTCTTGTACAAACACAAAAACAAACATCAACAGAATTTGCGTAGGCATATTGAAATAAAGTGAACGTCCGCTAATGGATAAAACATCCACGAACAAACGCTAACCATTCTGATGACGTAGCGCCTGCATTTTTTAAAAATGGCCGCGCCCTAGTGGCGAAAGTCGTTATTGACATGTCATTTTCCAGTAAAACTACTTGAATTTCAGGTTTAATGAAATTCCATGTATCTTCGAAAATGAAAAAGCAACCAAAAAATGGTCACAGTTCTTACTGCTTCATTTCCACTTTAACTTGCAGGACAAACTGCCGTTACTAGTTCTAAATGGATGGTTGCTACGGCCAAAGGCCAGTCGTTAGTTCTATCTCTCCCATTGTCAAGCGGGCTGATGAACTTTAGCTTGGAACAGGCACGGTGCTACAGGTGAGCCTGGATGGGCCTAGGCCCACCCACTTTTCAACAGGCCCACCCAAAACTTTTCTTAAAAAAAAAAAAAAAAAACGTTTAATATAGTCGTTGTTTAGGTACCTTAAACGTGCACAAACGGTCTCGTTGTATCGCTGCAACCTGGAGATGAAGGATAGCTGATCCATAACACCTAGCACATCTCTATGGCTTAATAATGGCTTCTGAAATGTTTTTTTTTTTTGCAATGCAGCTTGTTGATATTGTGATCGTTGATCCGATTTGCATTAAAGGGCCTAATGGGTGTGATTGATCTTTATGAGCTCTCTTGGAGCATGTTTTACATGACAGATGACGTTGTCAATGAACAAGTTCTGTGCCCGAGGGGTAGGCCTAGTAGCCAGCTGATTTTGCCAGGGCTTCAGCCCCGAATGTATTTTGTACAGTTGACTAACAAATATGAAACCATTATTTCGATCGCGCATTGAAACTTTGAGATGAGATGGACGTATTTAACATACAAGCGGACACGGGTGAACTCACTCTTCTTCATGCAGCAGATTAACATGAACGTTACCTTCCATAACACATAATTTGGAACGTAGGCTACGTGCACGCGCGAGGTTGGGCATGTCATTGTTTGCATTTAATATTTGGTATAGGCCTACGTTACAAGGAAATCATGAAGTCATCAATAACAAGGTGGTGGTGGAGTTATCCTGTTCTCGTCATTTAGACTAGCCTACAAGTTCAGGTTTGTTATCAGCCTCTAGCCTACAGTCTCGAGCTGGCCAAACAGTGGTGGCCTGCTTTGCCTTTGCCTAGTTGTAAAATCGAATTAGTGAGTCTTCAATGTTCCCTTCTCCCTAAGCTAAGCATAACAAACCATATAATGCATATTGCTATTTAAAAGCCACTCTGCTAGGTGGCTATATAGTTCGTTTCGAGCAAACAGAAAATGTCAAGATAGCTAAATGTCATTACATCCTCTAATTGTCAAATTTTTATTGTCCATAATATTTAATAAATGTGGTGCAAATGAGGCTTGAGTCAGTGGATTCATTTATGAAAAGTGAGCAGCAAGTCAGGCAAAATGGGAATTATGAAAACCGTTTAGACTCTATGGGCTAAGCCCCGAATGTTTTCAACTGCCCTGCATATTGATTGAAACTGTCGGGCAGTGTGATTGATCTGTATTGTTGAAAACCTAAAACAAATGAAATATTCGACTTCATGTTATACAAGCAGAACTAAACTATGTTTGGGGGAAATATTAGATTCCCACTTTTACAGCCTATAGGCCTTAGGTCTATTCGAGAGATGCGCTAAAGCACAGCCAGCAGGTATGGTGCGTAATGGAGATTCCAAAGCGCTCTTATTTGGTCAGAACCAAGGACAGTGATCGAGGATAGTACGTATAACCAGTTAGACTACTATAACGTTACTCTTTGATAGAACAATATGATTGGTCATTGTCATATCATTGTGCCTTTTAGGCCTGTAAGAACACGTTACAATCTCAGGTTAAACAGTATAATTCATGGAAAACTGGATATGTCCCCCTAGTTAAGCTTTTTTCATCGTTGTGTTGTCTGTTAGCTAATGCTACGTGGGGCAATTTTTTCGTGCCGTGATGTTGCCAGACAACTGGATTGCGATAACTTTGTTAGCAAATGGTAGCTAGCTAGGTTCTAAGAGTTTCAAACTGAATATGTTCTATATCGATAATATGATCAAGACTCAAGAGACCCTAGTTTAACAGTATTTCTACAGGCTGATTTATGCTTCTTCATCGACTCCATGCAGATTTTGTAAAAGTTATTGAGAAATAGACACAGTATATTACAATAACCTAATTATTATACTTTAACTGTGTGTTGTCTTGATACTTCTGTTTCAGTAATGTGTGTGTAGATTGCAAATAATGTGTTGTATGACGATAGAAATGTCCTTGGTTCTTAATTAACTCATTGAATTGACCAAGTCGTGTGTGTGCAGAGAAGGTGTAATGATATTTATTATGATGTATACGATCCAAGGTATGAATGTGTGTGTGAGAAACAACTGATTGTCTCTTAGGTGCACAGACTTGTGTATCCTGATTGCCTGATGCTTATGAGACCTCTTTGCGCAGAGATGAATAAACAATTAACGAGAAAGACTCACAGTAGACCTTTAAGCTAAACACTGATTGTTTGTTGGTTTTATTTTCATAGGTTGAGAGGCCTCAATGAACAGTGGACAGTGAGATAGACTGAGGACAATGGACTGGCACCGATCAGACATGGACACCGAAGCTTGATTTCTCTTAATAAATATCTTTGCAAGATGCAACACATATTGTAAAACACTTTAATAAACATGTCCACTGTTGTTTTCTCTGGAATTGATGTTTGCCAATTCACCATCACCAATTGTTTGCCATTGGTGGTGATGGATTTCCAAATGGATTTCCAAATGTATGGGCAATCTAAATTTTAGTTTATGTGTGTAATCAGCTGATATTAGATATGATGCAATTGCAAAATCATGTAGGTTTATCCTTTGCAACATAAGGAAGAACAGACCTTATCTGACACAGGATTCCACACAACTTCTTGTTCAGGCCATGGTCATCTCCAAGCTGGACTATTGTAATTTACTATTAGCTGGTTTACCTGCTTGTGTAGTAAGATTGTTACAGCTGATTCAGAATGCTGCCGCACGCCTGGTCTTTAATCAGCCAAAGACATATGTAACTTCTCTCCTAGTTACTCTCCATTGGCTCCCTATTAGGCAGAATTAAATTTAAATCTCTCACTTTGGCCTATAGGACACTGACCGGATCTGCTCCTTGTTATTTTAATTCAATGATCGATCAAGACGTACATCCCCAACTGCCCACTGCGGTCTTCTGAAGAGTGTCTGTTGTGTCGACCAGACATAGGTCAAATTCAAGACTTTTCCTCAGTGGTTCCATGTTGGTGGAATGAGTTGCCCAGTGCTCTCTGTTCCTGTGATAGTTTTGGGTCTTTTAACAGGGGTCTAAAGACGTATCTGTTCAACATGCACTTGAATTGACACTTATGGTTTGTATAGTATTGTTTCATTTTCATTAGGCTGTTGATTAATTTGACATTGTTGTTTATTATTGATATTCTCCATAATGTAGTCTTACCATGCTATTGTTATTTTTATTATATTATTGACTGAATGTACATTATTGTTTATTATTACTATTTTCCCTTTTTTCTCATTGTTTATGTCATTAGGCTATTGATTGAATTGACATGGTTGTTTATTATTGCTATTCTCTTTATTATAGTCTGACCAACATCTTCATTTGTTCCCTGTTCAATTTTAAGTATTATATTGTTTTGTATTTATGTTGCTTTGGACAAAAGCGTAACCATAACCATATGTAATTGGAAGCAAATAAAGGTAGCCTACACATCATAGTTTTACAAGAGTGGCTTTAAACGTAAGAAAACGGTAATGATTTGTCCTTTTTTGGTCATTCAAACATGTAGATTTTTATTCACATAATTACTAGGTTGTTGCCTTTTCTATCCAGTAGGTGGCAGTCCAGGATAAGAAATAGAGCAGTAGTTGAGTAGGAAAAACGAAAACGAGAGAAAGTTATGCCCATGACATTTTAAAGAATGACAGGCTAGAAGTTTGCAATTGGTAGACAGTACATTGATGTTTGATGGCTAGCTGAGTAGTTCTGTATGGACTGACAGGCTGGAAGTTTGAAATGTAATACTGTAAAAAATGTTTTAGCCTATTTAAAATTACAAAAACGGTAGGTAAGACCATACATCGATGTTTGATGGCTAGCTGGGTAGTTCTGTACTTCAAGGATTGACAGGCTAGAAGTTTTAGATGTAATACTGCAAAAACATTTTTATTTGTTTAAAATTACAAAAACGGTAGGTAAGTAGGCCTAGGCTACATCGATGTTTGATGGCTGGGTAGCCTTTCTGTATTTCAAGGATTGACAAGCTAGAAGTTTGAAATAATACTGCAACAAATGTTTTATTTGTTTAAAATTACATAAACGGTAGGTGAGACAGTAGGCCTACAATCGGAATGTGTTTTATGAATCGTGCATGCAGATCTAATAACCGTGCAAACCAAGTGGCCACACTATGCTCTGCTTCACGCTCGGCACTAGTCACGCGATCACAATAGCTCTGCACTCGATTGCTTTTCCTGAGCTACCAGCTGTTTTTGTCTCGGTAGACTGAAATTGAATTTCACGTTTTGAAACTGAATTTTGAGAACTGAATGTGAAAGTTCCAAGAGCGAAATTTTCAGTCAGGATAATTTATGTATCAGAGCAAATGAGTTCAATTTCAAAATATTATATTCAATTTCAAGTTGCCTGAGATTCAGTTACAATCTAATGAATTCAGTTTCAACATATACTATTTAAATTCGTTTTTCCAATACAATTGTTCAAATTCAGCAGTTCAAATGCAAATACAACATATTCAAATTCGGTTTAAGGTGGCACAAGTTTTACTCCATAAGTACGTCCGTCCTTTTTACAATGCAACAAACTATTTAAAGAGCATCAAGCTATTCAAATCTCTATTATGTAAGCACAAATAATATAACAGTATATTAGTCAGTCATTTTTATTAGGTTAAACAGTGATTTGATAAAGTTTTTTTTTAAGGCCCACCCACAATTGGTCTGGCCCATCCAAAACTGGAATCCTGGCGCCGTGCCTGGCTTGGAAACATCGCTATTTTACTTATAGCCTGCTGTCATCCATCTAGCTAAAAGCCACCTCCGTCATATGCTACAATGTTGCCATGTTCTGAACATCTGCATTTTACAGCTCAGATGCAACGTGACAGTTCATTTAAACTTCACAACGAGTTCGGCGAATTAATATACAAGTGTGATACGGCCCACAAAATGGATCTTCTTCATAGGTACGCAAATCACATACGGTTAATGGTCGTTCCTAATTAGGACAATGGGAAATTCAATCAAGCAGTGGAATAATTTCGTCTAAGGACCTCTGAATAATGACTGCTGTCAATGGCAACGGATTTTCATTCAAAAGTGAAGGCAGACGGTTGATCAGCTGTGTTCTAAAGCAGGGGTTCCCAAACTTTTCAACCCGCGACCCCAAAAATAACCGTGCCAGAGACTGGCGACCCCCACTATCCCTGGATGTGACTCAAAAAATAAAATAAAATGTGCGCACCGGCCATACGCACTAGGCTTATCCAAACACGGGCTTAACGACAACACAAAAGAACAGAGCAGCCTGTTATGATTTTACATATAGAAATTTACTATATGATAAAAGCAGAATACCTTAGTCAAAAAATAATATCCATGTAACATGAGTGCACATTATTGCTGTCGTGCAAACTTAACTGAAACATTACTTTAATTTCCATTTTAACAGAAGAATATCTCAGTCAGGGTAATATTCACAAATTGTTGTAAACATATGTACAATGTTGCTGCGCAAATTTACATTTTGGCAACTATGTTTCAGCGTTAATCTCATCTAATGAGATGGATCCACGCTTTGCGCTTTCCACTTTGGGAACCCATGGTGTAAAGAACGTTTCATTCAAGTTCAGCATTTGTTGGGAACTATTTGTTTCTCAGCAAACGCCACAACAAAACTGTAACAAATAAATGTAAAGAGAGAGACATATCATGGAGTTTATTTCTTCGTTTTGGCAAGTAGCCGTATAATAAGCGGCAAAGCAAGACCCCCTGCTGGCACAACAGGGTCCGGTTCGCCCTGTCGGGACTTATTTTCCCAAAATGACCGGCGATTGTGATAATGTAGTTTCGTGGTCCAGGAGAAGCAGACAGGTTTTGGTGTAAAAAGGTTTATTGAATCAGCGGACACCCGTGAAAAGTAACCTATATTAATTACAAAAAAAACAATGACTCATAGACTAGACAAAATACAAAGAAACGCGGAGTCACACATTTGACTATAAATAATCGCACTATCTTCCTGAACACTCAGAGCAGTACGCACAACATGTGCAATTCTAGAGGACTCACCTTCTCCCTCCACAGGGATTTAAAGTGATCAGGTGACCTCTCTAATTGAAAAACAGGCCTACTCCTTATTAGGCTAATCAGCCAATTTGGGTACCCAGGGGCACACGCCCCTTCTTGCGCCTCCAGCACAACTACACAAACTAAATCAAAGAACCTGCAGTTGAAATCATAACACTATCACTGGCAGAAAAATAACAGTAACAGAATCTGTGCACTCTGCCAATGGTACATACCACCTACAATTAACTCTAAACATAGTGACAATGTGGGTCACTCTGTCACAGCGATCTATACATTATCCCTTACTTACAAGTGTCTGATATGATATATGTGCCGCCTGTCAAACAGCTTTTTACCGTTAGCCTGCTAGCTTCCGTAAGCTAGTTTAGCCTACTTTAGTTTAACCATAACCACCTTAATCATACCGTAGTGTTAACCAAAGATTCTAGAGTGCTACACTCATTTTTAAAGGATGCATTCAATCCAAAGTCATGTCTAGTGAGACAGCTCTCCATTTAGGGAGGGAGGCCACACACACACCAACTCTCGCTCTCTCACACACACATAAAGGCACACATATGCACACTGGAAGGCTCTGTAAAGATCATGCGGTAAAGATCATACACTCTCTCTCTTACACACACACACACACACACAAACACACACACACTCACAGCAGGGCAGGCCCTGGGCAGGGCAGTGGGGAATCAGTGTGAGGGGCAGTTTTGTCAGGTCAGCCGTGACACGAGCTGCTACCACCAGCTGTTCCTGACCACCTGGACTGTGTGTACCAGAGGACACACACACACACACGCATGCACGCACACGTAACAGTGGACACGCGCAGACCTACCAACCTTGAACATTTTTTTTTGAGTAGCACCTCAAGCTGAGAAAACAAACAGCGGCCCATCTTTAAAGAGAAACTATGCAGTATTGGTAATTAAGCGGCACATCTTTAAAGAGAAACTATGCAGTATTGGCAATTTAGCGGCCCATCTTTAAAGAGAAACTATGCAGTATTGCCAATTTCTTCACTGTTTTCTCGGTTTTTGCTTCTTTTCGCTGGCTCTGTCATGAGGAATGTCTGAGAAACTCCATCGCTACCTTGTAGCTGGTGCCTGGCGTGTATGTGTATTTAAATGCAGTAAAGCAAATCGTTACTTCCTGACACTGAGGCCGTCGGCCTGCCGGCCCAAAGTTGCAAGGGTGTTTTTTCCGCTCATAGGGGGAAGGGGGCTAGGGGGAAGCGAGAGGGCCACCATTCAACCCGACTAAGGTCATACAGTATAACCATTCCAATTACTCCAAAGCTGTTAAGTTAAACCCTTAACACACACCCACAGAAAATCACAAGATCACTTACCAGTGATCATCTAACCAGCGGGTATTTAACAGAGATAAGAATGTTTACAAGAACCCCTCAACCTTAGCCATGTTTGTGTGTGTGTGTGTGTGTGCTATAACTGCTTTGGAAAGTGACAGCAATGTTTGAATGAAATAAAGTTACATAAATACCAATAGCAGCACCGTTTTTCCCGTAGCTTAATGATATCATCGTACCGGTAACAACTTAGCACCGCTCCCTTGTATCCACCCCTACATACACACACACACATACACACCACACACACACACACACACACACAAATACCACCACACACACACACACACACAAATACACACCACACACACACAGTTTAAATACTTTATTCAATTCCACATTACAAGTAAATTTTCATTAGGAATCAAATGTTTTGAATGATCAAACAGATTAAACCATATCAGCACATTGTTATGTATGACAATACAATCTCAGGGGCACAGAAAACATCTCCTTTTCCAAATAAACATCCTATAATGGCTGAAATTGAGTAGTACTTTACCAACTGTTTGACTCTTGTTTTCAATAGCCCCCCAATACAAAGTCCCCGGGTCACCAGCCTGTGTACATGCCCTAGACTACCAAACACCAGCACAATAAGCTGGCATCTGTAGCCAAGGTTTTCAATGGTAGATATCGATATTGATGATTGATAGATATTTTACATGATTTATATTTTACAGTCTTACTGTAGAAAGGTAAGAGTCCTCCATAAACAGATCAAATGCACATGCTACTTCAAATAGCTTAATTGTTCTGGAGTGCTGAGATATGACAACAATATCTGGTGTAATTGGTATTCCTACAAAATTGTTTGAGGGTGAGTTAAACCAATCAGACTGTACAGTAGTGTGTTTATAGAGCTTTTAATCGGCCACACAGGGAATCTGAGCAGCAATGAGATCCACAAGTCTGTTGTGTCTGGCAATATACAGTCCTTTAAGTGATTTGCCACTGTTCATAATGTGGGCTACTGACTCCAGGTGTTGAGGGTGGGTCATGCAGCATGCAGAGGGGTGAATGGATAGAAGGAAACCACAGTGAAAGGTTGTATTTGGTGGGAAGAACCTGTAGACGTGCTTTTATACAGAAAATAAGGATCTCCTCACTGATTTTGGCATTGCTATATATGGTGTGTGATGCAGACTGGTCTGCAAAGGGCAGTTTGGCCAACTTTCCCTGTAGTTTTAGACTGGACCAGTACTCCATATTTTGGGCTCTCTGAATAGACAGGCGAGTCTGCCTGGATGTTCTAGGCTGGAGAAGGTGAACAATGCTGTTATGGTGCAGCCTGGCTTCCACAACAACAGATGGATCCTCCACAACTGCATCAGAGACCTCTACAGGTTGGAGATGGGAAGTCCACTTCAATTAGATAGATAGATAGATAGATACTTTATTGATCCCCAAGGAGAAATTCAAGGAAATTCAGTGCCTGTTCTCTGGCATAGGTCATTTAAGTCTGGCCAGTCAGATGACACGCCAAAACCCTGTGCTTGTCCATCAAGTTCAATCAAATCAAGTACACACCACACACACAAATACACACACACACACACACAAATACACACACACACACATTTGATTCCTTTATTTGAAATCGCCAATCATATTTCTTACTTGTGACATACTGTAGCTTTCAGCCAGGAGCAGATGTCATCAGGTGGTACACAACCTTCACTGAGTGCCCTCAACCACAACACCCTCCAGTTGGTGGGCCGGCTTTCCTCCTCCCGCTTACTCCATATCCTCCCGCTTACTCCATATCCTCCCGCTTACTCCATATCCAACAGGTGGCACGTTCTGCCTCCTCCCGCTTACTCCATATCCAATAGGTGGCACGTTCTGCCTCCTCCCGCTTACTCCATATCCAACAGGTGACACGTTCTGCCTCCTCCCGCTTACTCCATATCCAACAGGAGGCACGTTCTGCCTCCTCCCCCATCCGACGAGCAGCTTGTTTTTTGCTCCTGTCATCCAGGCCCAGAGCTGATAGTAGCCGCCAGGTTGATTTGGCAGGGGAAACCTCTGCAGCCGACCTCCACCGGAAACAGCCATGCCTGCCATCCCTTGTCCTTGCAGTCCTGAAGAAGGGACTGGTACTTTAAGGCCTTCCTCTCATGGGCAATGTCACATTCCTCCTCCCAAGGCACCGTCAGCTCAATCAGGATTATTTTCCTTCCCTCAGTTGACCACAGGACAGTGTCTGGACGCAGCCTGGCTAACGTCATACCCTCATCTCAAATGAGACGGGGTCTGGGAACTAGGCATTCATTTTCTCGTATTTGAAACATGGTTTACGAATGCCCAGAACCGTTTATTGGGCGCTACGAATGTCTATCAAATGCGTCTGGATGTGGCTCATAACGGCTACGGTGTGTCGTCATCGTCTTACTGCCCTCCCTCCGTTCTGTGATTGGTCCCCTAACTGAGGCGAAAATTTGCTCCATGGTATCCAGGCTGCCTAGCAGCATGAATTAAATTGCGCGCGCAAGGCAGCATGGGAAAACCCAGGCTAGTCTGGACGCAGGGTTGTGTGCACCACCTCTGGGAACAGCCTTTTGCCTGCGTCCACCCTCATCTCCCAGGACCTGGGATTTTGAAGGAGATTGGGAGTTGGTGCCTTGGCTTACAGAAAGGATTCAAATATTCTCAGAGATAACACAGCTTTGACATTCAAGGGTACATAAAACATCACCTACATCACACAGCAAGGCTGCCTATCACAGCTGATACAGTATGGAGCAGAATTTTGCCAGCTGTTTAGACTTTCCTTTTGGTAGCACTGCCAGTCTTAGTCCACTAACAGTCAGTTTGTGGAGATGTTCCAGGCTGCCAAATATCAATGCCACAAACTTACAGTACATGCATAACCTAGGTCAGTGTTTCCCAGACTTTTTTTCTGGGGACCCACTTTTTAAAAATGACAGACCATCGCGACCTATTTCACTTCAAATCTACCCTGCAACCACAAATATTGTTTTAGGCCACAGGTTCTCCAACTTGTCTATGCCTTCCCCAACCATACATTGCTATAGGATCTAGATAGATAGATCCTGCTTTGAACACGGTTGTGTTGCATTTTGAGCACCATCAGTGTGAAAAGTTGGAAATGACTACTGAAAAGATACGTTTTAATGCACATCCGAGAGTTTGGGGAAATTCTTGCATGTTGCGCAAGTTCCTGTATTTAAAAAAAAAAATGTTGTAGGCTACATTGCGTTGCAGACAAATGGGTCCATAACACTGTGGACGTCAATTCCTATGTAAACAGCAAATAACTCAAGTCGTTATATTGAATTGTTGCATTATATTATATTGTATAGTCGTTATATCAGAACAAGAGGCTTTTGCGCAATAGCCGGAAGCCGCCTTTACTTTGGCGAGGTAGAAAACGGGAGGAATAGTGTTTAAAATGTCCATTTAAATTGTAGCCTAATATAATGCACTGTTGTGCATTTTAAAATAAGAATGTGAGGAGGTTGCTATTAACTTTAAAGATTGCATCTACAATCAAAACTATCTACATGCAAATTGAATGGCCTTATGTCTGGATGGATGTCTGCTTTAGTTGACAGCACGGTCACTAAATTTTAATCGGTAAAGTTGAGGAGCTGGTATCTGTTAATGTTCGTGCAAATAGGCGGATTCATGTCCCTTGTAGTTTGCAACTGCGAGGTACATGGCAGGCGCCCCACAGAACGGTTTCATTTTGAGAGGTAGATATCCATGCTGGCACCCCCTCTGCGATGCGTTCGTCCCCCAGTTGATCATGCGCCAGTTGCATGAGCTTTTATGACAAAACTGTGACTGTGGTAGTTAACAAACTACATCCTAATAGAAAACTGTTAGCTTTCCTGGTATTAAATGACAAATGGTATCAGTTAGGCCTATAACACAACATAAATTGTGCTGGCGACCCAAATAAAATCTCCTGCGACCCACCCGTGGGTCGCGACCCAGACTTTGGGAAACACTGACCTAGGTCACTGATCTTTGCAAGGAGGGGTTGGTATTTAGTCATTTTTTTCAAAAAAAGGCTATGTCTATATACACACACACACACACACTGGGAAATGACTAGGCCCACAGATGACTATCACTGATATAAACATACACAAACACACACACGAATTCACCAAGCGTTGGATTGTTCACCCACTAATAGGGAACGTGAGCTGGGCTTAGACCGTCGTGAGACAGGTTAGTTTTACCCTACTGATGATGTGTTGTTGCAATGGTAATCCTGCTCAGTACGAGAGGAACCGCAATGCTGTATATGTGTCACACACACACACACACACATACAGCATACAGCATTGCATCACTTATGGAATGCTAATGGCTAGTCCTTTCAGTGCCCATGCCATGGTATAGTGACATGATTTTCACACAAACAGTAAGAATAGAGGTGTGTGTGCAGTGACGGACTGGTAATCTGGAATTTGGGCAGATGCCCAGAGGGGCCCGTGTGGGGTGATACTGTTGACTGAGATTAATTTAGCAACAAAACAAATGAATCGAGGCATCAAGCAACACCGGGGGGGAGCAGAGAAAAAGAGAGAAATCTAAGAGAGCACTACTGGCTGACGGTGAAACTGACTGATTTGTTTTTAAAATCAAGTGCAGCTTCAGCTAGCACTAGCACTAATACTGATACTCAAGGATAATTTAGAGGCTCTAATGCTGATGGCGACAGAGAAAAAGGTCCTAATGAACTTGGATTTAGATGACATAATAGACAGGGTAACAGAGAAAAGCAAACTCATTTGTAGGCTACCTTGTTAACTGCATGACGGTAAGACATGTTTTTATTATGGAGCGGCAGGCTCTGATTTATTCATTTTTATGCATTGGGGTTGTGCATTGATATGTCCATGTTTTGGTGCAGTTAATTCACGTTCACCATCACGTTCAAGTTCACCATCACTGGGGCTATCAAACGTGTGTGTTATTTCTGTGCAAAGTTCTATTTGCGAGTCGCGCAAACAACACCACCCTCCCCGGTTGTGGGCCGCTGGTGCGTGGAAATGCCAGGGCCGTTTTTTGTTTCCAGTCCGTCACTGTGTGTGTGTGTGTGTGTGTCCTGAGCTCCAGATGGAGTCAGAGAATTAGAATAAAGCAGAGCATGAGGACACACAGACACACACACACGTAAACATTATTTATGAGCATTTGCATCTATAAAGCAAGTGCTGAAGCTCACTGTGTTTATTTTATTGTTACGCAGTTAAATGTGTGTCTTTGAGAAACTCCACTTTGAAACTTTGTGTGTGTGTGTGCAACCCTAGGGATCAATAAAGTATATCTATCTATCTATCTATCTATCTATCTATCGCTTCAAACGTTTTTGGGCTGAGCTGAATACTAAAACTAGGTTTGAGTCGCAGCTTCCAGCACCTCTTTGGGTTTGTTAGGATATGGGAGTCAGAGGGAGTGTGTGTGTATATGAGCGAGAGAGAGAGAGAGAGAGAGAGAGAAAGGAGGAGATGAAGAGGGATGCTCTGTGGTCCCAGTGAGGAGGAGGAGGAGATGAAGAGGGATGCTCTGAGGTCCCAGTGAGGAGGAGGAGGAGGAGATGAAGAGGGATGCTCTGTGGTCCCAGTGAGGAGGAGGAGGAGATGAAGAGGGATGCTCTGAGGTCCCAGTGAGGAGGAGGAGGAGGAGGGAGATGAAGAGGGATGCTCTGAGGTCCCAGTGAGGAGGAGGAGGAGGAGGGATGCTCTGAGGTCCCAGTGAGGAGGAGGAGGAAGAGGAGGAGATGAAGAGGGATGCTCTGAGGTCCCAGTGAGGAGGAGGAGGAGATGAAGAGGGATGCTCTGAGGTCCCAGTGAGGAGGAGGAGGAGATGAAGAGGGATGCTCTGAGGTCCCAGTGAGGAGGAAGAGGAGATGAAGAGGGATGCTCTGAGGTCCCAGTGAGGAGGAGGAGGAGGAGATGAAGAGGGATGCTCTGAGGTCCCAGTGAGGAGGAGGAGATGAAGAGGGAGGCTCTCTGGTCCCAGTGAGGAGGAGGAGGAGATGAAGAGGCCGTGTTGGCGGGGTCTCTGACGGTAGCAATATGTTCCCAGCAGCAGTGACGGACGGTGGCTCTGAAGGGTCATTTCATGGGAATCTACTGCAGCCTGGCTGCTGTCCTCAGCAAAGTGGTGCACTGTGTATGTGTGTGTGTGTAAGAGAGAGAGAGAGAGAGAGTGTGTGTCTGTCTGTGTGTGTGTGTGTGTGTGTGCGCGCACTATGTTAGTGACTGAGTGTGGACCCCCAGATTCACTTCACTGGCAATAACCAGTACAGATGAGAAGGGGCTGACGTATGTGTTGTATTAGTCACATAAAAGATGAGTGTGTGTGTGTGTGTGTGTTTCAGCTGGAGTCTTAAGATGAGCCATGTATTACCTGTGTGTATGTGTGTGTGTGTGTGTGTGTGAGATATGTGAGTGTGTGTGTGATGGGCCATGTATCACCTTTGTGTGTGTGTGTGTGTGTGATGGGCCATGTATCACCTGTGTGTGTGTGTGTGTGTGTGAGAGAGAGATATGTGTGTGTATTTGTGTGATATGTGTGTGTGTGTGTGAGATATGTGAGTGTGTGTGTGATGGGCCATGCATCACCTCAGGAGAGACGCTTCTGCACTCCGACACACAAAATTAAAGCTGCTTTTCATTTCGCAGCAGGACTAAGACAGATGGCAGCGATCCATCAAACAGAGCACTTAAACAAGAGAACAGGGGGGTGAGAAGGAGGAGAGAGAGAGAGGGAGAGAGAGGGAGAAGGAGGGGGAGAGAGGGAGAGAGGGGGGGAGGGGAGCTAGTCCCCAGATGGTTCAGAAGCTGTGTGTGGAACGATGGACATCACTTTGGCGCACATGGCTTTGCAGAAAGAAAGACACACACACACACACACCATTGGCTTTGCAAAAAGAAACACACACACACACGCATGGCTTTGCAGAAAGAAACACACACACACACACGCATGGATTTGCAGAAAGAAACACACACACACACACACGCATGGCTTTGCAGAAAGAAACACACACACACACACACAAACGCATGGATTTGCAGAAAGAAACACACACACACACACGCGCGCATGGCTTTGCAGAAAGAAACACACACACACACACACACACATGCATGGCTTTGCAGAAAGAAACACACGCACACGCATGTCTTTGCAGAGAGACACACACACGCACACACATGGCTTTGCAGAGAGACACACACACACACACACGTCCATGGCTTTGCAGAGACACACACACACACACACGTCCATGGCTTTGCAGAGACACACACACACGCATGGCTTTGCAGAGAGACACACACACACACATGCGTGACTTTGCAGAAGACACACAAACACACACACACGTCCATGGCTTTGCAGAGACACCCACACACACACACGCATGGCTTTGCAGAGACACACACACACATACACACGCATGGCTTTGCAGAGAGACACACACACACACACACACACGTCTTTGCAGAGACACACACACGCGCACAAGCATGGCTTTGCAGAGACACACACACGTGCATGACTTTGCAGAGAGACACACAAGTCAACTTTATTTATATAGCGCATTTCATACACAGACGTCATTCAATGTGCTTTACATAAACAAAAGCAAACAGGAATAGCTGATAAAAGCATAGAATAGTCAAAGAATAGTTTTAAAAGTAAAGAATAATAATAAATATCATGATAAAAAGAAAACATAAAACACACAAGGTAAAATCATTTAAAAATAAAGAATAATTTATAAGCAAAAAAAAATGCAAAAGTAGTTAAAAAGTAATAAAAGTAATAATAAAAGACAAGGTAATATCATTTTCAAGGCAGATTCAGAATTTGTAACTCAGTGCAGTTAGCAAAAAGCATCCGAGAACAGTTTGGTCTTAAGTCTAGATTTAAAACTGGCTACAGTTGGGGCCTTTTTGATGTCATCCGAAAGTTGGTAAAAGCTGCTTCACCATGTTGAGTTCTACTAGGGATGCAGGATATTGAATTTTAGCCGATATCCGATATGCTTGTATATTTACAAGCTCATTTTGGCTGATTGCCGACGCAGATATTCATCTCTAATTTTTATTAATTGAAAAGTTTCTCCTGTAGCCTAACCTGTTATTATGATAGTGTAGGCTACTTGGTGTTATTATGATAGTGTAGGCTACTTGGTGTTATTATGATAGTGTAGGCTACTTGCTGTCGATACGGGACATTAAAAACTTTACTTTGATTCAACCCTGTATCATTTTAGAAATAGACATTCACTCATGAAAAATATTTAAATTATTTCAAATATGGCACATTTATTAAGTAGCCTAAAATTGTCATATAAACATGTAAATGTCATACTTGAACAGTAGCCTACAAGACAGTTCCCCAAGAACTGTTGTTGACAATATGACACATTGTTCTCAAATGAACAGAAATGCAGCTGTAAACCCTGTAAACTTAAAATGTCAGTCTGTAGAGTAAAATGAATGAGACCTACAACATGTAGGCTAGTAACTTTACAGCTAGCCTTCGTTCTGGACTTCATGAAACTCACGCTAGCTTTCTAACGTTAGCTAACGTTACACACTTTAGAAACTGATTGCATTGTAGAAGCTAATAAGCTAAAGAAAAGCTATAGCAATGCGTCGTCACGGTTTTAGCTGGTGCCGTTTTTTCTGGCTTAGTGTTTTGTAGAGTTCAGGATGATGGCTCTTAAGATGTGTAATTAAATTGGTAACGTTAAAAGAGTATAGTTTTACCCCTCCTTGCATCACTGGTACTTTACAAGCCCTGCAAATAGAAATTTTGTTATCAGTTTCCAGAATTTGGAAATACTGCCATACAGCCATGTTGAAGTAGCCTATGTTGTTGGCGCTCATAGTAATGTAAACATTTGCTTCGCATGCGCGTAATGAACAGATGACCTTATCGGCCAGGCACATCAGCAGAAAAGTCCATATCGGCCGATGCCAATAATTAAGTTATGAAGCTTTTATCTGCAGATACCGATGTCAGGCTGATATCATCGTGCATCCCTAGCTCTAACAGTAGGTTTTACTAACAGGTTTTTCACCTGGGACCTGAGAGGACGAGAAGGTGTGTACTGCTGAAGCATGTCTGATAGGTATTTAGGTCCTGCTCCATTTACTGATTTATAAACAAGCAGTAGTGCTTTAAAGTTAATTCTGTGACTTACTGGAAACCAGTGCAGGGACTTAAGAATTGGAGTACTGTAATGTGGTCAGTTCTTTTAGTTTTTGTTAGAATCCTAGCTGCTGCATTTTGTATCACCTGAAGCTGTTAAATAGTCTTTTTAGGAAGGCCTGTGAACAGTCCATTGCAATAATCAACCCTGCTGGAGATAAATGCATGAATGAGTTTTTCTAAATCATGTTTTGACATCAGCCCTCTAAGTTTGGCAATATTTTTGAGGTGCTAAAAAGCTGATTTAATTCTCACTTTCATGTGGCTGTTGAAATTTAGATCACTGTCAATTATTGTGTCAAGGAGAGTGGCAACCCTAAGTCTTTCCTCCTTTTTACCAAATATAATTACTTCAGTTTTTTACACACGTGCACACGCATGGCTTTGCAGAGAGACACGCACACACATGGCTTTGCAGAGAGACACACACACACACACGCACATGCATGGCTTTGCAGAGACACACACACGCGCATACGCATGGCTTTGCAGAGATACACACACACGCGCGCGCGCACACGCATGGCTTTGCAGAGACACACACATTGTTTGGTCACACACTATTGCCCTTTTCATTTTATATTCTCATATACAGTTGTCTGGTTTCCAACAGTCATTATGCAGTAATGTCCAGACACACACACACACACACACACACAGAGGAAATAGACAAGTTACACGACACACATTCTACCTTATTCAGCACTACCCTCCCCCTCCCCCAACACACACACACACTGTGCAACCCCTTAAAAGCTGTGCTGTGGGAGAGTGTGCTTCTGTTAGTTTGAAATGATTGTGTGTTTTACTGTGTTTGTGTGTGTGTCTATATCTATATGTGTGTGTGTGTGTGTCTCTATTTGCATGTGTAACACACACACACACATATATATATATATATATATACCCCCCCACACACACAATCACACCCTGATCCAACCTGAACCTGCACACACACTCTTCTTGCTGAGGCAGCCCTCCTCACACACACATCCTGGTGGATGTACTCACACAAATTACCATGAACATCTGCACTGTTCTTAGTTGCAGTTCTTCACCTTGTTCTTCATACACAAACACACACACACACACACACACACACACACACAGATCGTTCCTATTTAATGCTCAGACATTTTGTGCAGAGCGTAATGTCACCTTGGCAGCTTTGTACAAGCACATCTGCTGTGTAGAGAAAGTTCCGAAATAGAATCTTTTCCCAGCTTTGTCTCCACTTCGAGAGCAGCATGTGTGTGTGTGTGTGTGTGTGTGTGCGTTATGGAAATCAGATCCAGCCTTGTGCCCGTCCACTAATGGCTGTTCCTGTAAACACAAAGTTGTGATCATTACTGTGTGTGTGTGTGTCATTACTGTTTGTGGGAGAGCTAAAGGCTGTTATAAACATAAAGTGTGTGTGTGTGTGATCATTACTGTTTGTGGGAGGGCTAAAGGCTGTTTATATAAACACAAAGCTCTGATCACTCCACCCCCATCTCTCTCTCTCTGTAAGTATATGTGTGTTTGTGTGTGTGAGAGAGAGATAGCTCTCTCTGTATGTGTATGTGTGTTTTGTGTGTGTGTGTGTGTGTGTGTGAGAGAGAGAGAGAGAGATAGCTACACTGTAAAAAGTTTAACGTAAAATTTACAGCAACTTGCTGGCAGCAAATAACCAGCAAGTTGCTGTATTTCACTCTACAGTACACCTACTGTATATGAAATCACAGTACCTATGCCTGATACTGTAAATGCGAACTACAGTAGTACTACCAGTGCTGTAATGTATACAGCATTGGATTGTCTACCGTATTTTTAATCACAGTACTTATGGATCATACTGTAACTAAGTACAGTAGTAATACCAGTGCTGTAATATTATATACAGTAATTTCATATCCTGTTTTATCCACAGCCAGGATCAATTTGGCTAGGCCTAGGTATGGTTTAGGCTACACAAACTTGCATAAATAACCATTGACAACTTGTTATCAGTTTGAAAAGCAAGTACATTTATTAACTTTTTTCCGTTTAGAAATTCTCGTGTGCTGCATCCTAACGTTAGACCAACGGTTGCAGTCAGCCTGATCCACCACCAGTAGCAGAGTGAAGCAGCACCTAGCAGAAATAGAAGAAAAGATAAACAGTGTTAGATAACACTTTTCAACTGAAACTGAAGGCTACTTACAAGTGAAACTTTAGAATAATCATTTATATATATATACTGTATGTTTTTTGAGTTTACTGTCAAAATGCCACGCTGAAGATGGTGTTAGCATAACTCAGTTTCGCAAGGTATATTTAACGTTAGCCAGCTGGGTGAGCTCATTGATGATGTTTGCTTGCAGCAACAGCCATTCGCGCTGTTCGTCCGAACAACGGTTAATGATAGTCAGATGTGACTTAAAGTTAACTTATATCAATATTGCTAAAGTTCGCCTATTAAACTCACAAAACCGTACATGATTACGAGGAGTTAACGTTACATAAGTCAGCTAAACCTCCACGTTAACGTTAACCAGCAGCACATCATCTTCAGCCTAACATTGTGACAGTAACATACTAGGCCTAGCACTACTAGTGAATGTTTTATATAAATTATATGAATATAATAAACTGTAACTTACTGAGAACTAAGGTAGGCCTAATATAAATGAGACTGCCATAACTCTAACGTAACATAAAACATTAACGTTAATGCCACCGTCACAGCAACAGCAACTATGATAGCTAGCAGCTAGCCTAACGTTAGCTGCTACCCACACAGCAAAAGGACTCCGCGGCGGATCCGCCAGATGCTCTCAGGAACGGATCCGCTACGAAGGCGGATCGCGGACCCGCCGTGGCTCCGCGCTGCATCCGCCCCGCATCCGCGATTAAAACCTTACCTCCGCGGCGGGTCCGTTTGGGACCCGTAAATTGATACATACATCCGCCGCCGACCCGCAACGGACTCATAAAGGCTCATCTGGCCCGGGTCCGTTTCGGACCCGTTTATCTAATTTTCAAAATTCCTTCTGTTCTTGCTGTAGGATTAAATAGGATAAACTATAGGATAAAAGTAAAACTATCACTAGGCCTAGCCTAGGCTACTACAGCAAGATAGGCCTACGATTAGCATCGCCTCGTATTTTTAACTTAACAATACTGTCAATAAACCGAAAAGGTTTAAGTCAAGACATCAATTTACTGTACAAACGTGATCAGTACTCAATGGAAATATAAAATGGACATTTATGGAAAGTTACAGGTTATAAGCTATTCTGTTTTTGTTAAGTAGCCTACGTTGCCTAGGCTACTCTACATTAATTTTGAGGTCAAAACCTAATTTAGTGCTTTATCAGCCTAGGTCAGTGCAGACATGAAATATTTTATCTAATAGGCTACAACTTCAATGAAATGCTGCGCTATGCACATCTAAAATATCAGAAAATGAATAACTGGTGAATGACAAGAAGTTCAATAAAAAGATTGTTTAATGCTTATTTCTCCTATTAATCCATTTGTGTGGATGGAGGCGGAACATGTCTCCTTGTTGCCCGATCCACCGCCAGTTGAAACACCTAATTGCGTGCTTGGTGACCTCAGCGTCTGTGGCTGACCGTGTCACCATGTTTTTCCTCACAGCACCTGTAATCAAACAGACAGATATGTTTATGTTGTGTAGCATCCAAAGCCAAGTATGCTTACACAATACAATATATGAGATAGGTATTAAGGAGATTAAATTTTAAAAGAAACATGACTTACAAAGCTCCTCTGTTCGCTGCACGTTGAGGGCTGGTGTGGGGGTGGAGGGAGTTGAGGAGGGACTGCCGTTCCTGGCCCATAGTGAGGTGGGCGGTGTGCGAGAGGGGGAAAAATGTATTGATAATACACATGGGGCCTTTCTATTCACTAATATTTCAGAGATCAGTCCCTACCTTGAGTAACTCTCCGTATGTTAAATGCGGGTGCAGGTGCAGGGAGTTGAGGTGGTGAAGAGTGTTGCGGTCCTGCCCCATGGTGAGGTGCTAAGGGAGATAAATGGTTGTGATCTGTTAACCATGGTAGGCTGAGAGCTACAGGGCCAAACAATGGCAAACAAAAACAAATCTCTGGTCATACTGGACATGAATTTGTATGTTTCAACATTTTGGTATGCACTATCTATATCAACTCCATGAATGGATTGACATTGTAATCAATGTGTTTCAATACAATTTGATAATAATGAATGAACTTTTCAGGCAATATTGCATGAATGCATATGTTTTAACTGACAAAATATTTGGCTGAGATTTTGAAAGTATGTATGAAGTATGCAGAAAATCTGAGATGGTAATGCAGATGCAATCTGTTGATTTGAAACAGAGTGACTACTGCTGTGTTAATATAGATGCGGCCACTGTATTCAATTTTATTTCAGAGATCAGTATTTACCTTAACAGTTTTCTCCAGGCACTTTGCCAGTGCAATTGGCTTGGGCTTGAGGCTTCAACTGATATACCAGGCGAGTTGGAAGGTACCTCAGAGATGCAAAGTCACCATTTTCTGGCTCTACTTCACTCTCATCAGAGTCCCCGAAACGATGGCTGTTAAATAACCATATCATTATGGTTATTGCAATCCCAAAATTTCCAAATATACATATAGTACAAGCATCTCTGGTTTATTTTGGAATGCTACGGGAATGTGTTCACATTACATTTAACAACCCAGAAAGTATCTTCATCAAGCGAACCCAACAGAGGCAATCATAACGTTAGATAAAAGTTGACGCTGCAGAACAAACAAAATAGAAGATGGGGACCAAGTTCCATACAGTTAAGTTACGTTAGCATAATAAATCACAGACGCCAATACCCATTAGTTGTCTGAACCGACTTAAACAGTGATTAAAATGCCGAGGCTTTCATTACAAAGATGGCAGAAGGACACTAAAGTTACGTATGAGACCAAACTTGGCAAAATGCAAACGTTAATGCACAGCTAGCTAGAAGCTAGGGCTAAACCATTATCAGTGAGTAGTCAACATGCTAAAGTTGTAGGTAGCTTTCATAGCAGACGAGTGCTTCACTGACTTCATTGACTGAAATACCAGTGCCAATGTATCAGCTTAATCAAGGATTGCATCGCAAACGTGATCTCAAACATATATATGTATAATAGACATTAGCAATAACTTATGCAATTGCGCTTAGCAGCATGCTAGCTAGCAGCTATATGCCGCTAGCATAGTAGCACTATGGACTATGGACAACAGCAACACATTAACAGACAAGACCAGACTAACGTTAAATAACAATGTGTGTTTTTTAAATCACACTACCATAACATATTCTGCCGAAATTGCTAACCCATTTTAAATCAAATAGGCTACAGACTCATATGAGCATCACAGCTAACAATAACGTTAACTTAGCCTGTTGCTCAAAATTACAAACGTCTGCACTAATATCAAACAACGTCATTACAATCAATAAACATGATAAGTATAAAACCACAAAGGCCAATGTTTAGCTAGAATTGTGAATGTCGCAATATATTAATAAATATCACTTACTCGAGAGGGTTCAGCGCAACCGTGTCCCAGCAAAGAAAATATCCACTAGAGAAAGATCCACTTCTAGTATGACTCTTCTCAGCTCTTGGTGTACAGTCATGTTCAACCGTTACAGTACAGGCGCGTCCGCGCCCGCGGATCCGACATGGGTCCACTCAGGACCCGCTGTTTGACAGTAAAATTTACGGAGCCGCCTGGAGGCGGAGCTGATCCTCTGTGCGGCACCAAAACGAATGCGACAGTCACGCGGGTTTGGCGACTTGAAGGCGGATCCGCCTAGGAGTCTACTGCTGTGTGGGTACTTACTTAGTTGATCCAACAAGCATGGATAAGTTGTAAGTTAGACAGTACAACGTACATAGACTGTACACATGCTCGAATTTAATGTAGTACAATTTCACAATGAAACATTAACGTTACATAAATAAATGCTTGCTTACCATTAAGGTGGAGCTGCGAACTTGTCAGAGTGCTGAACACCGTTGGTCTGACTCTGACTGAACTGTTGCTCAAAAATGATCTCCCGCCGGACAGTTCAAACGTCGTCGCGCGGTGCACGTTTCAATCACCACGTCAAAATTTCCCAGTAAACCATAAATCCATGACTTTTCAATATCTTTTCAAAATGTTGATTTGGATGGAAAATCAACATAATATCAATGTCACCTTGCTATATGGGAGCTTAACTTTTTATTTATGTGCAAAAAGAAAACAGAAAACCCCAACTGATTTTCCGCCATGTTTTTTCAAAAATTTCAAAAAGCTGACAAGTGAGGGAGGAGTCAGATTTATTACTGTGTTATGATTCGCAGCAAATTTTTATTACTGTAGTTTGACAATTTTTGACCATAATTCATAGCGAAACCACAGCAACATACTGTATTCACAAATACAGTACACATTTTCCCCAAAAACAGAAGTGATGCTGTGAAAATCACAGAATCTTGTTACAGTGTAAAACACAAAGCTCTGATCATTACTGTGTGTGTGTGTGTGTGTGAGAGAGAGCTAAAACACAAAGCTCTGGGGCCGTATTCACAAAGCCTTTTATCTTACCACTAGGAGTACTCCTAAATCGCACTAAAAGATTTTAGCTAGGAGTTTTCTCTTAAAAGTTATTCACAAAGCCTTTCAGACCTACTCTTAGTAAGGAAAAATGACAACTCCTAAACTAAGAGTGAGTCTTCGTTGCTATGGATGACGTCATTACTCATGCACGAGCTTGACTGAAGTGACCACCTTGATTGGCTGATGATTGTAACGCGGGAATGATTCCAAACACCTCCCTTACGACGATGAGTGACAGGTGACAGGTCTGAGAATGCGTGCGCTACACAAGTAGTGTGAAGGACGGAAGATGATGAATAACTGAATAAAAAGGCCTAGCCTAAATGAATAAAGAGTAAGGCAAAACAAATAGCCTAGTAGCCTAATGAAACATAGGCCTACGGATTGATGCAGTATCATTGCAACATTATTAAATTAATCTGTCACCAAATGCCTATGTTTGCAAAGAGGAGAACATTTTAATTTGATTCACAATGAAACGTTACATTTAATTTACATGTTAACAATGAGTAGTTGTGGTTGTTGTTGGTGGCGTTATTGCGTCTCTTATGAATGCAAAATTGTTCCCTCGCGATTGGAAGCTCCTGTTGCCGCATACGATTTCAAAACATCGCGACGTGAAATGCCGCAAAAAGCTGTTTGTGAATAGGTCTTAGTGAGTTAGGAGTCCTCTTGACTTTTTTTAAGCTGTCCCAGACTTAGGTGCTACTTTTAGGTCTAAAATGCTTTGTGAATTACTTTTAGTGAAAAAAATTAGGAGTCCTAAAGTTAGGAGTGACACGTCCATTATTTTTAGGAGTTGCTCCTAAATTCGCCACTTAGGAGCTACTTTTAGCCTTAAAATTCTTTGTGAATACGGCCCCTGATCATTACTGTGTGTGTGTGTGTGTGTGTGTGTGTCATTAGTCCTTCCTGTGTTTATCAAACTAATTGAAAAAGACACCCTGTCCTTACTTCCTCTGGCTCTTTTTTACTTTATTTACATTTTACTTTTTCAATATATTTACTTTATAACACTCTGCCACCCGCTCCCTTCTCTTTATTTCTCTCTCTGTCTGTTGGTCTCTCTCTCTCTCTCTTTATTTCTGCATTTCTCTCTTGCTCTCTCTCTCTCTCTTGCCCGGGCACACGCACACACCATTACCTTTAATTTATTCCTTTTTAAGATTTCTCCATTTGTGCAGAGCAGAGGTTGACCCTAGTTAACCATTTCTAGTTCTGAGGAGACATATGCGTTCATAGAGAATAATTCCGTACAGACTCAGAGTGGTGTCATCCAGCCCGTACTGTTGTCACACACACACACACACTCACACACACACACTAACTTATGTCTCTGCACAGGTTTTATACACCTATACCCCCACCAATTACCCCAATTTTTTCCCTCAAAAACGTCACATCATGGGCTTTCTGGCGATATGATTGGTTAAGGGATTTGTGGCGTGAATTTCTTTTACTACCTGAAGGAAAAATCAAGAGTTGACGTCTTCCTCCACTAGAGGAAAAACAGCAGGAAGCGCTATGAATCGTTCATCTTGACGTTGTCTTAAGGAGAAACTACTGGATCATCTGAGGTAAAAACAAGTCTTTTTATGTCATTGTTACTTGTTATACATGTTATTACTTCAAAATCGTTTTTAAAAGTTATTTTTGCTGGTAATTACATCGTGTATACATGGCCGTAACATAATTTGTGTGTGTGTCCACTTCAGCTGAGATGATAGCTGGTATTTTAGCACACCGTAATCTTTAGTAAACTCATTATTTTCAGTCATTTTGGGGGGGTTACTATATGTCAACCAAGATTACAGACCTACTAGGACTGACACTTTAACGATTTATTCTAGTTTGAACGATGTTGCTTGCTTGTCATCTGATGATACAGAAAACTAGCTAAGTTAGGTAACGTTAGCACCAGGAGAGGCTGCAACATGTCCTTGACGCGTAGTCGCGATAAAGTTCACTCCCGTGCTTCATGACTGCCAACTTTATGTCAAGTACACCTAATCAGTATTTTATTGTCAAATAAACCTGTCATTCAGTCGAAATATGTAGCACAATTTACAGTTGTTTGTAGCCAAGTTACTTCGCTAGAAACATACCTGACATGAATGACAACATGAATGTTACGTTACCGACGAAGACTGTGTTGATCACCGATGGTGTAAGGTAAAGATTTTATTCATTGACTGCTGTTTTCATGAATGCATGACTGAAGATTTGTTATAAATTGTATTAGTATTGTTTAGCTTTCAGGCTGTCAGGTTGGCTGCTAAGATTACAAGGTTTCTGGGTGGCTAAGATGGGAGCTCATACACCCAAGCCTACTCATTTAAAAAAAAAAAAAAAAAACATAGTCCAGTCCATACAACTTCATTTCAATTTCGAAAGAAATACTGGACTATGTTTTTTTTTTTTTTTTTTTAATGGCGACGAAATTTCCAGAGCGTGTTACTCCACACTCAGCAATGACTCCTACGGACTTTCCCCTGAAGATGGCAGCAAAGATGGCAACATTTCCGGAAAGGTACTGGCTTGATGATTTAGAGAATGTCTAATAAGGGGAGAACTGCCACTCTCGGAAAACTTCCGGTTTCTAAACTGTTCTGAACTGGTTGCAGTTCCTTCTGTGGTTCCACATGAGGGCGCTCGTCCACGAGTGCAGAATGCATGGAGGTCTATGGAGCTGTACCCCTCAAAATCCACTTTTCTCGGGATATAATTTTTTTACAAGTAATTTGAATATTGTTTTCGAAAGGGGAGGCAAAGAAAATACACTTGGTTGAGTATTATATTTTTTAACGTCACTTAATTGTTCTAAAAAGCCTTTCAAACGTGTCAATGACGTCATTCATTAGCACAATGCTAGCGTGTTATGGGCAACAACGACCCAACCTGTAAGAAATCAAAAGGACATAAGTACTCGTTCATTCAACTTTTGACCTATAACCCATGTTGAAGTTATACAAACTACAATCAAATCTGAGATTTGTCAACGACAATCAGGTGAAAGAGGCAAATTTAGCCGTCTAGCTCCATTGACTCCCATTCATTCTGCACTCATGGCGATCGCCCCCAGTGGAACTCTGGTGGAACTGCAACCAAAATTCGGTACAATGGGACTTAATACGGAGTGGCAAGGCTCTCCGTAGACGGGCTCTGATGAAATTCATTCTGGACTCTCTATCCGACCACATAAAGACCTCGGGATACTTCCGTTTGGCTTTAGGGACCCTCTACTCACTACCACGTAAGTGTAATGTTGTTTGGAACTGTAGAAGAGGTATAAAAATAGCGTTTTGTAGCGGAGAAATGACATGCCCTACGCCACGAGTTTTGACTAAAAACGGTAACATCGAACTTTCTCAAAACACATCCGAATGACATGATTTGGATGTCAACTCAACGTATGTACTCCCAATCATCCGTAAATTGATCTAAAGTGCATTTTACTCCTAATTCCTTTAAGTTGCCTATTTAAACCCCCTGTAAATAAATAAACATTATAAACAAGTCATAAACATTTATGACAACGCTTCTGTCACTCACTTCTGTCAAGTGTCATTCGGTTTTTGTCATGACAAGTTAGGATTAGGGTTATGACAGTGTTATATCACTCTTATGTAGAAACCTAAAGTAAAGTGTTACCGTATCAATTTGACTTAAAGCTCACCTTAAGAATGGATCTCGTTCATTACCGGCAGACTGCCTTTAATCTGCCTTTGTGAGTATGTGAGTGCGTATACGTGTGTGTGTTTCCGTAGGTTTGTGTGTATCTGTGTGTGTAGATGAGTGTATTTGTATCTGTGAGTGAAGGAGTGTGTGTATGTGTGTTTGTGTAGGTGTATGTGTGAGTCTGTGTGTATAAGTCTAGGTGTGTGTGTGTGTATGTGTATCTGAATGTGTGTGTGTGTGTGTATATGTGTGTGTAAGTGTAGGTTTGTTTGTGTGTGTGTGTGTGTGTGTGTGTATCTGTGTGTATTTGTATATGGTGTGTGTGTGTATCTGTGTGAATGTATGTGTGTGTGTGTGTGATTTATGCACTGTAAAAAACATATCTCTGCCTGGGAAAGTCTGAGTGCTGCTGCAATCATGACTGGCTGAAAGGAGTGAAGTGCTTTTCAGATTTCTGAGAGCCAGCCGGCCGAGTCCTCCAGCACACACAGACACACACACACTCCACCACTGTTGGCCTCTGTCTGAACCCCCTCAATAGGCATTCACTCACCACATTTACTGCCTACACACACACACACACACACACTGTGGAGGTTGTGGAGCAGTGTGTGAAAGAGAGAGAGTGGCTAAATGAGTTTTGTAGCGAGTGGAGTGTGTGATGTATAGAGTGTGTGTGTGTGTGTGTGTGTGTGTGTGTTGTGTCCATTCCGGAGCAGAATCTGGCCTGTAAGCTTATAGGTGCTGACAGTCTAAGCACCACAGTGACTGGCCTGCAGAGTTCAAACGGACGTCACCTCAGAGTGGACTCACCTCACGCACACACACACACCTCAGAGTGGACTCACCTTAACCCACTGATATCTGCACACTCACACACACGCACATACCTCAGACTGGACTCACCTTAACCCACTGATCTCTGCACATACACACACACACACACTGTCTCTGTTTTTCTTTAATCAGCTCCTTTCATCATTTTCTTCTCTCATCTCCCCCTCCCCCTCACATCTCCCTCTCTCTCTCTCTCTGATCATATTCTCTACAGTGATGCCCCCCTCTCCCCCTCACTCCATTCTACAGTAATGCCCCTCTCTCTCTCCATCTGTTTCTACTCCTGCCCCTCTTTCTTTGCCCTCTATCTCTGCACATCTGCCCCAGGTCCTCCCTCTGGTCATATCTGCCCCAGGTCCTCCCTCTGGTCATATTAGATTAGATTCAACTTTATCGTCATTTAGCAGAGTACAGGTACAGAGCCAATGAAATGCAGTTGACATCCAACCAGAAGTGCAAAGCAGCATTACATACCAAGTGCAGGTAGAGTATGGCTGTGTAGACAATAGAGATTAATAATGTACAGTGTATAGTGTATGACATGTCTACAGACATAAATAGAGTATATATGTTGAGTATAAATAGACATTCTGTATAACTAATATATATATATATATATATATATATATATATATATATATATATATATATATATACACATGTAATATATATGTACAGTATATTGCTCAGTTTATGGGCAGGCTATGGAATATAAAATAATTGATAGATAGATAGATAGATACTTTATTGATCCCCAAGGGGGAATTCAAGTATAATTCAAGTATACAAATATATGTATATATATAAAAATGAGTTGAGAGACCAAGAAAGATTTTCAGTAATGTGTACCCCAAGGAACTTAAAGCTAGACACACGTTTCACCTCATGTGGAGGGGGATGTGTGCCCTGCTCTTGGCTCTCCTGAAATCCACAATGATCTCCATAGCTAGGTGCTGAAACTTATCTCTATATGCTGTTTCATCCTCTTCTCTGATCAGTGTGTGATATCTGCCCCCTCCTGCTCCTCTATTTGCCCCCCCTTCCATCTCAGGGACCCCCCCACCCCACACACTCATCACTGCTGGGCGTGAATGAGAGAGTGCGTTTGTGTGTGTGCATGTGTGTGGGTGCATGTATGTATGTCGGCATGTCTGGTGTGTGTGCATGTGTGTGTGTGTATGTGTGGATGTACAGTATGTGTGTGTGTGTGTGGTTCCTATCCAAGTGAGAGATATTGTCTTGCGCTGCAGCCTCTGCGGTGAGGCCTGAGATGCCAAACATGATTTATGGAGAAAGAACAAAGAAAGCCACACTCACACACACACACTCACTCACAATCACACTCAAACACATTATTTATGGAGTAAAAAACAAACAAAGCCAATGTTGTCTGCTTTTGTCAGCAGAATGCTGTTGTAATTCCCAGAGTTTCAGAGCAGAAGAGAAGCCTACCCCAGCTCACACACACACACACTGTTGAGATGCTCTGTGTGTGTGTATGTGTGTGTTGTGTGTGTGTCTGTGATAGAGTGTGTGTGTGCATGCATCCCTGTGTGAGAAAGAGTGTGTATGCATGTGTGTGTGCTAGGGGTGTAACGGTTCATGTATTCGTATTGAACCGAAACGGTACGGGCGTCACGGTTCGGTGCATGAATTTACACGGAGAATACACGGTATAAAAATACATAAAACTCGTGTGCGGATTAATTAATGTCATACTGTTAAGTAGCGAGAGTTACGGGAGTTCTTTAGCGACACCTAACGCTAATCTGTAGCCTCGCCTTAGCTCTGAAGCTCTGATTGGCGCCTATGTTCTTTTTTTGTCAGGTCGTCGGTCGAGTCAGTCAGTCAGAGATAGCAGCACTAAGCAAGTGGTGGCGACCCACAAGAGTTAGAGGATCCGCTGGTCTCTTTAAGATCGCAAGTTTGAGAACTTCAGTTACAGTAACGTTAGTACAGGCGAAAGAGTGGTGGATAAGATGAAACTGTGTGTCGGCATTGTTCAGCAGTTGTTGGGTATGTGAGTGGAAAAAATGCTACACATATTTGAAGCCATCACCCAGATGATGTAGGCTACCAATCACTGAAACGAGGGGTAAAAAACTTACCCTGCGCTTCAGCAGCCTTTGGATACATATACAAATAGGGCCAAAACCTATGGCTTAAATTAAACGATTTCGTAATGACAGAAAGCTATGTAAATCGCGTGGTAATTACCTGTTGGGGTAACTTGTAACTTCTCACATGAGGAGCTGGTAGTGTTAAGTGCATAGACGGTAAAGTGACAACGCTAACCAGGCTAATAAACAAACCATGCTACGGTGAGTTAACGTCAAAGGGCAAAGTCACGTGACTTCTAGTTGTAGTCTGTTTATGAAATGAAAGGAGCAATTTCGTTTTTAAAAAAAAAGGCAAAATAGTGTGATATTTTCACAGTTAGTAGGCTAGATTATTACTTTACACACAATGAAAAATATTGAGGCAAATTGTAGACCCTTCCATATACAACTAAACACATATGTTGAAGGTCTTGCTTAAGTGGATTTTTAAAAATATTTTTTCTATGTAATTTGCACTTTCAAAAATAAGAGATGCTGTAGGCCTATTTTCAGTTTTATAGCTGATTGTTTTATTTTGTTTACAAGTTACAGATGGAGTCTGGGTACTTATTGTACTGTTTAGCCTACATCTTACACACTTCAGGCTGTTGCAGATAGCTCAGGGAAGAGACTGTATGACACTAGGTGGTACAGCCTGAGAAATGTAAAAAAAAAATGCTTTCTGCATTTTTGTTTTGCTTTTCCCTCCATTGTACCGAACTCGTACCGAACCGTGATGTCCGAACCGAGGTATGAACCGAACCGTGACTTCTGTGTACCGTTACACCCCTAGTGTGTGCGCATAGTGTGTGTGCATGTGTTTGTGCACATGTGAGTGTGTGTGTATGTGCGCGCGCATGTGTGTGTGTTTGTGCACGCAGGCCCAGGGTGGGTAATAGTATAGTAGTATATAGGGCTGCACGATATATCTAAAATCTATCGTTATCGCGATATCAACACTTGCGATGGACATACCAATTTTCGATAAATTCGATACATTTTCTGTGCCGTGCGCATTCCATACAGTCTATGGTGTATTCACATTCTGAATGTCAACATATTTTACCAAACTGATGCGGTCATGCAGCCCAAGAAGCCCGTCCCCTACCAGTTTAGGTGTGTGGTGTTTTAGGTGTTAAAGCGGGAGCTAAGTCGTGATGGCTGAAAATAGTGAGTCGAGCGAGGTAGGCTACACTTGGGTGAAGAGGAATTAGTGACTAAAAGGAAAAGCACGTCTGTTATATGGGAATATTTTGGTTTTATGAAGGATGCCGTGTTACAAACACAGCGCAAATGCGTCCTTCTCCACCGTGTTAAAATAAACAATTTCTTTCGTTATCGTTATATCAGAAGTTGTCTTTCACTGTCTGTAAGACTTGTATTTCATGATTTGCATTTAGCAAAAGCCCCAGACAGCAGCACAGAGGTAATCAGGATTCGTTATTTGTAAAAGTTGTTTAACCTACTTCTGGACTGTGCGATTGCAGCCCAATTACTTTCACTTTCCGCTGCCCTCGTAGTCGGCATGCCGGTAGCCTAATAACGTGGGATGCGCAGCGTACTGTATGAGGTTACAGACTGAGATGATTGCCGCGATATAGCTTAAGTAGGCCTAGCTTCTTTGCTAGGCCCATCGAAGGCTGGCAATGTGGAATATTCCGCTGGTTGGTGCACAAGTGTTCAGATTGGCAGTCCACCCGTCTTTTATGAGGATTAGGAGCAGATCTTCCACACAACTTCGATAGCCTAGTCAGTAGGTCTCTTAGCTGTCCACTTTCATCAGGCCATATAGGCTACATGATATTTTATATTATTTAAAAATTATACATTTATTTCTGTAATTATACATTTACCCCCCCAACCCTACAGTGTATCTTTGCAGCAAGCAGAATGAAAAAAAAAACATTAAATATACTGCTCAAAAAAATTAAGGGAACACTTCAATCATACACTGAATCACTCTGTCACTGTTTGGTTCTGAGCACAAGTAAAACTTTTGAGGCGAGTGTTTTATTTTGCAAGAACTGTCAGACATTCTGTGAATGTAGTTTGAGAATGGAGAAAAGGGTGGAAGGTTTCAAAATATGTGTGGAAAACCTTTATTGAGCAGTATATTTAAATATCGCAAATTATATCGTTATCGCAGTACTCAATAATGGTATTGCATATCGCATGTTTTCCTAATATCGTGCAGCCCTAGTAGTATATATACTCTTTTGATCCCGTGAGGGAAATTTGGTCTCTGCATTTATCCCAATCCGTGAATTAGTGAAACACACTGCACACAGTGAGGTGAAGCACACACTAATCCCGGCGCAGTGAGCTGCCTGCAACAACAGCGGTGCTCGGGGAGCAGTGAGGGGTTAGGTGCCTTGCTCAAGGGCACTTCAGCCGTGGCCTACTGGTCGGGGTTCGAACCGGCAACCCTCCGGTTACAGGTCCGAAGTGCTAACGGCTGCCCAATCGGGAGAATCGAGAGAATTCCCGGTGGGCCGCTTCACTTTTGGGCCGGTCAAGGAAAAAATATTGACTTTTGTCACATTAGTCTAGAAGATCTTCTCTTAAAGTGCGCTATACACGTTCCGCATGCCTGACCCCGTTGCCTCTGCATGGGTTGTAGCCTACCATGTGAGGGAGTTCTCTCCTCTCAAAAACAGTTGGTTGGGTCCATATAGCCCGTCTTTTCCAAAAAGTTTTCTCAGATACCAATAGCCGGGCCGGCCCTACCGTAGCGATACGCGTCAGGAAGGATGGATGTGGTAGAAAGAGGCCAGGAGGGACCGAAAAGGCCAGGTAAACAAAGAAAGAAACTGGAGGAAGATGCTGACAAATATGCCAAGCTTCCAGATTTTTTTTTGAAGAGGACAGAGTGGCAACCGGTAAAGAGAGATAGCCTATAGGCAATTATTATTAGCAACGTAATTACTGGGCTAATATTGGACGTTGTAGCGTTGTAAGCTATTCGCATGCAACATATTAAATTAATTAAAATATTAGTCTTTTGTTTCATCCAATATGGCGATTCATAGACTTTCTTTTTTGTTTTCCGTCTTAAATTATCAGTTCCTCTCCACGCTCCTCTTTAATCCACCCCGCACCTCTGCTGTTGTTCCCGTTTTCATTCACCCCCTTCCTGGACTATCAGCCACGTTAGCCAACTAGCTAACAGCAGGTTAACTCTCCACTTTCTGGATCTTTCCGTCTCCCGGCTCTGAGTGTGTGGGTCGCTTGCCGTGGACCTGGGTGAGTACGCTTGTGTGTTTTGTGGTGGTGATTGTGCCAACCCACGACTGACTCGCTGCGTGCCCTGCATTAGCCCCACTCTGTCCTAGCCTGTCGTCTGCCTAGCGTGCCTTGCTAAAAACATTAGCCCAGCTGTTTTGACCGGCGTATGCGTGAGGGGAGTCCCCATTCCCTCCGAGCTCGTCATCCGACGCCTAGCTGAGGGCCTCGCTAGCAACTGTGGCCGTCGCCAACAGCTGTCTGAAATGGTGGGACAGTGGAACTTGTCCGCCGCGCGTGTTTGGTCTGGGGCAACCAACATCACCCACTCCACCAACTGCAACCCCTGGTCCAAGGCAGCCTCAGCAAAACTCACTGCCTGCCAGCTAGTGGCTAACCAGCTACTAGCCACCATCAATATCCTGCCTGGTCTTCTCTCCTCTACCACAACTCGGCTCCACCTTGGATTATCAGTTCTGCTACTCCAGTCTCTTTCAACCCTTCCCCCTACTCCACCCACTCCTCACCATCTCCTCTCCTCTCTGCCGCTGACCTCCACCGCCTGAACAACAAAAATCACCGTCTCCACGCTGCTGCTGCCACTGCTGCAAGCCAAGCCGCGATCCTTCGTCATCCACGTTACATCCACCGAGGTCCTGGCCCCACTCACAATCAACACCTCCCCCACAGCTCACCTATCCCCTCGATCTGGACTACTTTCCGCCCCCGTCATCCCCTCACCCTGATCACTAAACCATCAAGACTCAAAACCTTGGGTGACAGAGCCTTCTCCTCAGCAGCACCCCGACTCTGAAACTCACTCCCCCAACCTGTCCGTGACTCCCCCTCACTTTCCACATTCATATCCCGTTTAAAAACATACCTCTTCTCACAAGCCTACGACCTCCCCTACCCATAACCATCCCCACCCTTGCCCTCTCCCCTCCTCATACCCAGTCACCCCCTGCCCGCCACCCTCCCCCACAACTCAACCCCCATTGTGACTGTTATTGCTCCTGTCTTGTCTTGGATGTCTGTACCATTATTACTCATTCCACTATTGCTCATCTTTGATGTTTGTACCATTATGATTTACTTTTTATTCCTCAATTCACTGCTGCTCTTGTGTCTGTCTGTCTGTCTGCATGCATGCATGTATACGTATGTATGTATGTTACTGTTGTCCTTCTTTGTTTCCCCCATTCTGTAAGCGACTTTGGGTCTTTGAAAAGCGCTATATAAATAAAATTAATTATTATATATTATGCAAATATTGATAACAAAACTGAAGCTTGATCTGTGTAGGCCTATGCTGTCACAACCAGCAGGCCAGGATTGCAGATTGGGCCCAAACGCAGACTCAGAGGAAACAAAATGGATTCAAACTAGGGGTGGGTGATATGGACAAAAAATAATATCTCGATATTTTTTGTGATTTTGACGATAACGATAATTAGTCGATATCCTTTAAAAAATTGTTTTTGTTAAAGTCTGAGTTACTTTACAGCTCATTATTTATGAATAGCATCATTACAACAATAACCAATAACCTAACCTGTGACTTTTTAACCAAATCAACCAATGCATTGTCACTCTGACACATTTCCAATTCTGCCCCCCACTTGTGTGTGTGGCAATGACATGGTCTAGCCAGCTACATTAGAGAAGATGAATAGGCCTAACAGTTTCCCAAGAGAAAGTCTGAAGCTGAAGTTCCTTTCAAACCTTTACATAGGATTCACTGTAAAACTAAGAGCAGACCAACAGAGTAGCCTACATCTCAGTTATTTCCTTCTATGTTTTGTTTAAGAGCAATCACGTAGGCTAGCATTCCAAGTTACAGAATAAAAACTAATGCGTTAGCTTATGGCTAATGTATATGAGAAATCCCATAGAGATGCTAACGGTTAGCATAATCGGTAAACGTAGATATTTAGAGCGAACTTCAGTCCATTTACAAAAGAGTTACATGAGAATAGTTATTTGTTTACAACTGACTATTAAAATAGTCAAAGGCTAATGTTTTCTCTCCATATAATACCATGTAGGAAAAAACGTGACTCTCATCAATGCTACTTGAACAGAAGTAACCGCATAAAAGCTGCACAAAATAAACATTAGGCTGCGTGGGACAACGTTGTGACCCACTAGTGATCACGTGACACTTGCTCTGCTGCACATCTCCTGCATAGCCTACCTCCTGGGAATGTATGAGTCTTCAGTGCGTGATTGAGTGTTTTTTCACCATAAGTAATTTAAATACTCGATAATGTCAATTTGCACATCGTTAAAACAACAATCACGATATTATCGCAGACGATATACATCACCCACCCCTAATTCAAACTATATTTTATGGTGTCTTCTTTCACACAAAACTCTTTAGAAAACTTAACAAGAACATAAAGTCTTAGACTGATAATCGCAAACTGGACGAGAACATGCACAAACCTGACAAGAGATGAAATAATCCAGCAAAGCTCACACAGGGTTTAAATACACAACACTTAACAAGACTGACAAGGCACAGGTGGAAAGCAATCAAGGCAATAATTAGGGAACATGGCTCAGGTGAGGGGCGGAACAAAAGCACATGACCAGGGTAAACAAAGCAGCACATGGTTCAGAACACAGGTAACAAAAAAAAGTGATCTTGGGCCCGATTAGTAACAACAATGAACAGCTCTACTTGGATCAGGTTGATGAGGTGGCACAGTGGTGTCAATCTAACAACTTGACACTGAATGTCAATAAAACCAAGGAAATGGTAGTGGATTACAGAAGGCATCAGCAGAACTACAGTTACACCCCACTAATGATCAGCGGGCAACCTGTAGAGAGTCACAAGTTTTAAATACCTTGGTGTCCACATTACTGAAGACTTAACATGGACTGTTAACACTCAATATGTTCTGAAGAAGTCCAGACAACGACTACTTCCTTCGTCAGCTAAGGAAATTCAGAGTTTCTACATCCATCATTAAGGCCTTCTACACTTCAGCGGTTGAGAGTGTTCATAACTGGTAGCATCATCACCTGGTATGGGAACTCCACAGTTAGAGATTGTAGTACTCTGCAGAGTAGTGCGCTCAGCTGAACGTACTATAAGAAGTCAACTCCCTGCTCTACAAGATATCTATTCCAGAAGAGTACTCCTAAGAGCCCAAAAGATTCTGAAGGACTCTTCTCATCCTAACAATGGATTATCGCTAACCGCTGAAATCAAGAAGACGCCTATGTAGTCACAAAGCCAGAACTGAGAGACTCAGGAGAAGTTTTTATCCCCAGGCCATTCGAACTCTGAACTCACACTATACTGACTTTGCACTCATTCACTCCTCAGCACTCATGACCCCCCCCCCCCACACACACACACACCTACATGACTTTTAGCACTTTTACATCCCTCTCCCTATGCTACAGACCTTTTATTTATTTTCTTATTTCATCACATGTCAAAACACACACACACACACATAACTGACTTTCTCCAACTTTTGCACATCTCCATAGAACATTTTATTTATTATTTTTGATTTCTCCTCCATCTATCTACCCATGTCCTTGATTGCCTAGCCTTTCTGCCCCCCACCCCCAACACACATACACTTACATCATCACTGTCATCACCTCACATGCATACAGCACACTGCTTGCTACAGTAAGCCTACATACTTGCTGCACACTGCCCCCCCCCCCTACATACACAGCACATTGTCTTCAGGATCTTCTTCAACACACATCTTCTACATACTTACAGCACACTGCCCCCACCTACACACACACACAGTCACTGCTCCACTCCCCTCCACACACACATCTTCACTGTCATCACTCACATACATCATACATACAGTACTCTGCCCCCCCCCCCCCACATACACAGCACATTATTTCATCAGGAAGCTTCTCCAACACACATCCCCAACATACTTACAGCACACTGCCCCCCCCCCCCCCTCCAATACACAGCACATTGCACATTTGCACAACACACATATTGCACACTGCCCTCTCCCCATACACAGCACACTATCCCATCTCCTTTGGCATCCCCCCAACACACACACCAAGACCCCTGGCAGTTGGGTTAGCCCCTTGAGCCGTGGATCTGCCCAAGGTTTCTTCCTTGGTAAGGGAGTTTTTCCTTGCCCCTGTTGCTCTTGGGTGCTCCTTGTTGGTGCCCCCCCCCCTGCCAATTAATCTACTAAACCCCTCTTCTACTGCACTTTTTACCCCCCCCCCCCCCATAAATGCACAAATAGGCTGACACCAGACATAATTTCACTGCATTTCTTACATCCAGTAACTATATGCATGTGACAATAAACTTCCTTGTATCCTTGTATCCTAAAAGCACATGACAAGGGTAAACAAAGGAATACATGGTACATGACACAGGAAGTGACAAGGAACAGAAGACATGGCAAAACAAAATACAAAGACCTACCACTACAGGGCACAAACATAATACACAAGATACACTAAAAACATCAACATGAACCTGGATCTAGAGATTCAGGGCAGGATCATGACATATGCAGTAAAATTGTAGCCTCTGAGTAGCAGATCAACCTAGTCAACCACTAAAAATGATGAGCCCAAAATTAGCGATGAGGAGGCCATGACTACAGGGACAAGTAGAGAGGATAAACGAGTAAACAATACAAATGAAAGTTGTTTAATGTAAGAAAGAGCAGTAGGCTACATGATAAACCTATATGCCTTGTTTGCTCAGAAGTGGGTAAAGTATAGCAGAGCTGCCAACTCTCACGCATTGGTCGTGAGACACACACATTTGATTAGTTTCACACGCTCACACGCCACACCCCCGATTTGTCATGCTGAAGTGTCAACCCGGTCAGATGCCTGAAAAATGAGTTTAGCCTATCTATAGATCTACCTGTTGAGCCACTGATCGACTAGTTATGCTTTCAGAGACGGTGAGAGGGTTCAAGAGCACACCCTGTCTGTGTAATTTTCTAAGTTTTCTCTCATTTGCGATGCTACTTCAGAAGCCATCCCAGGTGCACTTCCCCCGCTTCATGCTTTGAGTATTATTGAGTATTTTTCACACTGAAGTGTCAACCTGGTAGGTCAAATACGTGGCAGAGGAGGTTCAACTAAACTATACATATCACACATCATGTGAACGAGCAGAATCTAAGCTGTCCAATGATATTAATGGACTAATGCTGGACTACTTTTTGCACCTTCACCATGACACTCACTCTCTTGAGCACCTTGCCATGCACACATAACTAAAGGACTATGGTTGGACTACTTTTTGCACCTTCACCATGACACTCACTCCCTTTAGCACCTTACCAGTCCCGGCCCTGTCACTACAAGCGTCTTATGCTTGTAAGGAGTCCTAATGTTTCTATACTGATCAATCTCCTGATCATGTGAACTGTTGATTAATTACCCTACCACATAGCAGGTATGACCTCATGGTGGGCCCATTGTCACATATTGCTGCTACAACAACTTTTGATTATATCTCTAACCTTTGCCTTTTTCACAGGAGAAACTAACTAGGAAGCAGGGTAATTAATGTGTACATTGTCATGTCTTGATTAATGCACTCTCACTACAACAATGGTCTCAAGTCTCATCTAAGTACTTCTCATGTGACCCAAAATCAGCTGACCTCCAATCATGTGATCCATTTCAATGTAACCAACCACAAACTAGGTAAACTATTTAAGTGAGGTTCACAGAGCATTCTAGGAGCCATTCTGTAGTCAGAATCTCCCGCACCACTAAGGTGTGTAGTCATCATCCTCTGAGCTGGTATGTTCATTCTCTGATTGCTTCATATGGTTTCCTAAATGTTCCTGTAACCTGTTTTCGTAGCTTTCACATTATTCATTTAGATGTACAGTACCTTCTATAATGTATTGGATGAATAGCTTGTATCTGACAAATAAATTGTTATGTTCCGACCCGCATAGCCTTTCTATTGTACTTATAGTCCAGAGTAGCAGTTTAGGTAACGTTACTAGCATAATGAACGATTGAGATTAGTTATCGCCGCCGTAGAAACTAAATCACCTGGGAGCTGGCATGTTATTATGAAATGACCAAGCATTACACAGCGGTGGGCAGTTTGTCAGCGATGGTCCTAGATTGGTCGCGAAAACCTAGCACAGCCTGACCCCCTGTAGCATAGGAATTTGCTTGACTGTCTAACACGCTGGTGAGTATCGCAGTCCGGATCAGCATGTAACCTCTGACCACTTCCAGACCAATACGTGTTATGTTTAGGAACCGCCCGAATTAATCGGCAGATGGAGGAGACCTATAGTATATATTCCTAAGCTTGAGCGCGTGTCATAAGAAAACGAGTTAGGCATTCTCATTAACAATATGCACTGTGGGCGTACCAACCCACTATGGATAGCAATGTTACACTGAACCAAACTTTTCCAATACTGAGCGGAGTCAGATTTATTAGGTTTAACAGGGGTTTATAATCAATTGTTATATTTCCAACAGCGCCCGGACAGCTTCACGATTTCCTTCGACCACTCTCAGTTCCCTCTTTGGTCCTGACGAGTGACGTCATTTACAGGCTTGATCACCCTCAAGCACATTGGACTTCCTTAATTTAATTTATATAGTGTATTTAGTATTGTTAGTTTTCTTATATTTCTTATCTTCTACTGTCTTTATTGTACAGTGGAGTTTAGTTATATGTTTATACTTATACTTATGTTTACCATTTCTTTTTTTTTTTTTTTTTTTTAAATATTTTTTTGGGCTTTTTTATGCCTTTAATGATAGGACAGTGGAGAGTGACAGGAAGCGAATGGGAGAGAGATCAGGGGTGGGATCCGGAAAGGACCACGGGGCGGGAATCGAACCCGGGTCGCCGGCGTACGGTGCAGGTGCCCCAGCCAGTTGCACCACAGCTGGGGCCATGTTTACCATTTCTGCTGTAAGTGCATGTTGTGTGTGATGTCTGTATGCTACTGAGACCCTTGAATTTCCCCTTGGGGATCAATAAAGTATCTATCTATTAGCGCCAAGTTGTGATAAATGGTTCGCGAGAAAATTAACATTGAACTGACATGCAATTTAGGCTAATCATATTTGCATTTTGCACACTGTGCACACCCATTACTCTCGGTTAAATATCTCACTAACCCTTCACACAACACATGGCAAACCCAATGTCACAATAAACAGCAAACCATAACGAATACGAGGATATAAAGCATGCCTCTGTGCAATAAGTGGTTCCTGAGTAATCCGGTTTTGAAATTGCAACACATTTCTACATAGCCTCATTGGGGCGAAATTATAATGTATTTTAATGTAAACTATTTGTCAGTAGCCTACATACATTTTTGTAAATTGCTCAGCCATAGAAGATCCCACTATCATGGTTCTTATATTGTCAGGTTCCAGCCAATCCCACGTACACAGATAAATGAATATATTTCTATTGGCATGCTACCTAGTGACATTAATGCAAAAATATGAAGAAAATCAAATAATGAGACACAAATGTTGATATAAAGCCTGACCTAAGCCATATGCAAACATTCACATCATACGTTCCCAGATATGGGTACATCCTGAAAAAGGAAGAGCATGTAGGCTATAGGCTAGATGGCCATTACAATGACCAATATATTATTTTAAATGAATTAGCTGAATAACACAGGTGACCACTTCTGCATAATTTCATGGAGTGCTGAAATGTACACACATTTTTAAACATTTCTGAACTGTAAAATGTAGTACATATGTGTTGTGGTTGTGAACTTATTGCAATATCACCATAACTATTCTACCTGTGTGTGCATGGTTATAATTCTGAAGTGCAAAATAGCTTAGGCTACAGCACAAATATTTCCATAAATATAAGCAAGTCTGACCTGATTGATGCATTTAAAAATTAAAATATACAAACATTTCTTACATTCTTACAAAACACCCTTAGGACGACACAGCATCAGATGAACGCAGGTTCAGGCCGAAGTCCTAGTAGTAGATCCCTTTGATACCAATGTTAATTAAACTCTGGGACCCTGTTCCCTACACCTGAGAACCACTGATGTACGTTTTTTTTTACTGTACGGTAATAATGCTGAATGAGCCAAACTAAAATTTTGGTTGGCCCCACCAAATCTCACTCCAAGGTTTTTTGAAAAGTTGGCAGCCCTGTATAGGCTAAATCAACAACATGATAGCCTCCCCTTGCAAAATAAACATGTAAACATTAGTTCTATATGCCTCTTTCTGGAAGAGTGGGATACATTTCAAATGTTTTCTTTCTTTCTGTATTTGTTAACTTATCAACCTATATCCTTGTGGGATAGTAGAATATTTTTGTTAACTTCTCAGTTTAAGTTAATTATTATATAACCTTTACACATTTGTTGAACGATGGTACTAATGAAAACTACAGGATAGTAAGAGCTGAAATGTTGCCTCATTTATCCAATCTGAAACTCCCGGGCTGAAAAGTGGCCCCACTCCGTCCCTGTGTGTGTGTGTGCATGTGAATGAGTGTGTGTGCACGTGTGCGTGTGTGTTTATAGGTGTCTTAGCACCATCTGGGCATTGTGCCACTCATGTTGGGGCTCCAGATGTGAGGATAACAAGACACACACACAGAGAGCCACAGACTCCTTACCAGTTCTGTGGTGTGTGTGTGTCTGCTCAAGTGTGTAGGTGTGTGTGTCTGCCAACCTGCTCAGGTGTTTGTGCCTCTCCCAACCACGCAGGTGTGTCTGTGTGAGAGTGTGTGTGTGTCTCCCAATCTATTTAGGTGTGTGTCCTTGCTTCTGTGTGTTTCTGAGTATATGAGGCTCAGTGTTCATAAAGTGTGTTTAGAGTGTTGATAAAGTGTGTTTAGAATGTTCATAAAGTACTTAGAGTGAGTGTTGATAAAGTGTGTTTAGAGGGTTGATAAAGTGTGTTTAGAGTGAGTGTTGATAAAGTGTGTTTAAAGGGTTGATAAAGTGTGTGTAGAGTGAGTATAGAGTGAGTGTTGATAAAGTGTGTTTAGAGTGTTGATAAAGTTTGTGTAGAGTGTTGATAAAGTGTGTTTAGAGTGTTGATAAAGTGCTTTACTCAGCTTCAGTCTGATTCACTCTGCTTCACTCATAATAGCAGTGCTACATTATAGATATTCATTATAACAGCAGTACATTATAGATCCATTATAACAGCAGTGCTACATTATAGATATCCATTAGAACTGCAGTGCTACATTATAGATCCATTATAACAGCAGTGCTACATTATGCTGTTATAATGGGTATCTATAATGTAGCACTGCTGTTATAATGGATCTATAATGTAGCACTGCTGTTATAATGGATATCCATTATAACAACAGTGCTACATTATAGATCCATTATAACAGCAGTGCTACATTATAGATATCCATTAGAACAGCAGTGCTACATTAGGTGTGAAACCTCTCCTCTGTGCTGGGAGTTGATTGGGTTGATAGAAAGTTCAGCGGGATGCTGCTCTGTGTGCTCCTGCCAGTGTGGCATTATCTGGGCACGGTGCCACTGATCCCACGCTTCCAGATGTGAGACTAATGAGACTGTGGCCATACGGAAGCACATAGATTAGCTGCAGCCCACTCTGGTAGAGTTCAGAGAGAGGTCACCCATACTACCTAAACCTGCGTAGTATACCTTTAAGGTCTGCATCCCAATTACACATAACCTCACAGTCGTGACTCAAACTAAAAGGAGACCGTACATTTGCTGTGGTTGCACCGAGACTTTGGAATGCTCCCCCAATAAACCTCAGAAATACAGGTGCATCTTAAAAAATTACAATATCATGGAAAAGTTCTTTTTTCCACCTTAATTTATTTCAAAAAGTGGAACATTCATTACACATAAAGTAAAATATTGCAAGCCTTTTTTATTCTGATTACTCTAATCTCGATGATTACGGTTTACAGCTCATGGAAATCAAAACCCAATATCTCAAAATATTACAATAAAGAATTTATATCGACCTGATAAGAGCTCTGATCAACTTTTACTGTTAGGTTGAGGGAATAACACACGCTGACGAAAGGCAGGTGTTCGTTGAGGTTTAGCACACTTATTTAGCACACCATGTTAGATGTACCTGTCTTGTGACAATCATGCACAGTCTTGTGACTGGTATTCACGCTCGCCTGGGAAGTCGGTAAGCTGCAGCTATACACCCACACCACTGATATAGAGCCACAGGCAAGTTACCACTTACACACGCAGGCCAAGTTACCACTTACACACAGGGCAAGATGCACTGAGGGCTCAATCTAGCTACACTGTAGCTGGTATTTAACTCCCTAGATCAACGAGCTATCTCGGTAAATTAGGTAGGCTGGCCGTAGTATCCTGTTTGTTGTTTTCATTTGACATTTGTGCCCATGGGTCGCAGGGTGAACACAACTAAAATATTCGTTTTTATTTATCAAAATACCGGCAATGGTTTCTTGAGTATTTAATCTCTCAGTCTGGGTTTTTTGAGATGCATCTGTATTCATGGGTTTCACCAGGTCCCTTTCCACAGGTGTATAAAATTAAGCACCATGATTATGAATGCAGACTGCATGGTGCTTGATTAATACACCTGTGGAAAGGGACCTGATGAAACCCATGAATACCAACCCTGACTCTTTTGAAATCAAGGTGTCAGTCTCGCGGTTTTAGGCTAGTGGAAAATAGTTTCATGTTTGCTGTGTCATTAGATAAAATTAATAACTAACAAAGAAAATCTTTCTGGGATGAGATCATAGAAGAGATAAGTGTCTCGCAATGTTCATTTCTATGAGTATGGAAATGCACCATAGTCTTGAAATCTCCTGGCTGCTTCTTCTTCTTATAACCTTTTCTTTTTACCTTTTCAAGAATGAATGCGACTCTAACCGCTTAACGTTGTGTAGGTCTGGAGTTTATGCTTTTTGAGAAATAGGGGATTAAAAATGCTAAAAAATTCACAAAGGAGGCTCATTTAGAAGGGTCGTAAAGTAATCAGGTGCGGGTCCAGCTGCATACAATCAGGCGCTCCCTAAAATATTCCTACACATCCTATAATTAATCGCTTTTGAACCACACTGCTCAATTCTCTTCAAGACAGTTTACGTTCTTGGTGTCTGCTCCTTCCAACAAACTACGACGAAATGGACGTTTTCCTACCCAACCAAATGTAAGTTAATTTGTATTTTCTATTCGAATGGAGTATCTATGTGAAGTCTGTTTTTAACGACTCGGCTAGACAAGTAGCCTAAGCAAGCAAGCTGCCGTTCTCTTTCAGTCGAACTACTCGCCGTTAACCAATGGGAATCCATTCCACGATCACGTGATCGCAACTGAAGTCCTCTCACAGGTCTTACTAAGGTTCTGTTGGCGCGAAAACGGCTCGGGTATAATAAGCCGCCGTGGCCAACCACAATCACTCTTTCATTCTTCTGTGACGACGCTTGAAGTTTCCCACAAGAAAAATACGGTCTTGCGAGCAAGAAGAAAAGCGCAGATATTGGGAGAAGTAGACGGAACAGGGGAGACGGGTGTCATCGGCTTTAGCCTCTGCCGGAGAGGAAGGCGACTGCCGTCGACTCACTTTTTCTTTCTATACCTCTCTATTTTTCTCGCTTTTTCTGTCTTTTTTTTTTTTCAATAAAGGTTCTAAAAAAAAAAATCTAATAAGCATGTCTGAGTCGGTGACCGCCCAGATGTGGAGGTGTAGTCGGAGCTGCGGGATGTGGATCCCCGCTCTGGACCCACACCCGGTCTGCATAAGCTGCCTGGGTGTCGACCATGCCCGGGCAGCATTGGCGGTCCCCGAATCCTGCCCGCACTGCGAGAGGTTAAGGCCAAAAGGTGTCATATACCGGGCGCGTGTGCTCGAAGAAATGGCAGCCAATGGCCCCCCTCCCAGCTTGCCCCTTGTAAGGGTCCTGTCGTGTTTTGTTTTCCCTGTTTAGTGTTTTCCTTCATGTCTGCTCCTCTTGTTTACTTCCTGTGTCTTGTTCTATGTGTTTCTTTGTTTGTTTTGCCATGTGTTTCTGTTCCCTGTGGACGTGTCTCCGCCCCTCACCTGATCCGCGTTAGTCTGTTAATTATGGTTTCCACCTGTCTTGTTTTACCTTGTTCATTGTCCACCTGTGCCCTGTTACCCCTGGTTTAGCTGTGACAATATCCTGGGTAATATCTTAACAGTTAATGCTATTTTCCACGGTAAAATCGCATTTGAAAGCCTGGTCACCAGTTGCCAGTTTGTATGGCTACTTTGCCTACTACGACTCTGCATAATGAAAAAGCTTTGAATGTTCCTTTTCTTCTTTGGTGGCATAGCTGATCTACAAAGCACAAAAAGGGGCAAAATGTACTGAAGGGCAAAGGGAATATTAAAAATATTTTCACACTGGCCTTTTTGGGTTATGTATTGTAAGCTGTGCTAACGTCAGAGGGCGGGATCGGACGTGACGAGCTCCTTATAATATCGGAGCACCTCTCAGTTAATCAGACAACATTTGCAGTGCGTTGGGAGAGAGAAAGGAAGAACACATAGGCTACTATTGGCCAATCCTCTCCAATTCATTAGAATTGGACTCTGGGCGTTTGGGAACAGCTGAGGGAGGAGGCTACTTGAAACTGCGAGTTTCGGTCGGTGTGAGCGAGCAGACTTTCAGTTGAGAGTAATTAACACCCTTTTGAACAATCTGTTCTAACTGTGCTAACGTCAGAGGGCGGTCTACGCTGATTCATCATTAGTGAGACGCGAGGCTAGCTGCATGCGATTCCTGTCAGCATAACAATAGAGGCTGTTGCTGAAGCGTCAGCCCTCGTTTCAGCCGTCCTCGTGTAAGACGGACACGGTCAAGAAGAGCAAGTTTACCTGTGCAAGTTCACACGTTTTTAAATTGTCCTAAAATTGTTGAGAATTGTTTTAAAACTTAAACTGTTTACCATGTTGTTAGTCGCTTAGGTCAAAAATGCGTCAGCCAAATGTAATGTAATGTAATGTAATGTATTGGTAGACATCCCTGATAATAACCCTGGTAGCCTATACTGACACTCCCTCGCTTTTCTGCCAGTGTCACCACAAAGTGAAGTAGGCCTAGGCTATGCTTTAACGCTGTTGTGAGTGTCAGATAAACCCCCTTCGGTTTCAGCCAATCAAATGACAGTGTTTCTTTTACTGTCGTCCTGCCCGTCGGAATAGTCCAAATAGCACAAAGGAGTTCGCTAAAATATTGGTGGGGACAATTTTGTCATCTCAAAATATTGATTAGGACTAGTCCCTAGCGTCCCACCCTAAACCTACGCCCATGCTATGTGTGTGTGTGTGATTAACAGGATGTGTGTGTGTGCGCGTGATTAACAGGATGTGTGTGTGTGCGTGTGTTTGTGTGGGTGTATGTGTGCGTGTGTGATTAACAGGATGTGTATGTGCGTGTGTGTGTGTGATTAACAGGATGTGTGCGTGTGTGTGTGTGTGTGTGATTAACAGGATATGTGTGTGCGTGATTAACAGGATGTGTGTGTGCGCGTGTTTGTGTATGTGGGGTTGGGTGTCTGCCACTTCACCCACGGCTCGATTACCACCCAGATGCTCATCATCACCACGGAAACCAGATGCAGCCTCTCCAATCTGAGTACAACAGTGCCCACTCCTCAGCTCTGGCTCCTAGAGGACACGTGTGTGTGTGTGTGTGTGAGAGAGAGTGTGTGTGTGTGTGTGTGAGAGTGAGTGTGTGTGTGTATGTGTGTCTGTGAGTGTGTGTGTCTGTGAGTGTGTGAGTGTGTGTGTGTGCGAGTCCAGTCCCATCTTTTACTTTGGCTTGCTTCAGACACACAGACACACACAAACATATTCACGCACATACACACACATTTAGTAAAGGTGTGTGCGCATGCATGCTTGCGTGTGTTTGCATGTGTGAGTGTCTATGAGTATATGTGTGTGTGTGTGTGTGTGTGTGTGCCCAGTGGGAGTAGTGAGAGGTTGAGTGCTTCAGCATCTCATTCAAGGAGACTGCAGCAGGCTAGCAGGTGGAGCTGGACAGCAACAGGACAACCTGAGAGCCTCTGGTGACACACACACACACACGCTTGCACATGCACACACAATAACATACGCACACACACACACACATATGCACACAGACACAATAATGTACGCACACACATGCTTGCACACACACACAATAACATACACACACACACATGCTTGCACACACACACACACAATAACATACACACACACATGCTTGCACACACACACACACATATGCACACACAGGCGCACACACAATAACATACACACACACATGCTTGCACACACACACATACAGTTTCACACACACATGCCCTTTATTGAAGCCATAAGTGGGAAAGTTCTGTGTTGGGAAAGTTCACTTTATACATGAACTAGTTCAAAGTTCAGTTCAACATTTTTTAAATGAACTAGTTTAATTCATAATTCAAAATTTTGAACTAAGTTCACAGTTCCAAAAATGAACTACCGTAAAACTTCAAATAATCGCAGAGTCCCTTAGAGACGCCTGTCTCTTTCAAACGCCTGGCGTGGCTACAGGTTTGGGTTAAAGGCCGGTCTCCAGTAGAGGCCTGGTCTGTTTTTTAGTTTCGGGTTGTATTTAATCTTCTAAAACCCGTCAGATCGTCTGTTTAAAGATTCCCAATGACACGAAACCGTTACAGAAAACAGCACGTCGTTACAAGCCGTCGCAAAGCATTCACATGTCTGGTCACAGTTGCAAGGTTTTAGAATGTTGCATCAAGTTGCTGCTCATCTCGTTGCGAATCTTGGGTGTGATTAGGGCTTAAGTATGGCGCAGACTGCACACGTTATGATTAGATGGCATTACAAGACTGCGGTGGGGAAAAACTTTTTTTCCAATATGAACTATGCCTATATGTCAGACTTCGTCATCGTTAAATTCATCCCTTGTGTTTAAAATTTGCGGATAGGCCGATGGTAAGCTTGTTTTTATGCTGGCAACAAAACCAGAACGGTTCGCTAACGTTATTCTTTATTCTAAATGCCATGGCGATAAAGAGAAAGAAGTCAGAAAAGGAATTTACCTTAGACTAGGCTATATCAGAGCCCGTCTACGGACATTCTCTGGCTATATAACCTACTGAAATAGGTTAATGATGTAAAGTGAAGTGCGCTTCTATGGGACTGGTGTGTGCGCGCACAGTCTTTATTGATGAGTCGGAGTGGCAAGTGCTGCGCATAGTTGCAGTGGAATGTGGCTGCCCAAGGCATTATAAAACTTCTCACTCTTAGACCTACTCATACACGGCGGTGAAATGGCGTATTTAGCTGTCTAAATTCGAATCATATGCTGGGGGAGAAATCGTCGGACATCCATGATTATTTTGTTATTCAGCACCCCTGGTAAAAAATATGTTCCCGCACGCCTGGAAGTAGGCTATGCTTTGAATGTAGACTGTTGTCAAATTTGGCAAATACAAAACGGGAGAAACAATATGGTTCATGCTCTCTCATGCTGTTTCATTCGTGCCGAAAAGGAGGGAGAATGAAACATTAAGCACGTTCCACTTTTGCATAAATAATTCCTGAATGGTTTTGGTCAGGGCTGATAATGCAACTGTATTTGACAAAGGACCGATATAGGCTATTTGCTAGTGACAAAATATGAGCTTTCAGTGTGATACGATCTCTTTGTAGATTACGTTTAATTAAAATGTGTTTCATCTGTTCTGGCTATGCTATTTGGATCTTACTGTATCTCACTCAATGAACAACATCTCAACACTAAATGAATGATGATCCGTAGCCTAATTGTCATCAGATAGCCTAGTCATATAGGCAGGGCCGTAGTCACCATAGACATTGAGGGGGACTTGTCCTCCCCAATATTCAAATATGACCAAAATGTCCCCCCCAATATTCGGACATAGAAAAATAAAGAAAGAATAAAGCGCTATATAGGCCTCAGTGTTGCGCGGGTTTGGTCACAAGCGGCCCACGGTCGCCCGATATTTTAATCAACCCGACTGCAACTCGGACCGCGAATATTAATTAGGACAAAATTATACCCGACCCGCGATCCGACCCGCTTATTTACAAAAGTTGTGCTTTGGTTATACCCTGCATGCAGTGTGACAGTATAGGCCATTTCTGTAAATCAAACTAATTTATTTGCGAAACTTTATGCAGTAGAACTACACGCAGTAGGCATGCAGGACATTTGCGCAGGAGAGAGAATGAGAATAAGAGCGCAAGCACGCACGCAACCACCAAGGATTAGAACACTAGGATAAGATTTGAAGGCCATATACATCTTTCTTTCGAAAACAGAAATGTGAGCAAGGTAGGCAAGAGAGATACATTGCTGGTCAAAACGTTAGCGTAAGAACTGGTTTATAATGCTGAATGAAGCACAAAGCTTTACTAAAGCACATCCACTGTTTAAAGTCACAAACACAACGAACTAAGGTAACTTTTATGCATGCGCGAACCTATACATACCGGTAGATATGGCTGTGTAGTCTGTGCCATAACATTTATTCCTGCAGGCTGCCCGTTTTGGCTGTCATACTTTTAAATGGCTTCGCAAGAAGTAGGCCTATAGACCATAACTTGTACTACTGTCATCTTCTTTAAGAACTTTTCCCAATATTTCCCATAGCCTATATCGCTTTCCCTGAAGGGGTGTCTTTATTATTTTAACTCGCGTCTTCAGCTTCTTTACTGTTGACTTTACTGTATTGATGCTAGCCTTCTCGTGATTTTCTAAGTAGGCCTATTTGTAGAAAATATATATTTAATTAATTTTAACTGACCCGTCCGCAAATGACCCGAATATCATTAAAATATTTTGTTTATGACTCATAACCGCGGGTGACCGCGGGCAACCGCTTAATTTCGGGCAGACCGCGCAACACTGATAGGCCTACAGGAAACCAACACGAACTGTATCTGAAATGTAATCAAACCTAAATAACGCACAAATTAGTGACCTATGGTTCCAGAGTAGCCTACACCCTGAGTGGTTTGTCCTGGTGATTTTCCGTTTTTCGTTAATGGAGTGCGCTATCAAAAGCTTCCATTTACTGCACCCTACTGCGGTGAGGTAGGGCTGTTAACAATATCGCAAAAGCTACTGGTACAATTTTCACAAAACTTCTTGAAAAGGTGTAGCACATGCTAAGGAAATCCCATACATGTTTGGAGCCGATCAGACCGAAAGGGAACATTTTCCATATTGTAGCCTATTCTCGCAATGATAGCGAAAGTGAAAAGTTTTATTTTAAATGATGAATTTGTGCAAGCCTGTGTCATTTCTTTCACATCTTTCAACATAAATAATGCATTCATATGCTAGTAGTAATGCCAGAAATTACCGTTTATAGGCCTCTTACAAATGATTGTTGCATCTTGCATATTATTTAGATGCGCACTCAATCGTGCATCCATGCAGGCAAAACGATCAAATGTGGCGACGTTTACAATAGGCCTACGTGATAGCCTACAGTTAATGTGAATCGCGGACAATAACCAAAGAAAGGAATTTGCACCTCCATTCACCAATTAAAGGCTGTAGTAGGCCTAGTGTTTCTACATGTTGGCACAAAACGTAATTTCTGTCAGAAGCCAGTCTATAATGCATACAGGGGTAACATGAGGTGGGTCAGACAGAAGAGGGGCCTGTCTTAGTAGCCTATTCCTGAATCCTGTCCCTTTCAAACTATGTTAAAATTGTGTGATTAGCCGCCAGCATAATAAAACTGTGTCCAGGGGTTCATAATCCATCCATCCATGCCATGCCTATGTCCGTCAAAAGTTTGGAATAACCTAATTGACTGACCTAACGACTTCTTTGTGATTTTTAATACAATTTTTGCATGGTAGGAAATGTATTGAAATTCTGTTTGGGGGTCCCTCAGACCCCACCACAGATTTGGTCCCCCCCAATGTTGACATCATGACTACGGCCTTGCATATAGGTAGACATTCAGTGTGTTTGAAATAATTAATTCCATAATATTTTCCATCTTTGCCGAGGAAAAGTTTTGTGTAAAGGGAATTAAAGGCCTGTCTCATATAGACGCTTGTCTCTAATACTAGCCGGTGCAGTTTGGCGATTTGGGAAAATAAAAGCCCGGGCTATTATTTGGAGTTTTAGGGTAGTTCATAGTATTTTTTTTCCATATGTTGCTGCGAGCTACAGTATTATTTTTCAAAATTATTGCCACAGCCCATATAGAACGCAATTAATGGGATTTGGGTCGAGGATCTTTCTTGACTGATTTTTTATTGGCTTGCACATACCTTGAAAGGCTAGCCGGGTGCGTGTCCTGTCTTAAGACTCTGTGAGATATGTAGTCCTGTCTCACTCTGTAAGATATGTAGTCCTGTCTCAGACTCTGTGAGATATGTAGTCTCCTCCACAGCAGCCCCAGAGAGGAATAAAACCTGGCTGCTTTTGAGACCCTGAGGCATCCTACTGAGCCCGCTCACACTGAGGCCTGAGCTGGCGCTCTGCTGTGATGCACGCATGATAAGAACATCTGCTGAAACAGCCAGCGCGCCCAGCCAGATGTGAGAGTGCCGTGACCGCGACTCAGCCAGATGTGAGAGAGTGCCGTGACTCTAAATGAGGCATTGTGGAGATTTGAGATTATGCGATTATAATATTATCACACAGCACACTGTGGCTTCACTGCACTGGTGGAGATTAGACACCTGTCACTTGCGAGCATATGACTCCAGGGGTGGATAATAGAAAGGGTGGATACCAAAAAAGCAGGCGTGACTGGTAAATAACATTTGGTCTCTGCATTTATCCCATCTGTGAACTAATAAACACACAGGGAGGTGAAGCTCACACTAACCTGGAGCAGTGGTGAGGGGTTACTGTAGGTGCCTTGCTTAAGGGCACTTCAGCTGTTCCTACTGGTCGGGGATCGAACCGGCAACCCTCCGGTTATAAGCCCAAAGCCCTAACCAGTAGGCTACGACTGCCCACATTGTGAGAACATTTGACTAGTAAAAAGAGTTCTCTATATCAAAATGAATTACATCTCATTATTGAACAGCCACACATAATAGGCATTAATTATATGTAGACTACAGAATCACAGACTAGTGTGTTTTCACATCTGAGATTCATATATACCTTTCAGAGTTAATGATCATATACCCTCGAAAGATAATGTCCATGTATACACCCTTAAGAGTTGCTGTTCATATGTAAGGTTAAGAGATAATGTTAAGCAACACCAAAGAGTTTTTTGTACCTTAAAATAATGTTTCCAAAATCGTTTCAGTGGTTTATCAACTTGTAACAGGGTGAACGGCACTTCTGCATTCGCTTCGCAGCCCTCTATCGGCTATAACCGCACTATGTAAGTTTGCCAGATCGGATAGCGGAACTGTAGTTCGATGGAATGAGACATAAGAAACTACAAATTTGACTTCCGTTTGATGTCGCAATACATCGTACTTTCATAAATCATGCAACATATTCTACCTTGTCTGTGGACATTGTTATTTGCAAAGCCGGTGCTGGATAAACAAATAGCGTGCGTGCGACAGAGGGAAAGTTCTGGTGTTGCTTTAAGAGTTAATGTGATAAATTTATGCCAAATGAGGCGCACGCGGCTGTTTCACCTGGACTTTAATACAGTCTGTGTGTGTGTGTGTGCTTCAACATTTCTATTAATTAGAAGAGCAAGGCTCTGTGTTCACAGAGAGAGGGATAGAGAGAAATAGAGAGAGGAAGAGAGAGAGAGGGAAAGAGAGAGCAGAATGAGAAAGAGAGTGTGTCCAGCGCAACACTCTGAGGGGTTTGGACACACACCTTCCTCTGATGTGTAAATTCTCTCCTATGTGTTCACAGAAGGTCAGGCGTGTGTGTGAGTGTGTCTGTGTGTGGCGTGTGTGTGAGTATGTGTGTGTGTGTGTGTGTATGTGGTGTGTGTGTGTGATAAACACTTCCTTTCAGGAGCAGCAGATGAGACTCCTCAGGGCTCTGGGGCTCACCTGCTAACAATGCTATTAGCGTCTGCTCAGGGCAGGGTGTGTGTAGTGTAGTGTAGTGTGTGTAGTGTAGTGTAGTGTGTGTGTGTGGGTGTGTGTGTGAATCTGCCTCAAGGCCCCTACAGATTATACCCTGTATGCAGTGCACTCATTGCTAGGTTGCGCTTGGCTGCGCTATGACCTAAAGATTGGAAATAATGATAATGATATGCATGTACATTGGAAATAATAATAATGATATGCATGTATATTGGAAATAATAATAATAATGATATGCATGTACATTGGAAATAATGGGGTTATATCACAACACTGCCGTATGCATGTACAATGTGTAGGAGCCAGGCGCGCGGGAACCTATTTTTGACCAGGGGTGCTGAATAACAAAAATAATGGATGTCCAACGACCCCCCCCCCCCCCCGACATGTTTCGGATTTTGACTGCTAAATAGCCTACGTCATTTTAGTGCGGTGTGCGGGTGATAGGGAGAAGTTTTAGAAAAGTCCTGGGCAGCCACAAATTCCAATGTTCCGCGACAGCACTCCGAGTCCACTGCGCCACCCTAACCCTACAGAAGCGTACTTGACATCATTAGCCTATTTCAGTATAGCTAAGGAAAATTACTTTTCTGATCGTCAAAACCACACCAGAGATGTTAGGTAAGGGATAATGCCCGACGAGGTGTCCATTATCAGAAATAAATGAACGACGCGGAGGCGTGAACTGTCCGACGCAAAGCGGAGGCAGTTGCTTCTGCGAAGTCCATTTATTTCTGATAATGGACGCATCGAAGGGCATTATCCCGTTATACCATGGTCACTTACGAAATAAATAATTTTGCAATGCTGTGGAATGTTGATAAGTCACAGCTGAGCGGACTAACTCAGGTGTTGTCAAGCAACGTCATAATAATTTTATAGGTGTAGTAGGCCTATATCACTTTTTAAATGACACCCTTTTCAACCTAGACCATGGTATAAGCTTTAAATATAGGCTAATAATCAGGCTGAAATGATCTCGCAAATAATTTCTGAATAGCCTAAAGTGTGTCGTCTCCACAGAAAGTAGGCCTATGTGTCCTAATTTCTATCTTAGCGACTAGTATTGTGAAATGATTTCACTAGCTATACATTTATTAGTTTCTTTCAGCTTATCCATGCTTTTTTTGAAAGTGTAAATCGCATAGAATATGTATGTCTATATCAACCGTAGGCCTAGGCTACACACTTGATCGCTATCACATAGCTGAAACCACGCTACGGTTCTAACTGACTCACGTTCACGTTGATCTCTATAACTGTTAATTTTTAGTAGCCTATATTCGAACCTATCCATAACCCTTTTTTGCTATTTGGCTCATCATTTCACATACAAAAATATAAATAATGTCAGACAGCGAATTAGTAATTATTTAAAAAAATATATAATCATTTTTAAAAATCTCCTCCAGCAGGGGGTGCTGCAGCACCCTCCTTCCCGCGCCCTTGGTAGGAGCCTTCAGCCCGGCCTGGAAATGCTTTGAAACCTCACACACACACACTCACAAGGGCTAACCGGCTCCGCTCACACACACACACACACAAGGGCTAACCGGCTCCGCTCTCACATACACACACACACAAGGGCTAACTGGCTCCGCTCACACACACACACACACAAGGGCTAACTGGCTCCGATGCGGCCCTGAATCAGCAGCAGTCTGGGGATCTCATCTCTCCTGATCACTCCTCTGACACCTGACATAAACAGAGACCTGATTATTTTTTAACCCCATGTTATACTTTTAGTCTTACTTTTCGTTAACTGTAATAACCCTGACGTAGAGTCCTGATCGCTGCTCTGACACCTGACATGAGTCCTGATCGCTGCTCTGACGTAGAATCCTAATCGCTGCTCTGACACCTGACGTGAGTCCTGATCACTGCTCTGATTCAGTCTGACTCATGCTGGGCTGGTTAAGGACGCATCATGGGGTGGCAACTCTTCATGTGTGTGTGTGTGTGTGCGCTCTGATTGGCTGTTAGGAAGGAGCTGTCATGGGGTGGCAACTCTTCCTGTTTTGTACTTTTAATGGAAACCCTTCAAAACTGATAATGAAGATGGGCATCCAGGCGTGAAGGAAACAGGCACATGCTTTCTGGGGAGTAATATCATCAATCAGAGCACACACACACACTGGGGAGTATTTACCAATCAGAGCGCCATCAGGCTCCCGTCTCCCTGCGGCCAGTCTGTCTCCTGGTCCTCTCTGTAGCCATAATACTGTTAATCACTCTGCTTTCATCACCGTGGTAACTGTAAGTGGCTCTCATCATTGGTGGTGGCAGCCTTCTTGGAATATGAATCTGTTCCGGACTGCTGTCATAGCGATGCATGCAGATTTAGGATTACACTGGCAATGCCATCTCAACGTGAGGAATGAGGATACAACACACCTGAACCCACACACACCTGAACATACACACACCTGTGTTCCCCCAGAGTTGAACATACACACACCTGAACCTACACACACCTGTGTTCCCCCAGAGTTGAACCTACACACAACACTACACCTACACACTGTGGTTCCTTAAACCTTAATTGAATGCCAAGCTGTTTTCGAAGCTTTGTCCTAGAGTGCCAGCAATCTAGACCATTGTTGATGATTTTTGTACAGTCACAGCAGTTTTTGGCACTCAATGCATGGGAAGGAAAAACGTAATATTACGTTTTTGGCACTTAATGAGTTAAAGATTGAATCAAACACAGCTACAGTGGGCATTACTTTGAAATGGCCACTTCAGTCGCGCATTACGTGATGTGAAGCTGCGTGAAACTTCAGTACCACTTTCAGCCAATGTGCGTCGCTCTGCCACTGTACGTCGCTCTGTCAGTAGCCTGCCTGCTGCCCCTTCTGAAAAAGCAGGAGGGTACCTTTAAACATAATTGTTGCTGAGAGAAATCCCAGCCTACGAATTCAATAACAAAATAAATCATGCATAATTAAAAATGACCTCGATTAAGGGTATTTGGGTATGGCATAAGGATTGGCTACACAGTGGTTAACGAAAATCGAAAACTGCTTTTGATAGCCTACCGGTGCCGCTTCACAAAACAAAAAAATATCTTAATTTGCTGTCTATGTTATTGTCAGTGTTGGGGGTAACGCGTTACAAAATGTACAATTAAAATTTTAGTAATTCGTTACAGTTACTGAATAACGTTAACGTCACTCTTGATAACTCTAATATATTGACTTATTGTTTCCATAGGCATGCAGTGATTGCTTATTGAAAATATAGATTAGCCTAGACACATTTCATTGTAGAGATTATGCGCAGGATAGAGCACGCATTCTCTCCTTGCACCGCTCTCCCTCAAACAGGTTGGCTTCAGCCCGCACCTCCCCTACGCAAATCAAAACAGTGTCTTCAAGAACTGTTCATGCAGACTACAACTGGCGCGGTGTAGCCTACACAACTTTGTTCAAAATTGATGCATTCAACTTAACTTTGCAAAGTTAGTGTTATAGCCTACTTATCACAACGTTGTCAATCGCAAACGCTAATTTATTCTAACGTTTCTCTACGGACCTACCTGCTTAATTTGCGGAGGACGAAGAGAAAGCACCTTTTTGATAATTGAGCCAGTAGAGAAATAACTGTTCAGAACTAATCTGTAGCCTAGGGTAGGCTTCTGCAGAAAACAATGTTGTTGCCGATTTAATACTATATAGCGACGTTTTTTAACTCATTGAGTGCCAAAAACGTAATATTACATTTTTCTTTCCCATGCGTTGAGTGCCAAAAATGTAATATTATGTTTTTAGCTTTTTTTGTTTTTTATTACGAAACTAGACACTCTAACACACCTTATATGTGATTTTGGGAACTCTGTGACAAATGGAAATGAAATATATGACTAGGGATGTCCGATATTGGCTTTTTTGCCGATATCCGATATGCCGATATTGTCCAACTCTCAAATTTCGATTCCGATATCAGCCGATACCGATGTCGATATGTGGGTTATTTTTCCTCAAAACTAATTTAGGTAACATCACATATCTCCTGTTATGGAATTAACACAACATGCTTAATGTTATTGTGATGCCCCACTGGATGCATTCTTGAATGCAACAAGGCTTTCCAAATGTTAACATTGTCTGTGCAAAATAAGAAAAATACTTCAACTTAATTTAGGGAAAAAGTGCCATGTTTATTTTTTTTTTTTTTAATTGTCTCAAACAACAGTTTGGATTACACTCTCCCTGAGATAATCTTGACAATGCCCACAACAAATAGGGCAAATTTGACTTCTTCACAAATGATAAAACATTGTACCTGAACAACTATGTGCAACATAGCAGAATGTAAAGCCAACTAAAATAACAGGCATAGTGTATGACAGGCTACCCTTTTTCTGTGTTAAATGAGCCTGCATTTGTAGGATGCTTCATGAACTGTTTCTTTAACTAAAACTCAATCACCTTAATTGAATGAATGCACAAATATGAGTCACGGGTGTCTGTTTTTACAGACAAGACAGACCCTCACTCTAAACCCGTCCTTCCTCATATACAGATATCTAGGCTATATTTAACATTTATTTTATATTTGGCCTGTTATGAAATCATGTATTGAACAATTTAAGCACAGCTCAGCTTTAAGAAACTCAAATAGCCTAGATGCATGCTTAGCATTTTGTGATCATGAAGGCTACTTTCACAAACTCTTATAGTCAGCTGTCCTCTGATTTACCGATATCTAGGCGACATTTGTAATATTTGTTTTGTATTTGGCCCGTTATGAAATAATGTGGAACAATTGAAACACATAAAACTTAAATCCCAAATTTGGAGACATCCATGTATGTTGAAATTTACTGCAAATTCAAAACGGGATTAGTCTGGAACGGCTAACTGTACAGGGGACTGCTTTACACCTTTCTGTTCGGTAAGGTCTGCTGTTTATTCTGATATATGGTTTGTCATGTTTTAAACGAAGGGTTCTGAAGTATTCCACCGAGATGAATGGGTAGGGAGATGGACGCAAAACCTTCGGTAGAATTTATGATTAAATTGAATGATATTATTTACTTTTCTCGCGAACCGTTCACCACAGCAATTAGCGGCTAACATCGATTAAAAGCTGAGAAAAAGCTCTTTCATGTGATACTTGTGATGTCTGTGTGATGAGTAGGATGGGTTAATTTGGACGCACTTTCTTTCTTGCGCTGACACTTTCTCCACTGCGTAATTTGGCCATAGGCTAAATATATATCGCTATTAGTAGGACGCAAAGCAGAATATTTAAAGAAGGGGGCACCAAGGCCACCGTGGCCTGTAAACCTCTGATTTTTAAAGGGGCGTCACGGCCAACGCAAGGGGCTACTACGGCCACGAGCAAGTTTGTTACTGCAGCCATCCACGCTTGTTTGTATGCTTCAAGGCGCAGATTGATGAGGTCATCATCTGTGCGCCGGTAAACGCTTCAGGAGAGCATAGGCACTATTTGTGTGTAATGCAAGCATTATGTTATCGGTTTTAAGGCAAAAAAAATCCGATAACGATATTAACAGATATTAAATTTTTATGCTAATATCGGTTGGCCGATATTATCGGACATCTCTATATATGACAATCGAAAACTCATGAAAACGCACAATCTGGACATTTTATCATAACTCGGTTGCCGCTTTGGGTCGAATCAGTGACGCATGCACGTTAGGGGTGTAACGGTTCATGTATTCGTATTGAACAGAAACGGTACGGGCGTCACGGTTCGGTGAATGAAATTACACGGAGAATACACGGTATATAAATACATAAAACTCGTGTGCGGATTAATTAATGTCATGCGCAATTACTGTTAAGTAGCGAGAGTTACGGAAGTTCTTTAGCGACACCTAACGCTAATCTGTAGCCTCGCCTTAGCTCTGAAGCTCTGATTGGCGCCTATGTTTTTTTTTTTGTCAGGTCGTCGTCGAGTCCGTCAGTCATTAGCAGCACTAAGGTTAGACCCACAAGAGTTAGAGGATCCGCTGGTCTCTTTAAGATCGCAAGTTTGAGAACTTCAGTTACAGTAACGTTAGTACAGGCGAAAGAGTGGTGGATAAGATGAAACTGTGTGTCGGCGTTATTCAGCAGGGTATGTGAGTGGAAAAAAAGCTACACATATTCGAAGTCATCACCCAGATGATGTAGGCTACCAATCACTGAAACGAGGGGAAAAAACTTTGCCTGCCCTTCAGTAGCCTTTGGATACACATACAAATAGGGCCAAAACCTATGGCTTAAATTAAATGATTTCGTAATGACAGAAAGCTATGTAAATCGCGTGGTAATTACCTTTATGTTGGGGTAACTTCTCACATGAGGAGCTGGTAGTGTTAAGTGCATAGACAGTAAAATAAAGTGACAACGCTAACCAGGCTAATAAACAAACCATGCTACGGTGAGTAAGGGCAAAGTCACGTGACTTCTAGTTGTAGTCTGTTTATGAAATTTATGAAAGCAATTTCGTTTAAAAAAAAAAGGCAAAATAGTGTGATATTTTCACAGTTAGTAGGCTAGATTATTACTTTACACACAATAAAAAAAATATTGAGGCAAATTGTAGACCCTTCCATATACAACTACACACAGATGTTGAAGGTCTTGCTTAAGTGGATTTTTAAAAATAATTTTTCTATGTAATTTGCACTTTCAGAAATAAGAGATGCTGTAGGCCTATTTTCAGTTTTAAAGCTGATTGTCTTATTTTGTTTACAAGTTACAGATGGAGTCTGGGTACTTATTGTACTGTTTAGCCTACATCTTACACACTTCAGGCTGTTGCAGATAGCTCAGGGAAGAGACTGTATGACACTAGGTGGTACAGCCTGAGACATGTACAAAAAAAAATGCTTTCTGCATTTTTGTTTTGCTTTTCCCTCCATTGTACCGAACTCGTACCGAACCGTGATGTCCGAACCGACGTATGAACTGAACCGTGACTTCTGTGTACCGTTACACCCCTAATGCACGTCAGCTCAAAACCAGGACATTTTCATGGGTCTATCACTAGGTGGCAGTCTCGCCAGGTCACTTCCCGGAAACTTTACAGGCAACACTTCATATTTCATGAAAGACGTTATATCTCCATTTCTAGAAAAAAAAAACAGCGATTTTGATAAACTAGCCACTTTTTAGCTTGGAATTTCTCAGGAACAGAGGCCTGTAGAAATACACGGTTTGCACCCACTGAGAGCTTAAAATCTCACCTTTCAAATGAGCCATTGTATGTGTTCATAGCTATAACACAGAATATGCTGTGGCTGTACAAAAATCATCAACAATGGTCAAGATTGCTGGCACTCTAGGACAAAGCTTCCGAAAACAGCTTGGCATTCAATGAGTTAACAGGCTACGCAGTAGAGGCTTAGACAACTATGACCCACGTTTTGGTTTCGTAAATTAATTTGCCTTACTTCTTCACTAAATCGCAATAAAAGATTTTAGCTAGGAGTTTCTCTTATTAAGTTATTCACAAAGCCTTTCAGACCTACTCTTAGTAAGGAAAAATGACAACTCCTAAACTAAGAGTGAGTCTTCGTTTATGGATGACGATTACTAATGCACGAGCTTGACTGAAGTGACGACCTTGATTGGCTGATGATTGTAACACGGGAATGATTCCAAACACCTCCCTTACGATGAGTGACAGGTCTGAGAATGCGTGCGCTACACAAGGACGGAAGATGATGAATAACTGAATAAAAAGGCCTAGCCTAAATGAATAAAGAGACAACAAACAAATAGCCTAGTAGCCTAATGAAACATACGGATTGATGCAGTATCTTTGTAACATTATTAAATTAATCTGTCACTATCAAGGATTAAAGTTCTCCGTCGTAGGACGGATTTCCGTCAATTTGATTTTAGAAATGTCATATTTGAGATCGATGCAGATCCGATGAGAAAAAAAAATAGGAGGGGGGGGGGGGAACTGTCACCTTTGCTTTTCCTTTTTTAAGGCAACTACAAATATTAGGTAAATGTTTAAAGACCGAATAGTGTTCTTGAGAACTTTCTGTGTCTCAATCAGTGACCGCTCAGCCATGAGTTTCGCTTTGTTTATGTTGCTACACACTTGTCTCAAGCGTTTGCTTAAAAAAAAAGAACACGTATGGAGGACTATAACGGTCTAAAAGTTGGATTATAGTGACACAATCGAGACAGCTGATGAGGTTGGCCAATCCGTTTAACTTTTTTGGATATGAGAAGCGTAGGCTGTGTTCTTTCCGTGCATCAATGTAGACAATTTCTTACTATCGCGAACTCTTGTCAGGGGAGGTCATTCATTTTGGATGTCACCTATGACTTGAACAGATAGCCTGCTATGCCACCCGTAGGCTACTATTATTGTTACAGTTTTTAATCAATGCAACTAACATTATGTGTAAAGCGACGCAATAACCGTAGCCTATGCAATTTATTATCCCGTCTGTTATGACAACAATGTTTTTCACAATTTGCGACGGAAGGTTTTGACTGGGCGTGTTAACATAAAATAATAATAATATTGTCATCATCGCGAACTGTCGAGTAAGGGGGTCAGTCGTGTTTGTGACGCACAGACAGCCTTAGCCTATTTTGCTTAGGCCTCACTTTTAACGACAGTAGGTTGTCAGTGTATGTTGACAAAAAATAACCATGCAATTAAAATAGTCAACTTAAAACTTTTCTATAAAATATTATTAATTTATAGCACAAAACCATAACCAGTAGGCCTACCAGAACCTCGCATATTAGCGTCATGATTTGTGTGCGTCTATTTGGCAAGGCCACTAGCCGTCATGGATGCGTTGTTGCTAAAGGAAGGCAGGTGTCAAAAGTTAAAAAATAAATGGAGATGGGCAGCTGTTGGAAACGGAGGATAACTAACAAGCCATGGTGTAAAGAAATTAAAGTGCCAGGGGTTTGCTTTTGCGCGGTTCGCTGCAAGAAAATTGTTTATGGATGCAATAGGAAAACGTTTTAGCACGCCACCAATCAGAAGACCGCCATAAGGTTAACGTTGGTGCACTTCAGGACATCTTCCCTACCTGGTGCAACTAGCCACCACGACAGAGGTAGGCTACGTTTATCTATGGCTGACCGTTTTTACTTTTAGAAAGTAGGCTACGCATGTTCTTTCATAGCGCAACACGACCTGTCCTTCACCATATCGCAACCTCTTGTCAACCTTATATAATCTGTTGCTGAAGACAAAAGCGCCGTCTCCTGATTGTCGTTATCAAATGCGCAGACCTCCTGCATGAGCAGACACAGTATTGCTGCTCATTGGAAAACTGAGTTGTCTGTAAAACTCAAAATTACCATGTTTTCATTAAATGCGGATAAGGCAACAAATTGAAATATGAACAATATCTAGAATGTTCTGATTCGTTACTTTGATGAGGAAATGGGAAGTCTTGCAAACTTGATTTTATAGATTTTACTTGGTGTTGAATTGCATATTAACAAGAAAAAAATCTCCCCTTTAAACACTTTTGGCCTGAAGTAATTAAATAAGAGTGTGTTAAAGCCTTTCTACAATATTGCTGCAGTAGAAAAGAACAGCAATGGCTAATCAGCAATGGTCAGGGATGGTACTAAAATATATTTTTGTTCATCAGGAAAACTCAATCTCAATCAAGAACACTCTCAATTCGCCTTATTCACATGGTGGCCATTGGTGGCTAAAACGAGGCTACAGGGTACACAAACCATAGGATTGTTATGTTCTATGCATTCACCTGTAGGTGGCATTAATTACATAGTAAGTGTACCCTGTAGCCTCGTTTTGGTTTAAACCAGGGGTTCTCAAAGTTTTGATTGGTGAGGGCCAATTCAGGAACCCAACATTGAACTGAGGGCCGCCAAAGGGGCGGGAGGAGAAAAAGAAAAAAATAAACTGGAAAAAAAAATCCCATTTGTAATCATTTTAATGACCAGTTTGCATCTCTACAGTTTATATTTATTTCATTAAACACATTTTAATTCATACTGTAACTGAGGCTAAACCTGGCAAAACTTGTGAAAAACTTAAGAAGAATTGCAATGCACACACAATCCCTGCGGTTCTCTACCCTCAACAGACAAATTTGGGATATAACAGTTCAGGTTGCAGTCCATTTCAAGTACAGATCGATCCATTCTTTTCAAAGCACACAGTACATTTGTACATTTTTAACAGTTTTACAGATGTTATCAGATGTTATCGCGGGCCGCCAGAAATGTTTCCGCGGGCCGCCATTGGCCCCCGGGCCGCACTTTGAGAACCTATGGTTTAAAAAATGGCCGCCGTGTGAATAAGGCGAATACTCCCTTTACTTTGCTGTTTGCATCTTTTTGTACATTAAAAACCAATAGGTCGCGACCGCAAAAGGGGTGCTATCTCTATAGGTAGATATGAACAACGTATGACTTATGGCCTGAAAAAAGTTCAGTCAAACGATTTTTTTTCACTTTAATCCCTGCACTATGCCTATGCCTACGTTTGCAAAGAGGAGAACATTTTATTTTGATTCACAATAACGTTACATTTAATTTACATGTTGACAATGAGTAGCCTAGTTTTGGTTGTTGTTGGTGCCGTTATTGCATGTTAGTTATGCCTACAATGCAAAATTGCTTCCTCGCGATTGGAAGCTCCTGTAGCCGCATAGGATTTCAAAACATCGCGACGTGAAATGCCACAAAAAAAGCGGTTTGTGAATAGGTCTTAAAAAATTGTGAGTTAGGAGTCCTCTCGATTTCTTTTAAGCTGTCCCAGAGGTGGAAAGGTGTGATTTGTTGGGGGCATGGCCGGATTATCAATTCATAGACCCCTGGGCACAAATGTCTGATGGCCCCCCCAGCCAACGTGAATCAGACTGTCAGTTAATAGGCCTATAACGTGAAGATTTTTCTTGCCATTTAAGGCACGAGCGCATCTGTGAGGCCAAGCCTCACCAAGTAGTCCGTTGTTTACAACTAACATTACATTTAATTAAACTGTTTATAGGCTATGCCGAAATAGTTTTCAACATTTTGAATATCAGTGCCGGGTGAATTAGGAAATGTTCTCAAAGTAGCCTTATGGCTGAAAGCTGCTTGGGATCCTCCCTGTCAAGCAATATAACCATACTCACTCATTGTTTCAAAAGGAGTCATTTCGGCTTTGTCGGAACTGGCCATTGTAGGCTACGTAAAAATAAACTTCCAAAACTAACGAAAAATATGTATCTTCTTTCAGTTTCCAAAAAGTTAAAAACAGATGACGTGATGCGCATCATTGACATAATGCGCGCAAATAATATAGCCTAGATATTCCAATATATTCAAATTAGGGGTGGGCGATATGGACAAAAAATAATATCTCGATATTTTTTGTGATTTTGACGATAACGATAATTAGTCGATATCCTTTAAAAAATTGTTTTTGTTAAAGTCTGAGTTACTTTACAGCTCATTATTTATTAATATAGCATCATTACAATAATAACCAATAACCTAATCTGTGACTTTTTAACCAAATCAACCAATGCAAATTGTCACGTCACACATTTTCAATTCTGCCCCCACTTGTGTGTGTGGCAATGACATGGTCTAGCCAGCTACATTAGAGAAGATGAATAGGCCTAACAGTTTCCCAAGAGAAAGTCTGAAGCTGAAGTTCCTTTCAAACCTTTAAATAGGATTCACTGTAAAACTAAGAGCAGATCAACAGAGTACATCTCAGTTACTTCCTTCTATGTTTTGTTTAAGAGCTATCACTTAGGCTAGCATTCCAAGTTACAGAATAGAAACTAATGCGTTAGCTTATGGCTAATGTATATGAGAAATCCCATAGAGATGCTAACGGTTAGAATAATCGGTAAACGTAGATATTTAGAGCGAACATTAGGGGATCAGATTCCAAAAATAATTCCGTGGAAATGCATGGATTCCAGTTGCTGCTACTGGAAGAATCTGTAATCCATGCATTTCCACGGAATTATTTTTGGAATCTGATCCCTGATCATACCTGTTCATTCTTACTCGTCGCTCGACTTATCGTGACTAAATTCAAGATGGCTGCAAACGCTAAACTTCGAGAAGATACTGTCTGTATAAATCATCTTGTAAGTAAACTACCAGTGCTTTTTCAAAGTTCTCAATGTCTCGTTTTAAATGGCAGGGCCCTCGGAAGTCTACCAATGAAGTGTGGAGATACATTGAGCCTCGTAAATGGTGTGAAACAGTGATTTATTTGCATGGCTATGCCGATGCCGAGGCACCACCATTGACCACCTTGTTGGTAGCATCGGCTAACTAGCGCCAGATTTCGGAGTGCAGGGGACAAGCCAAGATGGGCTATGAGACATACGTTCACACTCGGTATCATGTTTCAAAACACTTTAGGTCAAAATCACACCGGAATTCTCCTTTAAGTTTATTTTTCTTTCGGTCCGCGGTTCCATAGGCTACCATTCAATTGCCGCACATTATCCGCAGACTAGCAATCTCCTCGTCGAGGAGGCCCTATAAGCCTGCAGATCATAGACAGAGAAAGCATGCTCTGGGAACAGAGCATAGTTGCCTGTCTAGTGTAACCATGGGTATGTCTACAAGGAAAATGTCTTAGGTGCCGTTTACACAACGCCGGTTTTTGTGAAACCGGTGAGGTTTTGTTAACGGTTACGCCTTGCGTGTACACGACGCCGGCAGTTTAGGAGACTGAAACCGACAGGTTTTGAAACCGGCTTCCGAGGTGGGAACTTTTGATACTGCCGGCTAACTTTCGCCGTGTAGACGCCTGTAGGTGCGAAGCCGGCAACTTTCTGACAACATAGCCCCACTGCTCAACTCAGCCACGGCACTCGACCTGACATGCTGCTTGTCAAAACAAACCAAACCATTTATTTATCATATTAAAATGTTTTTCTTTCCCCTGTCATGATTTATGTGCAAAATGTAGACTATCAGCCTTTAGTGGCTAAGTTAGAAGCACACGTTAGCTTAACTTAGTTAAACTGCATGTTAGTGTTTTCTCCAGTGGTGCTCAGACCTAATGCAATGCCAGGGCTCTCAAGTTTTGAAGACAGGCAAGAGTGACATTCCCCGTCGACAATCACCCCCCCCCCCCCCAGGGTTAAAGGGGTGGCTGGTCAGACGGGTTGCGAGAATGAAACTTCAGAGTATTACCTTTCATTTGAGGCCAAGATTATGCTTATGTGGGGTTCATATGCAGTAAGCATTTGATTGCCAGTATGCATTTTGGATAACCCAAAGTCCTATGGGGAGTTTTCATAGGGTATTTTACAAAATGCATGAGCATACCTTGGCAAATAATGGTCTAAAGTACTCATGTTGTCATTCTATATTGATGACGAGACCTAATGCTAGGACTCAAGTAATATCAAGTCAAGACCTAGAGGGCTGAAATGTGGTCAGTTCAAAGATGCTTGTTATCTGGTAGAAAAAGAAAAGAATAATCTAGCCTTTGTAACTTTGTGTCAGTACATAACACAGTTATTCTAATTGTTTTCCAACAGTGTCTCAGCTTTCCAAAAGAGAGCAGGCATTTGACTATTGGCTAAAGCAGGGGTTTTCAACTGATTGTGAACCAGGGACCACCATTCTGACTAATTACGTAACCCCAGGACCACCACTGAATAAAAATACTGATTCCCACATTGAAACTACATCACTGAATCCATGGTCAGGGACCACAAGTGGGCAGCGGACCACTGGTTGAAAACCCCTGGGCTAAAGTATGTAGGAGCAATGCCCTCCTAAAATGGGGCAAAAGTATAATTTATAATTGTTCAGATTTGCAAAAGAAAAGATTTGACACATGGCACTGACAATTCAATAATGGGTCTTTTCACCACCTCTGAGCATCCACTAACCTGGACCTTTTAGGGGGCTTTCCTCTCAGGGTGAATGAGAGGATGCTTAATTGCTTTTTACCAGACATTTTTGAATACAGATGCAATGATTAATGCATCCATGGCCAGGATATAATTATATAATATGACATGATTTTAAAAGTGACCTATAACAATAGGCTATGCAATACACTTTAATTTGTTTAGTGCTAATAAAGTGATTAAGCCTTTTGGAGAGAGAGATGTTTAGAATGTGACAATGTGTCAGTCATCGTGTGAACGAAAGTATGACTAGGCATAGGCTACTTTTTCTGAGCAAGTGTTGTCAATGAACAGGCTGTGAAACTGTTGGCTAAGTTACAGACAGTCATGCACAACTGATGCTAATTATCTGGGAAACATTCTCTATAGCAGCAGTCACGTTGTCATTGTTTGTATCAAACAAGTTGTGGATTTGTTGTAACATTAAAAGATGACTTACTCTGTGCTGAAACCATGAACTGATGCTCGAAGCTCCAAGGTGAACGAAACTTGGAAGAAGTAACAGGTTCACGTTCAATAATTCACGTTCAACAATTCCAAGGATACGCGTTTTTTATTGGTTGTTGCATTAAATCTTACCCAGATACAATACAGTTATTTTCTGATTGGCTATTGTGTAGCCCCACTCGTTATTTTTGATTAGCTGATAAGCGGCAGGCTCAACTCCAAGGGAGACGCGCTTGATTTCTGCGGTTCCATAGTGAGAGCGGCGCAGCCAGAGACATTTTGGGCGCTGCGGCAGCATATTAAATATAGAAATAGTTTTTCTGCGTGAGAAATACAATGTGTGGCGGGAGAGCGTGATAAAAGACTGAAATGAGTGTCACGCTCAATGCGTGACACTTGAGAGCCCTGCAATGCGTAGGCTAAGCATTTGAAATTTCACATAGCAGTCACATACCTTGAAAATTAACTTTTTTAGTTTAACAGTTGAATTGAAAACCGAATTGTCTGTAGACTCCTTATTTCATGCGACTGCTTAGTCAGAGCCCTTATAAGACATTCTCTGGCTTAAAGGAGAATTCCGGTGTGATATTGACCTAAAGTGTGTTGAAACATGATACCGAGTGTGAACGTATGTCTCATAGCTCACCTCGGCTTGTCCCCTGCACTCAGAAATCTGGCGCTATTTAGCCAATGCTACCAACACAGTGTTTCGTTGTGGTACCTCGGGCATCGGCCTAGCCATGCAAATAAATCACTGTTTTACACCATTTACGAGGCTCAAAGTAGCTCCATACTTCATTGGTAGACTTCCAAGGGCCCTGACATTTAAAACAAGACATGGAGAACTTTGAAAAAGCACTGGTCACACGCCATCTTGAATTTAGTCACGATAAGTCGAGCGACGAGTACGAACGAACAGGTATGATAAGGGATCAGATTCCAAAAATAATTCAGTGGAAATGCATGTATTCAGTTGCTTCCAGCAACTGTGTTGGTAGCATTGGCTAACTAGCGCCAGATTTCTGAGTGCAGGGGACAAGCCGAGGTGAGCTATGAGACATACATTCACACTCGGTATCATGTTTCAACACACTTTAGGTCAAAATCACACCGGAATTATCCTTTAACAAACTGTTTCAACAATGTTTTCTTCTACGCGATTCACGCGAAATTATCGTGAAGCTTCTGCACAGCGGCGCCATCGACTGGTCTGGCATATGCACTACAGCACATTTAGCCGGTTACACCTCTGTGTGTATACGCGAGGTTTTTTCTTGCCGGTGTCGTTAAAGGTGTGAAAGCGGTAAGAGAAAATTCACCCAGCGGTTTCGTGTAAACGGCCCCTTAGACCCCGTTTACACGAGCATGTGTATTTTTATAAACAAAGACATTTCCCTACGTTTGAGCCTTTCATTTAGACGCAAACGGAGAATTTGCCCCGAGGGGCGGCAACAAGCATGCATTTAAAAATCTCACTTCACGCAATTGGATAACACTAGACCATGTTTACTGTCCTCCAACGTTGCAGCGCTGTCTTCATCCCGGAATGTTGGGGTAAAAGTAACATGCATCATTGCTCTTTGCCAGAGTGTCTCGCAGAGACAATTCCATTGTGCTCTCGCGAGAACTCTGGATTTCCAGGGTAGTGGTTCCTTAGAGATGCACTTAAACACACCTGTGGTTCTTTAGGGACACAAACATACCTGTTTCCATTGGGATGGAGTGTTGGATGCACACTCCTTCCATTGTCATGAGGCACATGTGTAACCATGTGTGTGTGCATGTGTGTGTATGTATGCGTGTGTGCGCATGTGTGTGTGCGAGTGTCTGTGTGTGTGAACAGGTGTAACCACTGTTTTACGTCCATGCAGTGGCTCAGCAGGGGAGCAGAGATATGAGTGAAGGAGAGAGGGAGAAGGAGAGAGGGAGGGACAGAGAGAAGAGAGAGAAGGAGAAAGGGATAGATGGGGAGAGAGAGTGGGAGAGCGACACTCTTAAATCTCATTCCCTTCTCACAGGCATTTTAAACACACCACTTGTTCCTGTGTGAAGGTAATTAACCCTCCCTCCTCCAGGACAGAGCTGGGGTGTAAAATTTCAATCAGTGTCCACGGAGAGATTTAAATCCCCAGTCCCGCACGCACGCATGCCCAAGCCTTGCTGTGTTCTCTATTGATTCAGCTGTTAAGCTCCACTCCTGCTTTTGTCTGGGGTTTGAACACACACACACACACACCATGTTAGGGCAGGGGACCCCCGAGCCATGGCACTCCCATGACTGAGTACGAGGCCAGATTACGACTCGTCCATTTATACGTCGGTCTTCATCACCGTGTCCCGGCTGACGAGGAGGATGAAGGAGAGCGTTTCCACGGAAACGCCGTCTGCAGCCCCAGAGAGTTGCTGTGTTTTGTTAGATTCCAGAGATGATTTCTGCAGCCTCTTAAAGAGGAAATTAAAAGCCCATGTTTCACCCCCGTGGCCATTCCTCTTGGGTGGGTGTGTGTGTGTACAGTGGGCATCGCTTTCAAATGGCCACTTCAGTCACGCATTACGAGGCGTGAAGCTGCGTGAAGCTTTAGTACCACTTTCAGCCACTGTGCGTCGCTCTGCCACTGTACATCGCTCTGTCAGTAGCCTCACTGCCGCCCCTTCTGAAAAAGCAGGAGGCTACCTTTAAACAAGAGAGGAATCCCAGCCTACGAATTCAATAACAAAATAAATCATGCATAATTAAACATTACCTTGATTAAGGCTACTTGGGTATGGATTAAGGCTTGATTACACGGTGGTAGCGAAAATCGAAATCTGCTTTTGATAGCCTACCGGTGCCACTCCACAAAACGAAAAAATATCTTCATTTGCTGTCTACGTTATTGTCAGTGTTGGGGGTAACGCAACTACGCAAATCAAAACAGTGTCTTGTGTGATAATTGAGACAGTAGAGAAATAACTGTTCAGAATTAATCTGTAGCTTCTGCAAAACAATGTTGTTGGCGATTTAATACTATCTAGCTACGTTTTTAACAGGCTAGACAACTATGACCCACGTTAATTTGCCCTACTTCTTGACTGCAATGTAGTCAATTGACTGCTTGACATGTCATTTTTATTTTTCTGTACAATAAACAAATACATCTGCTTTATGCCGCAGAATTACATTCATATTTGGCTGACTTCTGCAGACGTACGCGCCGCTTCCCTCCCCATATTCCAAGATTAAAGGAATTATCCGGAGTAAAATGCACTTTAGATCAATTTACGGATGATTGGGAGTACATACGTTGAGTTGACATCAAAATCATGTCATTCGGATGTGTTTTGAGAAAGTTCGATTTTACCGTTTTTAGTCAAAACTCGTTAGCCTGGAACTGACCAGGGCATGTCATTTCGCCGCTACAAAACGCTATTTTTATACCTCTTCTATAGTTCCAAACAACATTACACTTACGTGGTAGTGAGTAGAGGGTCCCTAAAGCCAAACCGAAGTATCCCGAGGTCTTTATGTGGTCGTATAGAGAGTCCAGAATGAATTTCATCAAGCCAGTACCTTTCCGGAAATGTTGCTGCTGCAGCTGGCATCTTTAGGGGAAAGTCCGTAGGAGTCTTCATACTTCATACTATCATAAAAATGTGTTAAAACGAATAGCTTTTTGCAATTTGACAAAACACTGGTCCTCATTTTGCGAATGCGAGGACGATATGAGCCTGTTGCATTTAGTTAGATGTCCGAGTCACGCATAGGCTAATGTTTGAAAACCACTGGCTCGTAATCACAATAATTTAACACACGACAGTTGGATAGCCTACTTCATCATGTCCCCATGCCTACATTTTTGTGAGTAGCATAGAGATTGTTAAAAACAATAAAGTATGGCTCTCCGTTTGGAACATCGAAAACTTATATTTTTAATAGGGTTAAATAACAGACCCGCCACAATGTTCGGCATGATGCTTTTTTACGAGCAAGATGTTTTTGGTGCCCTACGCACACTGCATGTTCTTAAATAACAATGATCATCAGTAATATTCAACCATTAATTTGTGTAAATGGGCTATGCATTGGGTCAGACACAGGGGTCATATTCACAAAGCCTTTTATCTTACCACTAGGAGTAGGCTATACTCCTAAATAGCAATAAAATATTTTAGCTAGTAGTTTCTCTTATTAAGTTATTCACAAAGCCTTTCAGACCTAGTCTTAGTAAGGAAAAATGACAACTCCTAAACTAAGAGCAAAGATTCTGGAGCAGAGCCCTTTAGAATCTTTGACCAAGAGTGAGTGAGTCTTCGTTGCTATGGATGTAACGTTATTACTCATGCACGAGCTTGACTGAAGTGACCACCAAAGATTTTAGAGCGTGACCACCTTGATTGGCTGATGATTGTAACGCGGGCATGATTCCAAACACCTCCCTTACGATGATGAGTGACAGGTCTGAGAATGCGTGTGCTACACAAGGACGGAAGATGATGAATAACTGGGGCCGTAGGCTATTCACAAAGCCTTTTCTCTTACCACTAGGCTACTCCTAAATCACACTAAAAGATTTTGGCTTGGAGTTTTCTCTTAAAAGTTATTCACAAAGCCTTTCAGACCTACTCTTGGTAAAGAAAAATGACAACTCCTAAACTAGGAGTGAGGCAAAACAAATAGCCTAGTAGCAAAGTCCTTTTAGGAAAGTCCCTCCACTCAGCGGCCATATAGCAACGATTTTTGGGCACTCATCGGGCACCCTATTCAGCAAAAATGCTTCACGACACCAATCTTGCTCCTGCGGCGAGTTCACAACACATAATTGGGAAGATGTCTTCACAACACCACATATGATTGGCTCAATGTATTCACTTCACACCACATGATTGGCTCAATGTATTCACTTCACAGCACATGATTGGCTCAATGTATTCACATGTCGACGTTTTGCCGAGGAAGGGGTGGGATATGTGTAGACAACGGACAAACTAACCCCATGCATTTCTATGGAGGATTTTTTAAGTGCTGTGTCTCCTCATTAGAAAGTCTCTGCTAGTAGCCTAATGAAACATAGGCCTATGGATTGATGCAGTATCTTTGCAACATTATTAAATTAATCGGTAACCATATGCCTAGGCTACGTTTGCAAAGAGGAGAACATTTTAATTTGATTCACAATGAAACGTTACATTTATCTTACATGTTAACAATGAGTAGTTTTGGTTGTTGTTGGTGGCGTTATTGCATCCCTTTTATGAATGCAAAATTGTTCCCTCGTGATTGGAAGCTTCTGTTGCCGCATAGGCTACGCATTTCAAAACATCGTAAAATGCCACAAAAAGCTGTTTATGAATAGGTCTTAGTGAGTTAGGAGTCCTCTCGACTTCTTTTAAGCTGTCCCAGACTTAGGTGCTACTTTTAGGTCTAAAATGCTTCGTGAATTACTTTTAGTGAAACAAAATTAGGAGTCCTAAAGTTAGGAGTGACACACCCATTATTTTTAGGAGTTGCTCCTAAATTCGCCAGTTAGGAGCTACTTTTAGCCTTAAAATTCTTTGTGAATACAGTCCCTGAATAAAAAGGCCTAGCCTAAATGAATCAAGAGTAAGGCAAAACAAATAGCCTAGTAGAAACATACGGATTGATGTAGTATCTTTGTAACATTATTAAATGATTCTGTTACTATGCCTATGTTTGCAAAAGAGAACATTTTAATTTGATTCACAATAATGTTACATTTAATTTACATGTTGACAATGAGTAGCCTAGTTTTGGTTGTTGTTGGTGGCGTTATTGCATGTTAGTTATGCCTACAATGCAAAATTGCTTCCTCACGAGTGGAAGCTCCGGTAGCTGCGAAATGCCGCCGGTTTGTGAATAGGTCTGTGAGTTAGGAGTCCTCTCGACTTATTTTAAGCTGACACAGAGGTGGGAAGGTGTGATTTGTTGGGGGCAGGGCGGGATTAACTGGGCACAAATGTCTGATGGCCCCCCTGCCCCCCAGCCAACGTGAATCGGGTGGTCAGTTAATAGGCCTATATCGTGAAGATTTTTCTTGCTATCTAAGGCACGAGCGCATCTGATGCCAAGCCTCACCAAGTAGCTCGTTTGTTTACAACTAACATTCCATTTAATTAAACTGCTTTTTAGGCTATGCCAAAATAGGCTATGCCGAAACAGAACTGAAGAGCTGTGGACGGCACAGCACGGCATGCCCAATGAAAATAAATTAACGCAACACAACACAGACCCCGCTTCTCTCGCGTCACTCAAATGAACGAAACACATAACCCGCTTCTCTCGCGGCAGTCACTGACAGTAGCCTAACATGCAAGCGCCAATGAATCGTGCTCTCACGACAATCACGCCATTAAACTTAAATAGGTTAACATCACTCTAAGTTCGCCTTCAAGCAAGGAAAAGCGGGCGGAAGACGGCGACAATTGTCATGTCTTTTTTAACATTTCGGTCGGAGGGTCATTGAACAATTTCTAGCAGGCAAGGGAGGGTCATGCAACTTTTGACTGAAGCACTCAAAATTCCTCCGGTGGCCCCTTCAATAAATAATGAACAGTCCCTAGATTGCTGCTGGGCTAGGCTATATGTCTTGGTTCATGTCTGTTAACAACTCATTGCCGTCAAACGCGTAGCGTATCTCGCGGTTGCATCCATTACAAACAAACATGCAATGTGAACCTCTGGAATTGCGAGCACTAAATGCTCTACTGAATAAGCACGAAGTCAAACCTTTAAATGAAAAATACTCTTTAATAATCAAAAAAATAAACTGCTAATTAAGTAAACTTGTGACCATCAAAAATCGTTTATCGCCTGTAACTCCGTGATAACAGGACGTAACAAGAAGGCATTTGGCTGAGCAACAGAGGTTAATATGCTCTATATTTTGTCCAAATGATGTCTGTCTCATCGTTGCACTCGGAGAAAACCAGAATGTTTAATAGGGGTGGGCGATATATATCGTCTGCGATAATATCGTGATTGTTGTTTTAACGATGTGCAAATTTACATTATCGAGTAATTAAATTACTTATGGGGAAAAAACACTCAAAATGACACATTGAAACCCCATACATTCACTAAATACAGGAGGTGTATGCGAGAGAAGCCCCTGGTTGCAGCAGAGCAAATGTCACATGATCGCTAGTGGGTCCACCTTGTCACATGCAGGCCTAATGTTTATTTTGTGCAGCGAGACCGAGATGTACTTGGGATTTTGTGCAGCTACTTCTGTTCACGTAGCATTGATGAGTCACATTTGTTCCTACATGGTATTATATGGAGAGAAGAAATTAGCTTTTGAGTATTTTAATAGTCAGTTGTAAACAAAGAACTTGTAACCCTTTTGTAAATGGACTGAAGTTCGCTCTAAATATCTACGTGTATCGATTATGCTAACCGTTAGCATCTCTATGGGATTTCTCATATACATTAGCCATAAGCTAACGCATTAGTTTCTATTATGTAACTTGGAATGCTAGCCTACATGAAACATCGAAGGAAATAACTAAGATGTACTCTGTTGGTCTGCTTAGTTTTACAGTGAATCCTAAGTAAAGGTTTTTGAAAGGAACTTCAGCTTCAGACTTTCTCTTGGGAAACTGTTAGGCCTAGTCATCTTCTCTAATGTAGCTGGCTAGACCATGTCATTGCCACACACACAAGTGGGGGCAAAATTGGAAATGTGTCATAGAGTGACAATTTATGCATTGGCTGATTTGGTTAAAAAGTCACAGGTTAGGTTATTGGTTATTATTGTATTGATGCTATTCATAAATAATGAGCTGTAAAGTAACTGTAAAGTTTTTTTTTTTTTTTTTTTTTAAAGGATATCGACTAATTATCGTTATCGTCAAAATCACAAAAAATATCGAGATATTATTTTTTGTCCATATCGCCCACCCCTAATGTTTAATTTGTCCTGCTTCTACGGCTGCAAACGGGATTCACTCGCAGTTAACCAAATATTTCTTTATTAGGGCAGGGCAGGCATATTTCTGGCTATTGAATTATTTCTAAACCAGTCTGCTAAAGTCTGTAGTGAAGTCTGTGTAGGGTTTTCCAGGCTCCATTTCTTTTTACGAGACACCCTGCTCACTTGAGACATCTACCGGTTGTTTGGGTTGTTGCAGCGTCACTGGAAAAATACAAATTAAAGTCACATGATCCCACGAGTGGAGCTGGCCAAGTCGAAGCACTGCCCACTGTATGTGTGTGTGTACCGCCACTTGACTGACTGCATCGGGGTAGCTGAGAACACAAGCAGTCCTGGTGGAGACATTGAGTGGTGGTAGATGACCTTGAACCCTTGGTCACCCACTGGAGATCTGGATATCCATTTTGCATTTCCTGGAGTTGATGGGCCTCACTAGCCTGGGCTTTTCCCATGCTGCCTTACACGCACGATTTTATTCACGCTGCTAGGCAGCCTGGATTCTATGGACTTTGTTTTCACCTCAACGAAGGAACCAATCACAGAACGGAGGGAGGGCAGCAAGACGATGACGACACACCAAAGCCGTTATGAGCTATGTACAGACGCATTTGATAGACATTCGTAGCACCTAATAAACGGCTCGGGGCATTTGTAAACCATGTTTCAAATACGAGAAAATGAATGTCTAGTTCACAGACTTTAGCGTTAGCCAGGCAACGGCCTCACAGGAACCAGAGATCCTCTTCCTGTAATGTGTGTGTGTGAGAGTCTGTGTTTGTGTGTGTGGGTGGTCCTCAGAGCTGAACCACCACTAGAGGCTAGGGAAGTCTAGTCTTACATAGAGAGATTACAAAGAGGCAAAAGTCTCTCTCTCTCACACACACACAGACACATATGCACAAACAGAGACACACGTACGCACAAAGACACGCACACTCACACAGACACACACACATACACACACACAGACAATTGGTTGGTAGAGCTGTCAGCGAGAAGCAATTAAAAAAGTTTTTATGCGCCCTCACCCCAGCTGCAGACAAGATGAAAATATTACTTTGCATGTGTGTGTGTGAGTGTGTGTATGTGTGTGCATGTTTACTTATTCCAGCGACGTAGCCACTAATATTCCTCCGTAGCACCGTTTCTGTGGCAATGAATGCCGAGGCCGTTTCTCTCCTGCTGGAATCACTGTTCTGCTGCGCTGCAACGTTTTACACACACACACACACACTCACGCGCCGGGACAGTTTTACACACACGTCGGGACGTTTTACACACTCCTAATGGACAAACCTCCCCTGATAGATGAGGACTGTAAATTCAATCAATGCACTTTTGTCTGCGAGAGCGAGAGAGGCGTCTTAGAGCTCGCCGGGCCAACTGTCAGTACCATTAAACAGACCCCAGCACATTAAAGCAAAGGTCAGCCATCTCATATTCATTCCTCATGCGAGGGGAAAACACAGTCTGGCGCTGGAGGCTTTATCTGCCGGGGGAGACGCTTTGCATACTCTTACTCGGGGCCGCAATTTGACCTCATGTAAATGGAATCATTTGGGTGCAATGGAATTGGTTGACCTCATGTAAATAGACTTTTGTTTGTTTACATTCATTTGTCCTCCCCATGCAGTCTTGCATGCTCTATTTTCACTGTGCCTCTTCTGCCCACGTACAATTACAAACACACACACACACACACAAAAAGTACCTATCAGTCTCTACCCCTCCAATATGACTGCAGACCCTCTGACAATTTACACACAATCCTGAATTGCTTCACACACACACACAATCCTGAGCTGCTAAACACACATGTACACACACACACACAGTCCTGAACTGCTTCACACACACACATACACACACTCAATCCTGAGCTACACACACATACACACGTAAACACACACAATCCTGAGCTGCTATGCTGGCATGGTGATAGAGCTGGCTGGTAGCCCTTACAACTCACCTGTAAACTCATCCATCACCCTGCCTGTAAACTCACCTGTAAACTCACCCATCACCCTGCCTGTAAACTCACAAAACACCTCACATATACACTCACCTGTCATCACACCTGTAAACTCACCTGTCATCACACCTGTAAACTCACCTGTCATCACAGCTGTAAACTCACCTGTCATCACAGCTGTAAACTCACCTGTCATCTCAGCTGTAAACTCACCTGTCATCTCAGCTGTAAACTCACCTGTCATTACACCTGCGCTCTGGCGCTCCAGACTGTGTAGCTGTGGAGCTTCTACAGTGAGAGCTGCCGCTGCTCCAGGTGGTGCAGGTGAATAGATCACGCCTCATTAGGGCACAGCAGCTGTGAGGTGGCACAAATGGGCACAGGCAGGGATGCCAAGCATTCACACACACACAGACACAAACACACACACACTCAAACAGTAGGGCCAGACACACACAGTGGAGCCTGCTGTTCTGCCTGGGTGCTGATGTTAGCGTCTCAGTGCTAATATCCACTCTAGGTGCTGATGTTAGCGTCTCAGTGCTAATGTCCACTCTGGGTGCTAATGTTAGCGTCTCAGTGCTAATGTCCACTCTGGGTGCTAATGTTAGCGTCTCAGTGCTAAGGTCCACTCTGCCCATACAGAAAAATAATATATTCACATATATGCAGCTTGAACATATTCCATTATAAGCACATATATGTTAAATCAATATATTTCCATGTATTTATCAATATATTTCAAAATAAGTAAATATTTAATATTGGCCACTTTCTTATATTTTCTGCATATAATTAAATATATTTAAATATGACACTAAGAAACATGATCATATGACCCTTGATGAAAATTCTGATCACATGATCTATATATTTCAGACATATGTCTCATATATGCTCATATGTTTTTTTAAATATAGTTCATGTTCATATTCAAATTGCACTAGGTTTAAGTTTGTTTTGCCCTTTATAAGTGAATTTTAAGTAGTATTTCCACAAAACAAGAAACTTTCATTTGCAGGATTCAGCAATAGAACAAGTACATTTTCACTTGTAACAATGTCAAAAAAATCTTACTTCAAGTGCAAAAATGCAAAAAGAAAAAATAAGCATACAGTTAAGAACAAAATTATTCATACCCCTGGCAAATATTTATTTAATGTTGATTTTCTCTTGACCAATGTTTGTTCCGACTGAAATTGACATTGCCACTTGCCAAAAGTTTGTAAGACAATGTGCTAGAAACATGGAATCAGAATGAATCAGAATAAGCGTTTTCATCTTTAACATTTTTATGAATAATGGCATGTGGCAGCGTCATTTTCAGTCAGAACAAACATATTGGTCAAGAGAAAATCTACATTAAATCGATATTTGCCAGGGGTATGAATATACGCTCCTAACTGTATTCACTTAATTTAAGGTTCTCATGGTAAAAAATCTTAAATACAAAATTAGTTGGAGAGAAAGACAAATAAAATAAACTCAGTTATGGCCTTAAACCTTTCAGGGTAGACTTGCCTCCTAAAAAATAGCACAATCAATTAGATCCTCAAATAGTTACAGTTTACAAACACAGCAAAGATGGTGAGGTGAAAATGTGAAGCAGTCCAGACAGACAGCTAAACACTTTTAAATGAGGCAACACAACTATCCCATACACAGAAGAGACATGAACAGTCACAAAACAGCATATGGGTCATTCCTTGTCAAATCAGACAAAACTCTCAGTCAACCACACAGAGATTCTGCTCATCCTGTTCATGTGTGTTGTGTGTTGTTCACACATAATGTCTGCATGTAAGCACCATATCTGAATCACCCGAAGGGTTGGAAATCTATTTGTCAAAGATTTACATATAGTACGGAGGACATGTCTGAAAACAGTTAATGAGAATGGCATACAAACTTTTAATGGTTCAGTCAAAAGACTGTTTCCAATCTTATGTAAATGTTTTTTTCTTTTTTTTATCCTTTTCCCGTAATTCTTGTTCAGAAATCTCCAACAAAACGAAAGTTCACTGTAAGAAGTAAGAAATGTAAGTAAGGGATAATGGATGACACGATGGTCTGTTAATGATGGTCTGAAATGAATGCACAGTCGAGGTTGTAAAAAGTGTTTAAACCTCATAAGTTCATTCATTTCTGTTAACAGACCACCGTGGAGTCCATCATCTCGCTTATTCCCCTGTTGTCACTTGTGCTGTGTTCATTCCCTGTTATAATTTAAACGTTTTACATTTTTTAGCTTGAATGCAATGTGACAGTTCATTTAAACTTCACAAGTTCAGTCGAATTTATATACAAGTGTGATACGGCCAAAAAAATAGATCTACTTCATAGGTACATCAAATAACATTATGTTAATGCACATTCTAAATTACGCAGGACAATGGAAAATTCAACCAAGCAGTGGAATAAAGGCTATAATGTGCCTGTTTGTGTGCATGTTTAGTGAGGGAGAGTGCAGATAGTGTTGTTTGTTATTTACCTCTGAGGTTACTCTTTAACAGAGTCTCCATTGGGAAGACTCCCATCAACAGGGCTCTGACCATGGCTGTAGGGTGTTTGTAAAGTTAGCCACCCTCCACGCATTCCGCTCAATAAATATATTTGATGCCAACTCAATCTGAAAATAAAAACAGATTAAATATCTTTGTTACAAATATATACTGACAGCTACAGTTGCAGTTACCTGAAAATTAGTTTGTGACTTGGTGATGTTCTATAGCAGTGTTTCCCAGGAGATTTTATTTGGGTCGCCAGCACAATTTATGTTGTGTTATAGGCCTAACTGATACCATTTGTCATTTGATACCAGGAAAGCTAACAGTTTTCTATTAGGATGTAGATTGTTAACTACCACAGTCACGGTTTTGTCATAAAAGCTCATGAAACTGGCGCATGAAACTGGGGGACGAACGCATCGCAGAGGGGGTGCCAGCATGGATATCTACCTCTCAAAATGAAACCGTTCTATGGGGCGCCTGCCATGTACCTCGCAGTTGCAAACTGCAAGGAACATGAATCCGCCTATTTGCACGAACATTAATAGATACCAGTTCCTCAACTTTACCGATTAAAATCTAGTGACCGTGCTGTCAACTAAAGCAGACATCCATAGACCGGACATAAGGCCATTCAATTTGCATACAGTTTCGATTGCAGATGCAATCTTTAAAGTTAATAGCAACCTCCTCACATTCTTATTTCTGATTTAAAATGCACAACAGTGCATTATATTAGTCTACAATTTAAATGGGCATTTTAAACACTATTCCTCTCGTTTTCTACCTCGCTAACTCCAAAGTAGAGGCGCATTCTTCCGGCTATTGCGCAAACGCCTCTTGTTCTGATATAACGACTATACAATATAATATAATACAACAATACAATATAACGACTTGAGTTATTTGCTGTTTACATTGGAATTGACGTCCACAGTGTTATGGACCCATTTGTCTGCAACGCAACGTAGCCTACAACATTTTTTTTTAGAAATACAGGAACAGCTTACTATGCTGACGAATGACGACTGCGCAACATGCGAGAATTTGCCCTACTCTCGGATGCGCATTAAAACGTATCTTTTCAGTAGTCATTTCCAACTTTTCACGCTGATGGTGCTCAAAATGCAACACAACCGTGTTCAAAGCAGGGATCCTATAGCAATGTATGGTTGGGGGAGGCATAGAAAAGTTGGAGAACCTGTGGCCTAAAACAATATTGGTGGTTGCAGGGTAGATTTGAAGTGAAATGGGTCGCGATGGTCTGTCATTTTTAAAAAGTGGGTCGCCAGAAAAAAAGTTTGGGAAACACTGTTCTATAGGCATGTTCTATGTAAGGGATAATGTATAGAACGCCGGTCATCATTGGGAAAATAAGTCCCGACAGGGCGAACCGGACCCCGACGCGCAGCCATTCAAGTCAATGGAGCGTTCTACTTGCCTTCTGAAGAGCCGTGTAATAATTTGTGTTGAAATTGGGGCAAAACTTGTCACATTTGTTATCTGAATTGTGTTGAGCAATCTAAATCACACTAGTTAGAATTGCTTGATAAAAAAAAAAAAAAACACTGTATGCAAATTGTGCTTCAATCATTCACCTTAACATTCATAATTAAAGTTTTCAAAAGATAATGCTTAAAATGTATGCATACCCTATCTCCCATCTCCTGATGAGCTGTTTCTTGGGTTGGTGCTCTATTGTTGGATATTTTCTTCAGTTCTTCCAGAGAACTTTTAATTTGTGGCAGCGCTGAAAAGTACACAGCAGTTCAAGAATAGTTTGGTTTGTTTCAGCTCAATCAAGAGGTTGCTGTTTCGTTAAAGTTAAACATGTAAATATTAATGTAAAGTTCATATCTGTATGAAAACACTCTACAAACCTTGTTGAATGTAAGCCTTCAGGCTGGCAACCTCCCACTGGAGAGCCAACAACGCTTCTCCCCCTGGAGATCCTGCATCCTCTCTAGCTGGACCCGCCAAATGTCCCGCTCATATTGGGCTTTAGCAGCCTTCTCTAGAACCTGTAAGTGAACAGAATACATGGTATTAGGACATGTCACCTTCATCACCAGGGGAAAAAAAAAAAAGAAACGTGAAACATTGGGCTGCAGATAGGTAGTAAGTAATGTCGGGATGTGTTATGTGAGGTATCATCTTATGACATAGATTCAAGGATTTCTAAACAAAACTTGGAGCAAACGATGGCGCAAACCCGACCTTTTGTGTCCCCGGTAGTGTAGGTTGGAGTTACAAAATATCAAAACTACCCCAATAAACGTAAAAATGCTCAGAAAGTAAAGGTTATGTTCTGTAGCATTTGAAAATAAACCCAGGATGCGTATACACCAGAAATCTCCTTTGACAAAAAAGGTACATTAATCAGTAAACAGTTATATTTCATTACCTTTGGTCTACATATAGCCTTCACATCAGTCAGACTTGGTTTATTGTACTTTCCATCACATCTTATCATTGCCAATACTGACATTATCAATCAGTTTGTTTGCGACTCAGTCCTTGGATGATATTGTTCAGCAGCTACTGACCATGGTCACCTTTTTTGAGTAATGTCTGCTGGCCAACATAGAAAGTATCTCTATGGATATATAATGATGTCTGTTTTACCCAGTGGATGTAAAACAACTTAATATGACTGTTTACACGGACAGTAGTAAATTGCTTCGTAACATCAGTAGGCATTTCTTTTCTTATCTCCTCTCATTAGTCTTCCTATAACGTTCCGCTAAAATGGCCGCTGCTACACAGACGCAATGTAGTCCCCAGACTTCAGTACCGAAGCCATGCTTGCTTAGGCTAACCGTTAATGTTTGTTCTGTCCTCGTATTACCAATCATATTGTTAACGTATGTCTATCCAGGCCCGGAGTGGGTAATCGGGAGAATTCCCGGTGGGCCGCTTCACTTTTGGGCCGGTCGAGGTAAAAATATTAACATTTGCCACGTTAATCTATCTTCTCAGTTGGCTACACACGTTCGCATCCTATGCCTAACACCGCAGCCTCTGGGTTGTTTTCCCCTCCCAAGAAGAGTTAATTGGTTGGGTCCATATAGCCCGTCTTTTCTAAAAAGTTTTCTCAGATACCAGCTGGGCCGGTCCTACCGTAGTGGTAAGCGTCAGGGAGGATGGATGGTAGAAAGAGGCCATGAGGGACTGGAAAGGCCAGGTAAAAAAGACGAGTATTGGAGGAAAATGCTGCCAAATGTGCCAAGCTTCCAGATTTTTTTTGAAGTCAAGTCAAGTTTATTTATATAGCGCATTTCATACACCACCGTCCATTCAATGTGCTTTACATAAACAAAACCAAACAATAATAACAAATAAAAGCATAGAAGGGCAATATACTGTAGTCAAAGAATAGTTAAAAGGTAAAGATCATAATAAAAAGAAAACATAAAACAAGGTAAAATAATTTAAAAATAAAGAATAATTAGTAAGCAAAAACAAAGGCAAAAGTAGTAAAAAAAAGTAATAAAAGACAAAGTAGAATAATTATCAAGGCAGATATGAAGAGGCAGAAGTGGCAACTGGTAAATTAGCCATGATTATAGCGCCATAGCCTAGTTATTGGGCTAATACTGGACGTTGTAGCGTTGTCAACCTATTCGCAAGCAACATATTAAATTAATAAAAAAAAATAGCCTTTTTGTATCATCCAATATGGCGATTCATAGACTTTGCAAATATTATGCAAATATTGATAACAAAACTCAAGCTTGATCTGTGTATGCAGTAGCCTAGGCCTAAAAATAAAAGTAGCCTCTGAGCAGCAGATCAGCCAGTCCCCCGCTGAAAATTATGAGCCTGAAATTAGCTATGACTACATGGACAAGTAGAAAGGATAATAGAGTTAACCATATGAATTAAAATTATTTTATGTAAGAAAGAACAGTAGGCTATATGACAGCAGTAGGCTACATGATCAACCTATATGCCTTGTTTGCTCAGAAGTGGGTGTAGTAAAGGAGCAAATCACCAAACAACAACATGATAGCTGACCCATGCAGAAAAAACATGTAAACAATAGTTCAATATGCCTCTTAGTGGAATTGTGGGATACATTTCAAATGCTTTATTTCTTCCTTCCTGTTTTTGTTAACTTATCAACTTATCCTTGTGGAATAGTGGAATATTGGTAGCCTATAATAAAAACTACAGGATAGTAAGAGCTGAAATGTTGCCTTATTCATCCAATTTCCTAGCCTAGAAATCTAGACGCGCCCCTAGCGGCTAGTCTAGCAACTCTCCGTTGGCTTGTGAGCTCCAGATATCGAAACTTCTCCGGGCCAATGAAATTGTGTATAGAGTCGTTAGGTGGGCTTAACATAATGATTGATGGCAGAGTTGCAACGGTCAGGGTTGCCAGATTGGGCGGTTTCCCGCCCAATTGGGCGGTTTTGCCATCTATTTTGCGGGCAAAAATGGGTTTGGGCGGGTGTATAAAAATTGGGCTGGTTTCGGATCAGTTCGGCGGGTTTTTGTAGCCTTAACAGAGGCACTTCAGACCCTTCTTCCAGCGACCGTTTCTGGTCAGCAGGCAGCAGTCTCTCACTCAGTCACTCACACACCCTCTGGCTGACGTGCCCCCTAAACTCACGACACTCTCAGCTCACGTCACCTTATGCATTCTAGCTATATAAATGGCATAGTGCATGGTATTTCCATAACCGCGAGATATGCGCTTCACAATGACGGCAATTAGTTGTTAGATATTCACAGCAGACAGTAAAGCCCAGCAGTAATTTATCCAAATTAACACATATGTCAAGTACCATTCATGATGTTGTCAAATATTGAAGTTGTGGGAAGTTTAAGCTGTATGTTTCTTTCGTCCCCCATGTCGTTTCAGGAGGGACGAATGAAACAAAACGCACGTTCGATTTCTCCTTAAATAACTCCTGAATGGTTTTGTTCAGAGCTGAAAATGCAACGGTATTTGACAGAGGACAGATGTAGGTTGCTTGTGACAAAATATTAGCTTTCAGTGTTTTACGATGTCTTTGTAAATTACGTTTAATTAAAAAGTGTTTGAGTCCAGTTCTCCCCTACTCCGGCGCAGACCGCCCTTCAAACACACAGCTCGCGGGGTTTTCAAACTTAGCTAGCTGACAATGTCAATATGCCAAAGTGGGCAAAGAGCATTTTCTCATTACAGTCAATCTCTTCATGAGTGTGCACACTGCTGAAAGATTACCTACGAGACAGGATGGACTTACCCCTTCTTTCAGGGTTGATGGATGTGCGCAGGTCTTGCGCGAATGGCTTGACATAGGACTAGGCTACGGCCCACGTTCCGTCCAGCCCGACAGTTGTTGAGGAAGTTTGACAAAGCCTACTAGAACTTTTTTATTATTTTTAGGCCTAATAACAATTGCTCAAAGCGATTTTCACGAAGGGCCTAGGGCCATAGGCCTATGTTTTTTGTGGAGATGGCCCGCCATGTATGAACGTTCTGCTTCTGCAAAGAGCGCACTGACACCCCTGTTCGTTCAACGCGACTTTCATGAAAACTCTAGGTTTAACTGCCTGTCAGGTAGGCCTACTAATTGTTCTAAATTACAGGTGTCAAACTCAAGTTTGCCTTTAGCCTATATCTGGCGTATGAAAATATTTTTTGCGTGTATAGAGTTGCCATGCATGAACGCACTGCTTCTGCAAAGAGCGCACTGACACTGTCCTAAATAGCCTATTCAGCGCGATTTTCATGAAAACTCTAGGCCTAACTGCCTGTCTCAGGGAATAGATAGCGCCTAGGTATTAATTAATTGTTCTAAATCACAGGTGTCAGACTCAAGTTTAACTCAAGCCTTTAGCCTACATTTGGGGTAGGCCTATGAAAATATTTTTTGTGTAGCCTAGAGTTGGCCCACCAGTTATGAACGCACTGCCTCTGCAAAGAGTCGACACCCCTGTTCTATAATCAATGCGATTTTCATCTAATGTTATACATGAATATGCATGTGTCATGTTGCTATTATAAATAATTGAAATGTTGTGCGTTAGGCTATTTTGTATGTTCATATAGCCTACTGAATGCTTTTGTTTGAAGCGTCTATTGACACAAACACTCATTGATAGTCTACGTTTAGCCTAGGCCTATTGCATTATTTTCCGTAACATAAGCTTATAGAAGATAGTCTGACGTCCGTGTAGCCTACTTTTGCGTTCATTTGATTGAATATTGTTTCTGAAATTGGATAGGCTAAGTCGAAAAATGGGTAATTTTAAAGCTTGTTAATGATTTCAATGTGTTCAAATGAGAAACAAGCAAAAGCAAATTTGGGCGGTTTTTTGTGCATTCTCGCGGTTTTTGACGAGGTTTTGGGCTGGAAAACCTTGCTGGCATCTGGCAACACGCAACGGTTTGGCTTGAATTCCCTGCTACTTGAAAACAAATAAGATGGATGTTGCTGTTGGCGAACAGTGTGACACGAGTTAAGCTTTTATTAAGTTGGCAAACGTTTGAACTAGCCAACTAGCTCCGCTGCCGGGAAACGCATGGGACTCATAGCGCTGCCGCTGTCCTATTGCGTGCAGAGGGAAAGACAACTGATTATCCCGCCCCTCGGACTGAGCACTGCGAACGGTGAGTGTCCAGACCCTACATCTTAATGTGGGTCTGGCTCGTCAGGCTACCAATTTCCACCAACACTAAAAAAATGGGCCGGTTTTGGGCCTGAAACTCCCGGGCTGAAAAGTGGCCCCACTCCGGCCCATCAATATACATGCCAGAGCCAAATGTACTGATATGCCCAGGAGACATGTTAAATTGGTATTTCACTGTCATTGCAAATCACATTTCATTGTCAAACACTTTCTCAGTGAATTTATTTTAAAAACCTTTTTCATGTGTAAAAAAAAAGTAGCACTGGCTAACTTAAGCTAATGTCAACATTAGCAAATACAGAAAGTAACGTTAGGGTTATTTAGCTAGCCTAAGCTGCTAACTCTGTATCATTAACTTCAGATTACATCAATGACATTAGTTAACTAACTGTTTCAAATGTTATATGAAAGCAATTCAGCGTACACTGAAGATCTGGCTAAGTTACTTACCAGCTATTTTGAGCACCTTGGCCTCGAACACTTGCCAACCTCCCTTTGGCCGCATTCCTCCCCTCCACCACATATGCCATCCCCATCCATTCCATTTATATATTCTTCGTTGAAGTTTCATATGCAGTTGGTTGGCAAAATTGAGGTCTTCCCCTCATCCTCTCCGCCGACCCATTTAACTAGTCTGTTTAATGAAAAAGGCGCAAAGTAGATTCTAGTCAACGGTTGACCTTACGTTGACAGTGACGTTTTTTAAAAGTACAGCCTGATCCATGTTGCGCATGTGCAGTACACCCCTCCCCACCATATTTCACTATCTACCTTATTATTTTGATATGCAACAGCAATCCTTTACTGAAAATCACTTCATTTAAGTTTGTTAAAACATCCCCAAAATTGTAAGTACTTCACAAAAACCTTTTTTTTAGCTTATGCTTCTCAAATCATGCTTCTTGCACATGCGCTGAGCAGCTCGCACTGTATAAAACGCAGACTGACAAGACGTAATTCTTCATTTGAGCCACTTGCATTGTTGAAGATGAACTTGAGTCTCAAACACTATGAAGTACAAAAAGTATGTAAGGGATGGAAGCAGAATACCACCGCGGACCGAACGAAGGTGGAAAAGGTAAGGTTTTGTCACTGTATTTTTTTTCTTTTAACTGATCTGGCCAGCTGAATGCTAAGTGTTAGCTATTTTGAGGATGCTTCAAGACAGATCATAATGTTAATTTAAGTTAGCTATTAAAACCTGATATGCATATGGGCCTATTTTTGGGATTTTGCACAGCGTCTATTGTAATAGCTCCTGTGTCCTCATACTGTGACCTATCATCAAATGCCTGGTATCCCCTGAAAGCTGAGACCTTGTAGAATTTTTAGAAACTGTCAGAATGACTGTTATGTACTGTCAAGGTGCTACAGTAGCTGGAATATTGCTTTTTCTTTCAGGCGGTTATGTAAATCCCTGGAAATGGCCACATTTCAGATGTGAAAGTCCCTAAAAGGGCCACTGAAACACATCAGAGGCCCACTCCCAGGTGTTGTGAAGATAAATATCTAAGGAAATGTTTGTACAATGAAGTATGACCCCTTTAGAGCCATTTTTGTGTGGAAATGCTCAGCTGGTTCAACCTCCACGTTCTTCTTCTTTGCCTGTCTTTTCGGCATGTTTTCTGCTTTCTTCTTCTTCAAAAGATCCAAATGATCCTTGAATTTACCCTTGGGGATCAATAAAGTATCTATCTATCTATCTAACTGTAAAAATTGCGACTGTATTCCTCTGACGAGCCGGTCGTACTAGTAAGCTATCGTTATGCACAACGAAGGTGGACTCAATTTCCCAGAGTTCCCCTCACCGGAGGTGGTTGTACCATACGTCATTCGAAAGGTCTACTCGTTGGCTACAAGACGATCTTTGAACCATCCTCGTAGCTTGTCATAGGCCAGAGCTATTGTCAATCAAAGCTAACTTATCCATTAGCCAGCTCGCATGGCTATCATGCTTCTAACACGTGTTTCTCGACAACGGTACGTCACACAAAGTTGTCACTGGTGTCTACGTACTCAGGAGAGCTTCCTGAACACGCTGAGTGGTGTAAATCCCGGCGATACATAGGATAAGCATACGAACTATGTGGTTTTCTGTCAGAGAAAAGTTATCGTTTGTTTTTTTACAAACTAAACGGTACTGTTTGGGTGGAATTATGCATCTTCTAAACGTAATGTCGACAAAACACGGTGGATATTCGGATTCTCGTGCTTCTTGTGAACAGTATGACACCAAGCATGTTGGGGTAGCCTGAAGCCCGGGATGTACACAAAGGCTGTAATGTGAGGAGACACGGTGGTGGTGGGGGCATTTGGAAACGTGACTAGTGATACAAATTGTAGGTTTTAGCCGTTCGGGATGGGTTTCATTCAGTCGACACGGATCTCAAATGAATCCTGAGGCTCATGGCTTTCCAATGGTGTATGCCATGACTATGTAGCTAGCACAATGACTCGGCTACGATATACTTTACATTGAGATTAGTGATTGAACGAGTGATTTGGGTCGATACCGACCCTGTGCTATGCAGAACAGGTTAAGAAACAGTCATTTACATTATAGCACATTCATTATGGCCCAAAACTGGCTTGGCATTTTGCCAGAGTTTTGGAGGGATGTACGGCCCATATATGGCCCAAATTAGGCAAGCCAGAATCAAAACAAAAGGAGGCCAAAACTCACCCAAAACCAATTGTGGCATTTCAAAATATGGCCATAACCATCCCAAAGAGAGCCCAAAATCCAGCCAAAAAGTAGCCAAAACTGCCCCAAAGTGAGGCCATAAGTATGCCAAATGATTTCATCTACATTGAAACTCCACTTGAAAATCTTTACATTTATTTAATTTTGCATTTTGCAATATGTCTACATTAGTTTATAATGAATTGCTATGTCCTAGTGTGCTAGGCTCATATTGTTTAATTAGCCTATATGTCAATAGATATTTTTACAACAAAAAAACACGTAGATTAAATTATACCTGTCAACATTTAGCTTTCCAAACATCAACATTTTTTTTTCCCCAAAAGTGCTGCTGGCTGCCTAGATACGCAACCGTTGGTCCACATCAAGCGACAAGCCGGCAGGGTAAGTGCGAAGGTATGTTGAGCTTGTGTAAAATCCGTATGCCACAATTGATAAGATGATATATGATATGATATGATATATGTGGTAGAATGCAGACTAATCCGGTGTAGGCTAACTTTTTGGAGATAGTAATGTTAAGGTTAACATTAACGGTTAGCTAACGTTACACAAGATGTTTCTCAAGCTATCTGGTTAGCACTACGTTAGCTGCTAACTTACATACTGTATATATCTATGGCTAACTTAGAGGATACCACATAAGTAAACTCATTGTAGAAGTGTTTTTAATCAGATATTGTATTCTATGACGTCTGTTGTGGTTAGAAAGTCCTTTAACGGGATGTGTTTTCAGCAAACGTTAGGTAGGTAGGTAGCTAACGTTAACGTTAGCATAATTAGCTTGCCACTTCGCTGGCCATTGCAGGGAGAGTCATAGCAGAGGTGAAGTTCAGCCGTTCTTTTGAATCTGATGGACCAGAGGTTACATATTTGGCATTTGCGTTCAATTTAAACTAAAGCAGAACTTCAGGTGTAACTCTAGCCAAAATGCATCCTAGGGTGTTTTTGTGAATGTAGCACTAGTAGCTACCTGAATCAAACTGTCGTTTAAAACCATAACGTTAATTATGTACGAAGCGCCACTTTTAAGCTTCTCTGAGTCGTCGTTTTCGGATGAGATGGCCTTTTGAATGCAGTACTATTTGGCACACTGATTGGGGACGGTCCCATGATTCATGTCACCAAGTTTCATGTCGGCAACTCGAACCCTCTAGCGCCACCAACAGGCCAAAGTTGGACGTGCGTTCATGCACGTAACTTTTGACCTGTTGGTCCGATTTTCAAAAGTCAGGTATTGTTGGAATCCTTGGACCAAGCCGAGTTCAACGCACCCTATGACGTCATTTTCCGCCATGATGGATTTTCCGCCATTTTGGATTTCATCAAAAACACTTAAAATGTATCAGGGGTCACATACTTTCTCTGATTCCCACCAAATTTGACACAGATCTTCAGACCAAGCCTCACAAAAGTTATCACTTTTTGTCTTCGGAAGTATTACCGTTCGCCCGTGAAAGCCAATCAAAATTTGCGGCGAAGCCGCCAAACAGGAAGTGAACTCATATCTCAGCAACCCTTGCATGTATCAAAACCAAACTTGGTACATTGACTCAAGACCCCATCAGGAGGACCCTCAAGAAATTGTGACCTTTGACCTCTAGGGGGCGCTGTAATTCACAAACATGCCTTTTGGCCTGTAGCTGCTGCTGTGCTTAGAATTAAATTGTACTAGTGGTGTCTGGTAATACTGTGAAAGGTCCTTAGGTCAACTGAGGGCAACTTGTCACATCAATATAATTTATTCGGCCGCCATATTTGATTTGATCAAAAACACCAACAATTTCGCACAGGTCACAAATTTCATCTGATCTTCACCAAAATTGGCACAGACCATCTTCAGACCATGCCTTGTCACTTCATTTATTTCTGTAACAATTGATAGAAGCGTTCGCCCGTCACATCCAATCGAAATTTGTGGCGAAGCCGCCAAACAGGAAGTGAGCTCATATCTCAGCAATTGTTGCATGTATCAAAACCACACTTGGTACATGGACTCATGACCCCATCAGGTGAATGCCAAATACATTTTGTGACCTTTGACCTCTAGGGTCACTGCAATTAGCAAAAATGCATTTTGCCTTGTAACTTTTGACGTGCTAGACGTGAAACTTGCTTTGACAGCTTATGGCCATACGTCTGATTGCAGCATTGAGCTAACAGCATTTCGTTGCCATGGTTACTCCGGCCTACCTGCTTGGCCCCCTCATTGCTGCTTGCAGCTATATTTATAATAAATTATTGATTATTTTCAAATTTATCCACCATTGTCTGCCGTGTTTTGCCCTTGCTTTATTTAGTTTTGTTATAGTTCCCTGACCCCTAGCAGGGGACATAACAAAATGAGGGCTCGTCCGATTTTTTACAAACTTTTTGGGGGGCTCAGCCACTTTTGAATAGGCCTTTTTCGTAGTTTTGAATGTGTATCCGTCCGCTTTTTTCCGTGCTTCTAACTCTGTTTTGCAGGCGCTCTGTAACTGAGAAACGCTGGTAAGTTAGCTTTTTGATTATTTCTTTGATTTGGTAGTGGGTTTTTGGAAAGCAAATCCGGGGGGAGACTCCTTGTGAGTTTTCAATTGGTAAGCTTTCGAAGATATTTGAGGCTTAGTTTATTTTTGTGGGGTAGGTAAGTAGGGTCCAGGGTTTCGCCCAGTCGGGGTTAAGGTTACAGCGCTGTGTTTTTCAGTCTTTTTTGTATTTTTGGATGGTTGCACTGATTTTTCGCTTGGCCTATAGTTTTTTGTGACTGAGCATCGGTAAATTTATCCACCATTGTCTGCCGTGTTTTGCCCTTGCTTTATTTAGTTTTGTTATAGTTCCCTGACCCCTAGCAGGGGACATAACAATACTCTTTCAAAAAGAATCGATAGCTGCAGCCCTAGTCTGTCTGTTATATCAATTTACCCATTTTCTATTGTGTTTAATCATTGTTCTCGACTAAAACAGTTCTTGTAAAGTCACCCTTAACTTAGCGTAACTTCGCGGCCCACTCGATAGCACTTCGCAGCCTACTAGTGAGCCCCAGCCCAGTGGTTAGGAAACTGTGGCCTAAACAATGCTTTGGATGTGCATTGCAGTTTTTGAAAATTTGTTTTTGGTACTTGCTTTAAAGACAAGGCTGGATGAGCAGGAAGACTGTGACTGCCCAGGCCGTGGCCATGATTTATTTATCTCCCAGTGTGTTCAGGATTGATGTCTGGACGGGGTCGCCCAATCCGCCTTGATCGGCTACACCGGCGCACAGGTGTTGCCGGCCTCTATTTCAATCTTCGATATCCGGCTTTCTGTGTCTTGCACTTGTAAGCTGGCTGCTTCCCCCTGCTGCTCCTTTTCAATGCCAACTGGTGTTGCTGTTCATATGATTTTGTAACGTTTGGGTGTCTTTGGATGCATTGTTTATGTTACTTTTACGTTTTGTTGTCTGCCCATTTTTCTCAACTCAAATACGTTGTTATGTCCCACAAGCCATAGACTGGGATATAACAAATGGGGGCTTGATACAATCTTTTTGTTCCCAGTTGTAGCAAATTGGGGCCTACATTTTTTTTCCTCCCCCAGTTCAACAAATTAGTATGTTTTGACGAAGCCGAAGCTGGATGCTTGTGAGCAACGCTGGGTGGCTAGGCTGGCAGCCTTTCACTTTGACATCTTGTATATCCCAGGCCCTAAGATTGTGGTGGCGGATGCCCTTAGCAGAGAGCCATTTGTGAGATCCAGAGTTATGCATCGCCTGACCAGAACACCCTATGTTGAGTTGCTTAAAGAAGCAGAGAATTTGCAGGTGGATTCAGTTCAAGACATGTTTCACCTATCCTCTGAGCTTGCTGAAATGAGAGAGCGGCGAGCTGCCTCCGTGGCTGACGGTCTGTGTGTTGAGGCCACCCATGCTGTTCGGGGCGAGGCTGCGGGGTCTATTGGCGTGTGTGTTGGGGCCACACATGCCCCTGAGACTTCTGCCTCTGACCATGTGTGTGTTGGGGCCACACATGTGGGTCAGAGTAAGGCTTCTGTATCTCTTGGCGTGTGTGTTGAGGCCACACATGTCATTCAGAACATGGCGGGAGGCTAATTACTTACAAATTAGTTTTTGTGTTTTCAATATCGCTTTAGTTGTGCCGTCGGTATTTTTCGTATCTTGTAACTGTCTTTTTAGGAAGCACGCTTGCACCAAGTGAGGTCATTTGGGAGTTAAAAAGACGCATCCCAGAATTCTTCGTTACTCTTGTAGACATAGCTAGATGTTCGGTAAACTAAGTGAATTAATTACCATTATCCTGTTTGCTGCTCCTGTGTTCTTACAGTTTATGACTGTGTAAAAGAGTCTTGAAGTCCAGAAGTTGAGTTGAATCAAACTCCAGCAGGACTTGTGGCGTGATTCGGACTTGGGAGCGTGATTCTGATTTCTTGTCTTTTTGTTTTCTTTTCTTTTTGTATCTGAAGCATGGCAAGTGAACCATCATACTGGACGTGGAAACGTAAATCCAGGGCAAGAGTAAAAGAGCAATTGGATTCCATTCAGCCTGAATTTGATGTTCTGGATGAAGATGGAGTCATTGAAGGTTTTCCATGTGATGTCGAAGAGATAGATTTAGAGGCAATTTTGACTAATGAATATTTGATCTTTGATTCTGATTCTGATTCTGAGAGTGAAACAAAGATAAATGATTTAGAAGATAAATTGACAACCTGGGCACTCGAAGAAAATGTTACACACAGTGCTTTGAACAAATTATTGCGAATTCTTAAGTGCCATCACCCATCGCTGCCATTAGATGCTCGGACTCTTTTGAAGACCACACGATCTGAAGTAATGGCTCTCCAAGAGAAGGCTGGTGGGACATATCACTACTTTGGGATTCTGCTGTCGATGAGGTCGACCCTAGAGGCATATCGCAGTAACTTGACCAGTGGAATGTGCCTTAAACTTCAGATCAATGTCGATGGCTTGCCATTGTTTAGAAGTTCATCAACTCAATTTTGGCCAATACTTGGGTTTGTCCAAAATCTCCCCAACCATAAGCCATTTGTGATTGCCCTTTTTGCTGGAAATGGGAAACCTGAACTTTATGAGTACATGGAGGATTTTGTTGAGGACATCAACAATTTGGAGAAGGGCTTCTTCTTCAAAGAAATTTCCTTGTCTCTTAAGTTGGAGGCCATGGTTTGTGATGCACCAGCACGTGCATTCTTGAAGTGTGTTAAAGGCCACACTGGTTATTCGGCGTGTGAAAAGTGCACCCAAGAAGGTGAATACTTGAATAATCGTGTGGTTTTTTCCCCATCACTGATGCACCCCTCCGACAAGATGAGGACTTTATCAACATGACTGATGAAGCTCATCACCTTCGGTCCTCACCCCTTCTTGCCACCTCTTTAGGCTTGGTCAGTGGTTTCCCTCTGGACTTCATGCACCTTGTCTGCTTGGGAGTCATGAGGCGTCTAGTTTACCTCTGGCTTAAGGGTCCATTGTCATGTAGGCTCTCAAGTGGACAGGTGAATATGCTCTCTGAGCAATTAGAGGACGTAAGGAGATACACACCAGTAGAATTTAACCGGCGGCCAAAAACACTGAAAGAGATAGACAGGTGGAAGGCATCCGAGTTCCGTACTCCTGCTTTACACTGGGACTGTGCTCCTGAAGTCCTTTCTGCATGCAGCAGTTTACAAGCACTTCCTGCTTTTTTTTGTGGGAATATTGATCCTCTCTAGCAAAAAGCTGTTTGCCAAGGTGCATGGAACACTGGATTGTTTCAGTGCGTTTATGTTTGAGAATTTCATGTAGACTCTAAAGAAAATGGTTCGAAAGCCACAATCTCCCTGCTCCCAGGTGGTGAAGCGGATCCTCGAGAGGGGTACCACCCCAGTGCCAAGAGTGGTAGGCTTGGGCCTGAGAAGGGAGCATGTAAATGGACCACTGCCAGCCATGTTTCCTGATGCTGTTCAGTACTCGGTTTACAAAACAGAGCAATTCACACTGAAATTAGACAGGGCGAACTGCTATGTCAGCATAGAGGGTAAAGTGGCCAAAATTAGGAATATCATTTCAGACAACAAGGACATTTACCTACTCTACTCAACCTTTGCCCAGCAGTCAAGTTTTTTTGAGTACCCTGAACCTTCAACAGCGTTTGGTGTGTATTTGATTGACAGTCTGTCAGACTCGACACAGCTGTGTAATGTTGGACAAGTAGAGGAGAAGCTTTATGTAATTCCTCATGGACAACAGTTTGTTGCTATGCCCCTGTTACATGTGCACTGAACATGTTGCCATTGGTCAGAAGGTTGTCTTTGAGTGACCCAACTGTTTCTGTTGTAGTCAGTGGCGTTCATAGCCTTGATTGCGCTATGGGCGAGCCCACCTTTGCTGTGTATATGAAATGTGTCTAAAATCCAAATAATATTGCTCTACTTAGCACAATGTTGACTCTTCATCTTATGTACAGTGAAGTCAAATACACCCCCCCCCCCCTCTATTTTTCTCAAACTACTTAAATCTAATACCAAGGCTTGACTATAGTTATGGCTTTTCTTCTTAGGCCTACTGTAGTCTCCAGCTGTGTTTTGTGCTAGTCGGTCGGTTAGGCTAGTCATAGATTTGTTATGTATTGTTGTCTCTCAGCAGTTCTGAGTACTTTGTGGTGCACTTATCTATTTCATGCACTTGTTTTACTGCTATGTACGTTCAAGAAGTGCAGACACATATATTTTCAAGTTTCAGGTTTTATTGTCATACTCATACATGAGAAGAAGCTGCTACTGTGAACTTTTGATTTTTGTTCAGCCCATCAGTAAAAATATCTTCCAAAAAACTGGTGGAAATGTTGCCTTTCTCCTTTAGGCAGGGCTTAAAATGAACGATTAGTTGTAGATCGTTTGCAAGTTATGGTAATATTATACTAGCGTGAACATTGCGCTTTCATCACGTTAGCACTAGGGTTGGGTATCGTTTGGGTTTTATCCGATAACGGTGCTAAATCGATACTTTTAAAATGGTGCCGGTGCCAAAACGGTGCCTGAACCGGTACTTTGTCTTTAAAATAAAATGGTCTAAAGCATGAATTGCTTTTTATTGATAAGACAAATTGGAACATGGAATTGAACTGTTATTTTAATTTTAATTTAATTTACTTTAATATCTCATTGCTTCTACGCATAATACATTTAAATGTTAAAACAGCTTGCCATGCATGCACACACAATGGTAAGCTCTGCTTTCAAGTTTATACAGTGTAGGCGACTTGCCATAAGGTATGTTAAAACCGCTTGCCATGGAACTGCCCGGTCATGGACAACAGCATTTGCAAGCAACCTAATCTAACGTCAAGGGACTCTGCTTTCAAGTTCATTCAGTGTGTTCCCAAATTCTTCAAGACATTTAATGATGTTTTCCCCCATAACACGCAATAATTTTAAACATGTTACATAATATGCCGGTGTTGAAGTGTTTAGATTCCCAGCGTTAGGCATTTTAACAGCAACTATGCGCTAACAGGCTACCCCGTCAGAGCAGCTTAATTAGCGAAAACGTACGGAGATGATTCTGTAGCCTCTTTGACAGCTCAGGGATATCAATGCAGAGGTATGTAACCTACATACGGTATTTCTGTTTTAGCAAGCTAACTTTTAGCATGATCTTCATATTCATTGTGATGCTATATGGGCCTCATGCACATGAAAGATTATGTCATGTCATTATGTTGTTCGGAACACACCGTGAAATACAGTTTTCACATTACAACTTTGCTGATAACATTTCAAATAAATAAAAAAAAGTTAGCACACTATGATGACATTGTTATGTCTCGTCAAAATTCACTGATGAAGGATGGTTCGCTTTATCCCAGAAAACCACACTTGTTTCACTTAGGCTATAAGCCTAGACTAAACCTGAAGAGATGAACTTAGCACTAATCATGTAGTGGTGTTTTCTATAGCCTATTCGTTAACCTGTCGTTCTTTGATCTCTTACTTGCTTTTAAATGACTCAAATGAATATGAAACATATTTTATAAACGGGCCTCTGTGTACCTTTGTAAACTTGCGTGTGCACCAACCAGCGGAATATTACACATTGCCAGCCTTCGCTGGGCCTAGCAAAAAAGCTACTGTCGTGGAAATTATCCATTTCCCGAAACCTCCAATCCAACTAGCACTCTGATGTCAAAGACCCGAAGGAGAACACCAAGACGAGAAATGCTGAAGACTGTTGATCCTTTATTCACCGTATTGCAGTGATGATACAATCCAAACAATGTCAGGACTGAACCATCAGGCAAGAGAGTGATGAGTTGCAGCTGCTACCCCGATGAGATCTGTCTGAATGTGCCTGAGCTCTCTCTTTTATGCTCTCAGGGGCCTGAGAGGCGTTCCTATCATCAGGAACGTCACCAGGCCCCTTCTAGCCAATCAGAACGTTTTGGGACTTGAGATATTGGTGGAAACTCCTTCTCATACAAACATTAAAAAATGTGTGTTGCTAGGCAGAATACATGTGATCAAGTTCTATGTGTAATCTGTTGCCAGGCAGGGTATGTTTTGATTTGGTTCTATGTGTCATCCCAACTTTGGTTTCACTTCCCCTCTCTGGAAGGTCCCTGCATCTCCTCTTCTGCTAGCCCCTTCTATTTATGCCCTTCTGGCAAGTACCTTTCTCTCCCAGGCCCTGTCTTGTTTACTTTCACTCTTAGCCTTTGACAGTTCAGTCTCATGACTTCCAGTAAATGTTGCATAACAGTTGCACAAACAACACCTTTATAGTAAATGGAATGTTTCCAATAAACCAGCACACACACACAAGTATTATTATTATGTCTAGATAAAATCACCACACTACTTCAGACTACTATCGTGGTCACTCATTTAAAATCTTCAGTAGTACGCTGTGCAGCATCCCACGTTATCAGGCTACCGTCTATGCTGACTATGAAGGCGGTGGGAAGTGAAAGTAAAGGGCTGCGATCGTGCAGTCCAGGCTATAGGAGGGCGAAGTAAAAAAAACTTTTACAAATAATGAATCCTGATTACCACTCCGCTGCTGTCTGGGACTTTTGCTAAATGCATGAAATACAAGCCTTACAGTGAAAGACGGATAGGTTACCTTCTGATCCTATAATTGATGATATCGTCCATCGGCACAACCCTAATGGTGGACCAGAATGAGTCAATTAAGTGATGCAAGTTTCTGATTATTATGCTAGGTTTATTATGTAGAATGGGAAAAAAAAGTAAGACATATTTTATTGTATGATGTGTTTTATGTGTCTATACGTTTTACTCTGTGTTATGGTAGGCTAGAGGCTGAGACAGTAGTCACTAGAGTAGCTGGCTGCCTGTTTCGGTTTAATTTGGGTAGGAAGAAAAGTCTCTCTCTTTCTATCACAGTTGACACCGGTTCTTTGGTGTAGGCTGTGCAGAGTGCAAAAAGGCTGCCCTCATTCATACGGTCATTCTGACTGAATCCAATATGATCTGACACTGATTACCTGAAAGAATCATTCATCTTCGTTTTAACCTTTTTAATTTTTGTGTTTCAAGTGTCCCCTCTATCGCGTCCAGACCTTCCACACAGGATCCCTCAAACTAGTAAGACATATTTTATTGTATGATGTGTTTTATGTGTCTATACGTTTTACTCTGTGTTATGGTAGGCTAGAGGCTGAGACAGTAGTAGTCACTGCTGACTGCCTGTTTCGGTTTTAATTTGGGTAGGAAGTCTCTCTGTCTCTCTCTCACACACAGTTTTATAAAAAAAAACAAGACACATTTCATACATTGTATTTTTGTTAACACCTATATTTTTTCTGTTTTCCACAGCTCAAAGATTTCCCAGATCAGCTCCTGCTGGATGCACAGGTATTTTGGACAGGTTCTCTCTGCTGTTGTCAGTACAGTACTGTATTATGATCATTGCTTGTTAATAGTTTTTTTGTATAATGTTGTATATTTTCTTCCTGTACTTTCCCCAGCTGTTGAAAGGCTCCTTTTGGAGCAGGTCGGAGAACTGCAGCTGAAAATGGATTACGTAATTAAATTACTCCAAATTGATCCCGTGAGGGAAATTTGGTCTGTATTTATCCCATCCGTGATTAGTGAAACACACAGAGCACACAGTGAGGTGAAGCACACACTAACCCAAAGCAGTGAGCTGCCTGCTACAGTGGCACTTGGTAAGCAGTGAGGGGTTAGGTGCTTAGCTCAAGGGCACTTCAACCATGGATGTGGGCATGGGAGAGCAGTGCTTCAAAGACAATGTAATACAGCAGGTTGTGAAATAAAATAAAATGTATCTTTTACTTTACAGATAACTAAACTGTCATTGTCTGGTGGCAAAACCTTAAAGGAAACGGTCTGGAGAATTTGTACAAAGATCTTTCATTAAGATCTATCAACCCAGCTCAACTGGTGCGGTAGGGGAGAGAAGACAGGCCTTAAATCCAGGCCTATTCATCAGGTACTCCTGAGTAAGTTCTACAATGTGTTGAAGCAACATTCTGTCACTATTCAACACATATGTGGTGTCTGTATTTATATCAGTTGTTCTCGATATTTATATACTGTCCTCACACTATTCTCAACCAAATGTCTTAAGTTTTTTTTTTGTAAAATGCTCTGACTTTTCTGAATTGTACTTATAGAAACAATCAAACGAAGATATAGACTTTTGTGCTACTGTCTTATTTTTTCCCCCTGTTGCTTTATTTTTTTGTTTGTTTAGGTGCTGTGTTAAAAAATCCTGCTCAACAAAATTCAACTGAGGCTGATGCCGAAATGACCGTCAGAAACTGGCTGCGGCTGAGCAGGGACAGGAATGGGGGGCGGCAAAGGCGGGGCGAGCAAGCATCAATGAATTAATTGACTGAACTGACTAACTGACTATTTTCTTTTAGACTGACTGACTATTTTGGAGGATTTTTTTTTAGAATGAATGTGTTAGAATAAATGTGTTAAAATAAATGTTCACGGTCATCTCCCGGTGCCCTCCTGTTTTGTTATTTCTCCTGGAAATCTCCTGTAGCCTAATTTGCATGACCATCAACCTTAATTTTAAAATCACTGATCCATTATTTTTTTTCTGTTAGACTGACATTTCCCAGGTTGTCAGATTGTGTATGAATTAGACCATACACATAAACAATGACTTTAAATTTAAACTTTTTTTTGTAAAAACTGGCAACTCAAAAATAAGGAAGCGGCTGCAGACTGCGCAGCCACCGAGTCTCGCAAGCAAGCTAGTTGCCTACTTCTCAACTAGCTCTTGTGATTAATACATCACATAGACTGTTATTGAGTGTTGTTGATACAGGGATCGAACACCTTGGAACCTGATCCTTGGAACACAATCTGATAGCAACTAGCCTAAACAAATCAATAAGACCTAATATAACGGTGGGATCCTACTAGAGCGGCGAAAAGCATTCAGACGCCTCGGTCCCTTTGACTTAACTTTGGATGGGCTGATTTTCAAGCATGCTGTGGCGTTTCCAGCGAAAATCAGATGTTCCAGTGTTCAGTCAATGGGAGAGCGAGGTGACCGAATGCTTTCCTAGCTCTAGTGGGATCGCGCTGCATAGGTCATAATAATTAATCGGGTTTACGTTGGCTCACGGTCGGCGATAATTCTAATGCCGACATCTTCCCGACATCTTGCCGATTAGCTACCGATCTCCATAAGACATCTTACCGAGGCACTTTATGTCGGGCAGGCACACACGCCCCGACGTCGGCAAGACCTAATTTGTTGTCTGGGTCGACTGTTGGCAGAGAAAACAGAATTTATTCTCACAGCATCTGAAATTGACAACATACACACAAAGACAAAAGAAACACAATTACTAAATCTACTCTTTAAATAGCCTTGGAAATTGTTTAGTGAAGTTTAATTCAGATACAGTCATTGAGTGTAGGGTAAAAATGAGGCTGTATTAGGCCTACAGTGATTGAAACTTACCCATTACAGCTCCACTAAATACCTTATGCACTGAAAACAGAAGAGAACAAAGGGAAATAAGTGGATGTGTTCATTGATTTAAGTCTGTCTGTGTTTTAAAAAAGTTTGCCACATGCGGAGCATTTCACACGTTAACTAGCTACTTAGCTATATTAGGGCAAAATGAGGCTTTGCCATGATAAAAAAAACGTACCCATTTATACTGCTTGCTGCCGCTCCACTAAATGTCTTATGCACTGAAAACAGAACAGAACAAAGGGAAATTATTGGATGTGCAATATTGGATGTGTTCAGTGATTTAAGTTTGCCTGCTGTATTTCACAAGTTTGCCACCTGCAGAGCCTTTAGATTCACAAGCTAATGTTAACTGGCTACTTAGCCAGTAGGCTACGTTACACCTGAGGTTACTGTAATAAGACATGTCGATAAATAACGTTATAATAACAGTATTGTTTGCATAGCGGGCTGTTACAAAGCTGTTCACCAAAACGAAGCTATAGTCATATCTGTTATAGAGCTATGTAGAAACTATATTTGTATACAAGTTAGACGTGTATTAGAAGACAGGAAAATGTTCTTACCGTCTGTGATAGGGCAAAAAATGTGTTTCACTAATTCACAGTGTTGCCAGATGCCAGCAAGGTTTTCCAGCCCAAAGCCTCGTCAAAAACCGCGAGAATGCACAAAAAAACGCCCAAATTTGCTTTTGCTTGTTTCTCATTTAAACACATTGAAATCATTAACAAGCTTTAAAATTACCCATTTTTCGACTTAGCCTATCCAATTTCAGAAACAATATTCAATCAAATGAACGCAATCAATGAGTCTGTGTCAATAGACGCTTGGAACAAAAGCATTCAGTAGGCTAGCCTAACATAAAAACATTGAGTGGATATATGAACATACAAAATAGCCTAACGCACAACATTTCAATTGTTTATAATAGCAACATGACATGCATATTGTGACGCCCCAGCTGGTCAGTGCTGGGTCTTGTCGCGCTTCTTGCTCTATGTCTGTGTTGGCTCTGCTGCTGTTCTGTGTGTGGCCTACAGGGGGAGCTCTGCAGAATGGCGTGGGCTAATTGCGCTAGCAATTAGGGCAGGATATAAGCGGGTCCCGGGAGCCTGCTTCAATCTCTCTCTCTCTCTCTCCGCTTCCGCTGACTGCCGGTTCCAGAGTTGCGGGGTGCTGTTGCGGCCGGACGGGCTGCGCCCTGTTCGTTTCTTTTGGTTTTGCACTTCACCTCACTATGCTGACATACACTACAGTCTTGCTTTACTCTTCATTCACTGACTTTTGTACATAGTTCATTTATTTAATAAATAACTTCTTAATTTTGAGCAGCGTGTGGTCTCCCCTTGTATGTGGTGTTTGCCTTGAGCCGGGCAGGCACAACAATATTCATGTATAACATTAGATGAAATCGCATTGATTATAGAACAGAGGTGTCGACTCTTTGCAGAGGCAGTGCGTTCATAACTGGTGGGCCAACTCTAGGCTACACAAAAAATATTTTCATAGGCCTACGCCAAATGTAGGCTAAAGGCTTGAGTTAAACTTGAGTCTGACACCTGTGATTTAGAACAATTAATTAATACATAGGCGCTATCTATTCCCTGAGACAGGCAGTTAGGCCTATTAGGCTATAGGCTATTTAGGACAGTGTCAGTGCGCTCTTTGCAGAAGCAGTGCGTTCATGCACTCTATACACGCAAAAAATATTTTCATACGCCAGATATAGGCTAAAGGCAAACTTGAGTTTGACACCTGTAATTTAGAACAATTAGTAGGCCTACCTGACAGGCAGTTAAACCTAGAGTTTTCATGAAAGTCGCGTTGAACGAACAGGGGTGTCAGTGCGCTCATGCAGAAGCAGAACATTCATGCATGGCGGGCCATCTCTACACAAAAAACATAGGCCTATGGCCTAGGCCCTTCGTGAAAATGGCTTTGAGCAATTGTTATTAGGCCTAAAAATAATTAAAAAGTTCTAGTAGGCTTTGTCAAACTTCCTCAACAACTGTCGGGCTGGACGGAACGTGGGCCGTAGTCCTATGTCAAGCCATTCGCGCAAGACCTGTGCGCACATCCAACCCTGAAAGAAGGGGAAAGTCCATCCTGTCTCGTAATTATCTTTGCCCACTTTGGCATATTGATATTGTCAGTCAGCTAAATTTGAAAACCCCGCGAGCTGTGTGTTTGAAGGGCGGTCTGCGCCGCAGTAGGGGAGAACCAGACTGAAACACTTTTTAATTAAACGTAATTTACAAAGACATCGTAAAACACTGAAAGCTAATATTTTGTCACAAGCAACCTACATCTGTCCTCTGTCAAATACAGTTGCATTTTCAGGTCTGAACAAAACCATTCAGGAGAGGGTCGCTGGAAGAAGGGTCTGAAGTGCCTATGTGTTTCGGCTACAAAAACCCGCCGAACTGATCCGAAACCAGCCCAATTTTTATACACCCGCCCAAACCCATTTTTCCCCGCAAAATAGATTGCAAAACCGCCCAATCTGGCGACCCTGCTAATTCACGGATTGGGATAAATGCAGAGACCAAATGTATGTTTTATCAAAAGGGAGGGAAAGTAATCTTATTGCCACCTACTGGTTGTGTTCCTAGAGTTTAGCGGAGTGGATGGGATTTTTTTTTATAGAAGAAATATATCTCGGTGCACATTGGGATCTTAATTTCATGCCTTCAGCGATTTGCCAAAAGGCTTGCATGAAAAGCCAATGGTGCATTTGGTGCACGTGGAAATGGTGGCCCTTGTAAGAGAGCTCCTGGGCAAATTTATGAGACCAAAGGCTATCCCACTGAGTCACAAGGAGATTCTCAAGGTTGATGTAGGGAGAAGGGATTTGCAACTGCCGACAGCAGACTCTCTGTTGGACAGTTTTGCTACATTGCCATGAACAAAGCCCGTGTAGAAGGAAAGGTATGGGTTGATCGTATCTATGACTCTCTCAGAGAAGGGTATGAGGTCAGCAGAGTTTCTGCTAAAAAACCTTCCCCTGGACAACACCATATTATCATCACTCTCTGCTCTTACTCCAGCTCTAATGCAATCTGATGGTGTCATTGGAGCTTTGCATTAGCAGAAGCCTTGCCAAATGCTGTCCCTCCAGAAGAGATTGGTTAGCTGGTAGAAGAATGCCGGGCCTACCAGCTGGATGAGGACATGCTTCTTCGTGTACAGATCTACAATGAAGGCGACTGTCGAGTGGATGTAGACTGGTGGAGCCATGTTGCTTCCTTGAAAAAGGCAGAGAGAGATGTGAGGTATCCGACCCTATGCAAGCTAGTTAAAGCTCTTCTGTCCATTTTCACAGGCCCCTTAGTGGAAGGATAATTTAATTTGATGGATGATATCCTTGAAGATGACAGGTGCTCCATGAATGTGGAAACTTATGAGAGCCTCGCAGTAATCAAGTCCACACTTAAAGCTAGGGACCAGACAGCCTCAACTATGACCATTGACCAGCCTCTGAGGCGAGCCTGCCTTTCATCATTTCAAAACTACCAATTGCATTTACAGAAAAAGAAAGAGACTGAATAGGCACTAAAGCGGAGAAGGCTGAGTGAGGCAGCAAGGATGCAGTCCTCAAAGGAGGCAAACAAACTGGTTCAACAGGCCCGAAAAATGAAAAGGCCAGCAAAATCCTCCTCCCTGCCGGTCTCTACCTCCTCTGCACAAGCCACCACCTCCTCTGGTCAACAGGCCCTGAAAAAGAAACAGTCACCCAAACCCTCCTCGCTGCCACTCTCTACCTCATCTACACAAGCCACCACCTCCTCTGGTCAACAGGCCAGAACATCAGACAAACCCTCATCTTCTCCAGCCACCTTTGGACAAGCCATATGTCCTCCATTTGCCACAGCCTCCTCTTCACTAGACAGCCAACATCTTTTTGCATCAGCTTCCCTAACCTCAGCACCAGCTACAACCTGCTCTGAATCCGCCACCACATCCTCAGTATCAGCTACCACATCCTCTGCACCAACAGGTTTTTTCCCACTCTTTCATCATGGCCAATCCAAAGCATCATCTGCCCCAAACATGTTGAAAAGGAAAGGTTCTGCTAATCCAAAACCCTGTCCAAAAAGGAAGAAATAAAGGGAGGGGGGAAATGTTTTCCTGTATTTGCTTATTTTTATGTATTGTTTTTCAGTTCTTGAAGCACTTTAAATTATTGCTATTTATTGTTCCCATAAAAGCATAATTTGGATACAACAAATTGAGTGTTGCGCAGTATTAAGGTTTTGTTGCACTGTAGCTGTTTAAAAAATATTTAAAATAAATGGTGCATGTTTTTCAGAAAAAAGAATGTTTGGTTGTTCATGCCCTGTTTAGTCAATGGTTAGGCTACAAATCAATTCCTAGTTACTTTTGAGTATTATAATGACTGACCTTTGCTGGTATGGCTGTAGTATCCGTAGTCTCAGTATGCTATACAAGGAATACGGATCCCGCTTGACAATTACGCTAATCAGGGCATATACCTTGGCTTAGGCTACTCCCAGGGAAAAAAGTTCAGGCTCAGGATTTTTTTTTACTATCACCCCTGGGTCAAAACATGTCACGCTAGCTGCATTGTGGTTCGGAAAAAAGAAGCCATACATGAATACATACCTTAGATCTTTTGTTGAGGAGTGCTCTTTTCTTCAAGCACAAGGCTTTCAGACTTTTATCAATGGTTTTTTCGAGACTATAAGAGTTCACCCACTGATTTTAGTCAGCGATTCCATTGCAAGGCCATTACTCCAAAATTTTAAACAATTTAATGGAGAATATGGCTGCTCATTGTGTCTGCAGAATGGCCAAACTGTTGAGAAAGGTCTTGGGCATGTCAGAGTGTATCCCTATGAAACCAATATAGAAAGCAGAACTAAAACTCAAACAGAGGCTTTTGTGTCTAAGACCTTAGAATGTGGCACAGCAGTGATGGGAGTAAAGGGTCCTTCCATTTTATCGCTGTTGCCTAGTTTTGACATTGTTAAAGGGTGTGTCGCAGATTACATGCATAGTGTCCTTGGCGTTGCAAGATCTCTGACAAATATGTGGTTCACCAGCGAGAATCATGCAGTGCCTTGGTACCTAGGAAAAATTATCACTGACATTAGCATACAACCCCCAACTGGTGTCTCCAGAATTCCAAGATCAATCACTGAGCGGGCCTATTGGAAAGCTCATGAATGGTATATGTGGCTGTTTTTCTATAGCATTCCTGTCCTGAAAGGTGTCTTGCCCGATGCACTGGTTTCTTATGCACTGGTTAAGACTTGGGAAAGGTGTCAGTCTACTGCTTTCAGAGGATATTAAGCCGGACCAAATAATAGAAGCGGAGCATTTACTGAAAGTATTTGTATCAGAAACTCAGCAATTGCATGTATCTAAAGAGTATGTGAGTTACTATGCTAAGATAGCTGTTAATGGAGACATAGTTCACTCTTCAGCATACAGTATAAGTATATATACTCTTTTGATCCCGTGAGGGAAATTTGGTCTCTGCATTTATCCCAATCCGTGAATTAGTGAAACACACACAGCACACAGTGAGGTTAAGCACACACTAATCCCGGCACAGTGAGCTGCCTGCATCAACGGCGGCGCTCGGGGAGCAGTGAGGGGTTAGGTGCCTTGCTCAAGGGCACTTCAGCCATGCCTACTGGTCGGGGTTCGAACCGGCAACCCTCCGGTTACAGGTCCGAAGTGCTAACCAGTAGGCCACGGCTGCCCCTTAAACATACACACAGGAGAGGAAAAGAAACTCACACACAGTCATCCTTGATGATGAAACCAGTAGCGTTTTCTCTGTCAAGACATACATTGTATACATACATTGTATGGTAACACCACTTTTGTTCAGACATTCTAAAACAACGATGTTTTTTAACACTTCAAAATAACATTTGCTAAATTAACCTTAACATTTTCAGTAGCCATAGGTGTGTAGATTTGAACAAAATCTGGTTTGGTTCTTAACAGGAGTATTTACTGCCTGAAATATCCGATTTTGTTTACCACACTCGGTCGACTCAGAGTTATAGTGCTGGCCTAATGGGTCGCCTATTTACGCCGTTTCAATGGCACATGAACGGTTAGACCGAGAATTCTCGTCATGAAATTAAAATTCCACTGGAGCTCCAAGCAGTTGTGTACACGCAGCCTTACAACACTGTTCACAGCTCTTCGAGTGACGGTAAAATGTCATTTTTGGTACATAGCTAATTTAGATACACCTATGGTGTGGGTGGTTGCGTTTCTTTAGGAGTCCGCCGTCTTGGTTTGTATAGAAATGGATATTAAGTGACACATACACGCAAGACGGCAGAAATACGGGACCAATGGTAATATTAGTACATAACGTTCCGATAGCGGAATGTTATGTACTCATGTACATAATGTTATGTACTCATGTTATGCCATTGGTAGGTATTTTGAGTTTGAGAAACACAATTTTTCATCACTCCCAAACCCAGGATATTGTAATGAACTGAGCCTAGCTGGCTTATGACTGCTTATGGCCCCCATGATGCTGTTCAGTGTGATGTGTTATGTTGAATGTTGATGTTAACCATGCAAGTTACCAATGTTGTATGTCTGAGTCTGTCTGTGTTTATGTTCTTCAGTAGTTAGTGTTAATAACCAGGTTTGATTGGTGTGTGTATGAGAAACAGCCTAAAGAAGATGTTTAGTGCTGGGGCATAAGGGCCAGTGGGGTATACTACGAATCTCGATTAGTGGGTTAGCGAGGTATGTTGCGCTCAAAGCCAGGGTATGCTGTGACACGAAAGTGAATCTGTTTTAGTGTCGCTATATTACCATAGTATCTTATGCTGTCAACCAAACCTGGTCGGGAGGAGGTTAGGTTAAGTTATAGCTCAAATCGTGTAATCTACCGCCCACTGACCAATCAATTGTCCTAAAAACGAAGTTCTCTCACGTGTAGGATTCTGTCATATATTTTACAGGTGGAGCTCCGTCTCTACACACATTTTGGATATCGTATGCGCTTTAATAGTGTTGTGCGTGCAGATATCCCACTATGGACGACGTGCATACCATACAACAACTGATGACAATCGATTTATTTTATCTTATAGGTTAGACACTAAAAATGACCGCAGTGTAGATTACGCTATCGCTTGCAAATGAGGAAGTAATTGTTTTTAAATATAGGCGGTCTTGTGCGTCTATACGTTTCATGATTGGCCAACATCATCCCAGCACCAAGAACGCGCACAGATCTGAGCTGAAATTGCTGCTATTGTAGTATCACTTAACGTATACCCCTGAGTCAAGGCTTTGTGAAGCCTCGATATGTCTACATAGCCTAGATATGACTCACGTGCTTCATAGTATACCCCACAGGCCTGGCCCAGTATTAAGTGTTCGTGTGTTTTGGTGTGAGACCAATAAAAAAACATTTTGAGACAACTTTGCAGTTTGTTACAATATTTTTGCCCTGTTGGTAAACAGTTGGGGCATTTAACTGCCATCCCTGGGGGTCATCCCTATGTTCCCCGGGTCCTATGTTCCCCGCTCGGGGTTAGGGTTATAGTTAGGGTTTTAAAAAAGGGTCCTATGTTCCCCGGTCTCATACAAAGCGGGGAACATAGGACCCGGGGAACATAGGTACGCTCCCTTCTTAATCACTTTGAGCTGGTAACATGAAATGACTTAGCTTTTGTTTTTATAAAAAAACAATAGTGACCTCTCTCCAACACCAAACAAGGGGCAAAGTAGGCGACAGCTGTAGTCTATATGATTTTTTGTTTTTCTTATAATATTTGTCATTTCTTATACATATTTAGTCGGCTCTTCCAGGTGACAGAACAACTATCGGTTAGGGATGTCACGCATGAAACAATGCTGCAGAAACACGAAAATATGACTTTGAGTTTAGTAAGCCATCATTTCAGTTCCTGTTTATCTATTGCACGATGGGTTATAATTTAAAGGAATCTAGTTGCAGTCTTGTAATTAGTGACTCTGCAAGATCCCTTAGTCATTGCAAAATCATAGTCTGTGACTTAAAACTCTACTACTTGTCTTTAGATGTGAGAGGGTCTGAGACTGTAGTCTTTCAAAAATCTTTTCCAAATCTTTCCAAAGTCTGTCAGTGTAAGGAGGGCTTTATTTGCACTACCACTGCAAGTGCCTCATGCTTACACATCCTTAGTACATTCATGTGGATCCTTGTTTTAGTATCTTTAACCCTCTATACCCCAGAGCGGCCCCCGACGGCCGTTCTACATTCTCCTGTAACGGCCGCGGCCGGCCGGCATGTTATAATGGGAAAAAAACAAGGGAACATGTTATTTCTGAATATAACCTACAAGCCTAATAAATACGTTTGACTCTTGTCAACATATATTCATGATTATTACAATATGTTTGTATTGAAATATTTTGTCATATTTTCGTTTTCTTATGAGGTGCCAGTGTCTGCCACGAAGGGAGCGGGGGTTCGCCTGAAGTCACTGGCTAGCTTGCATGTCCCTACCCAGTAAAAGTCATGTAGCTAATTCCTTGAAACACTAGCCATAGGTCTATCATTGGTTCATTTTGATACATTTTTTACTCTCTTTCCCGCCGCAAAAAATGCAACTTTGTAACCTCTGAAATCATTACCTCAGGTTGAAACTTTATCACAAAATAAGCCATATCGTCAATATGTCTGCACCGAAAAGACCACGACTGTTCAGCCTTGAAGAGACTGTTTTGATATGTACAGAAAACTTACAGGAGCTAGGAGATGGACTTCCCATGTTTGATGATGGTGACACAGATGTAAGTGGTAAACTAATCATTTTCAATACATACACCACTCTAAACTGAAGTTTTCATCAGTGGCTGTCACTGACGATACTTGATAGCTAGCGCTAACTTTAGATCCTATCCTATAGGCTATGTTTCAGGCGATGCGAGGGGGTGGGCTAGTTGTTTATCCTACCTGGTCGCAATTGATGACTCAAACTTGACTTTTTAACTTTCTTTCTATTGTTATCACATCTTTTAGTATCCATGTGCGATATTGTAATGAGTTTACGGGTATTTGTCCAGGTGTATACTTCGTCAGTTGTAACATTAGGTAGCGCTAATCCAGTTGGACCTCCAGCGACTAGCACAGAAAAACATCCCAGCAGAGTGACGGTCTGACGATAACTCAGATTTGATTTCACTTTTATTGGTCAACGGGTGGGTGGCAAGATAAACGTGACATTTTCCTGTTAAAAACCTGACGGTCATACTAGCCTATAGCCCTAGGCCCACTATTAGCAACAGGTTACGGTGCGTGATCTGATCCGTCTGCCTCCGACCGATTGAATGAATGAATGAAGGGGAGGGACATTTTATTGTGTAGTCACGAGATCCCATGAGCGAATTGTATTGGACGGGATGGATGTACGGCTGGATAGACTAGATAGATAGATAGATAGATAGATAGACTAGATAGATCGATATATGATAGATAGATAGATAGAAATTTAGATATATAGCCAGATACTATGCTAGATAGATTAATGCTCCCTGTTAGTGTGGGCCTACAAACTATATGTAGGCCTACAATAACAGGTAACATGAATCTATCTATATATTTAGCCTATATATTATCTCCACAGTAAGGCCCAGTAGCTCGCCTCCTATAGGCCTATGTGTTGTGAGTGTTGTAAATGATCATCAAGAGAATCTAAGCAATTATCACAGACACTGCCTATAGATTCATATAGATATATAGGCCACTTTACATCTGTCTCATTAGCAATAGTGCCCTCTTTAAATAATGTATGGCCATCATGTTTATACTATTTTGGTGTGGCCATCATGTTTTAAAATATTTTGTCAACTGTCTATTTTGACTATTCTATTACTTTTTGCTCATAGATTAATCTATCCGATGTGTCAGACCATAGCTCAGGAGATGAGGAGAGTGAAGTGGAGAGAGAGGAAATGAATGAGGAGGAAGATGAGGTGGAGATGTTGGAAGTGGTAGAAGAGGTTGAAGAGGAAACAGTGGAGATGACAGGGAGAGTGAGGTGTTTTTTTACAATGCTGGTTGAATGTACAAATATGTATGCTGCATCACAAACTCCCGCCGCCACATGGTATAATGTGACAGAGGATGAAATGAGAGCCTTTATCGGTTTCAACATATTAATGGGTATCCACCGGTTGCCATGTCTGTCAGACTTCTGGAGCATGGATCCTGCTGTCCGTGTTCCATATATTGCAGACAAAATATCCAGGAACCGATTCGAATCAATTTGCCAATATTTTCAATGTAGTAGGCCTACTGAGTCAGACTCAACTGATAAACTGACCAAAGTCCGCCCATTTATTAGAGTTCTCCAGGAGAACTTCCCCAAATTGTTTAGTCCGTGGCCGTCCTTGTCCGTAGATGAGGCTATGATCAAGTTTGATGGGAGGCTGCGCTGGAAGCAGTACATGCCAAAAAAACCTGTGAAGTGGGGAATCAAGATATGGTGCCTTTGCGACTCCCAGACAGGGTACTGTCTTGCCTTTAGTGTATACACAGGAAAAGATGGCACAAGTGGGAAAGGGTTGGCCCACAGGGTTGTTATGGATTTGTTGCAGGGCTACCTTGGGGCAAATTTTCATGTGTATGCTGATAACTTTTTTTCTTCGCTTCCGTTGGTAAGAGAGCTGCAAATGAACGATACATACTACTGCGGTACTATAAGGAAGACATCAAAGGGATTTCCAAAGCATATATTGAGGGATAAATTAGAGGTGGGGGAAAGCAGGAGAGTGATGAGAGAGGGAATGATGATTTGCCGATGGATGGATAAGAGGGAGGTATACGTTATTAGTACCAATAGTTCTGGCACTGATCATATGAAGCCTCGCACTAAATTTAACCCAGAATTGATCACTGTCCCTGATGAGATCTCCAAGTATAACAGCAAAATGGGAGGGGTTGACCACCTGGACCAATTTCGGAGCTACTATAATGTCGGCCGAACAGGAAAGAAGTGGTGGAAGTACCTTTTCTGGGGTATGCTAAATATCTCCATCATAAATGCTTACATCATATGGATGCTTCAGCAGAAGCCACTGCCCAAAAACAGGAGGTCCTGGTCTCTCAAGGCGTTCAAATTGGAACTTGTTCACGGTTTGTGTGACCAATTCTCTGGGAGGAAGCGGGGTGCCCAGGGATTGCAGACAGGGGCAGTAGATTTTGTGGTGTCAAGAAATTTAAAACAGGGGCACTCACTAGTACATTTTCTGGGGCGTAAGAAAGGCTGTGTGAGCTGCATTAGAAGGGGGAGGCGCGCTAAGAGTGGCAGATGTGTAGAAACGTCGTTTGGCTGCTCCACTTGTTCAGTTGCGTTATGCAGAATGGGACCGTGTTTCCATGAATTCCATGACATGTTGTAAAATGATTGTTATTATTATTTATTATTATTAATATTATTATTGTTATTGTTACTTGTTGAGTATTACTTGTTTATATTGACTCAGTTTTTATTATCTCGCAGTGTTTCAATGATTTTATTGACTTGTAAAACAATTATCTTTATATTATTCTACAATAAGACAACATCCAAAATAAAAAAAATGTATCATTGTTCTCCTATCTCAGTGTTGTATTTAATGATAGGGGTGGAAATTCACACTGACTGATGGCACAAATGAAAATGTCTCAAATGAAAAACTCAAAATCTTTGGACCGTATGCCACACTTTGCTTACTGAACAAATAAGAAGTTAAAACAAACACCTCAGTCACCTGAGATGTTGATATGTTATGTAAAATAATACTTAAATATGCCTACAGTAAAAACAAATATTTTAATTTACTACATTAACTATTTTTTCCAGGTTAAAAAGAGGAGTGAACACTTGTTTTGTCACAAAATATCCTTTTTGATACAGTTCAATGGTCGTCTATGGAAAACTTGAATGTAGAATGCTTAATGGTACACATATCATTTTCAAGAGCCATTTCCAATCTTTAAACTGAAAGAAACTTACAATGGACACTTTTCATTAGTTTTCAAGTTATTCATGGTTAATTGAAATGTTTCTAAAAATGGCTTTTTCTTTCGGAATTCCCAGGAATCTGGAGCATTGTTGTAAAATTCTATTGGGGTATAGAGGGTTAACTGTTCTTTTTAGTCATGTGGATTTGTTATTTTATCATCCTGTTGTAGCGGTGTAGCGTATGTCAATGGCGCTGCCAGGTGTAATCCTGTACGCACTGTGCGTACATTTTTTCACCACTGTATTATTTGTGAAATCATTGAATATTACAACAATAAAAATAGCTTGTGTAATGTCTTGATTGAAACATGCTTTACATACAAATGATAGCTTATGTTTGGACTTCTCACCATAACGAGGGGCAGCCGTGGCCTACTGGTTAGCTCCTCGGACTTGTAACCGGAGGGTTGCTGGTTCGAACCCCGACCAGTAGGCACAGCTGAAGTGCCCTTGACCAAGGCACCTAACCCATCACTGCTCCCCAGAGCGCCGCTGTTGCAGGCAGCTCACTGCGCCAGGATTAGTGTGTGCTTCACCTCACTGCGTGTTCACTGTGTGCTGAGTGTGTTTCACTAATTCACGGATTTGGTCGCAGAGACCAAATTTCCCTCACAGGATCAAAAGAGTATATATACTTATTGGTGTGAAATTGGTCATGTCATGATAAGTAATTCTGGCACTTAAAAACGCGACGTTCCATTCAGTCATATAAATCATTAAAGTGTACAGTATGCTCGTCATTAAAAGAAAACAGCAGCTTAACATTTTTCAGGTGTTTAACAGTAAAAGGCGCCCTGTTCTTAGCAGTAATGTCATCTAAAAGTTTGGGACAACCAAACAGCAGTGCAAGGTATTTAGAGGGTTGCAAACACTCCTATGTGTCATTTTGTCTTATTAATATTCAAAGTTTGAGTTGCTGTCGGGTTGATTTAAATATTCACGATTGTTAAGGATTGTTGTTGCCACATAGAAGCATTGCATAGAAGACGTGTGGCTAAATTGCTATTAAATCCGCTTAGCATGACCATGCTGCGCAAATTTGTTCAAAACTGCTGCATTGAAGTCAACTCTGCTAAGGTCTTATCACAACATAGTAGGCTACATTGAGGAGACTAAACTAAGTTAAGTTATGCAACCAAGCAGTATCTCAAAGCTAACGTTAGAATACTGTTTGGATGTCGAATTTAGCATGCTTAGCCTACTTACAGCTGCTTGTCAATTTCGTTGAAGGGCTCATTTTATTGACTCTGACAATGTTTGCAAAATCCCGATGTAAATGGAAAAGTGTTTTCCAAAATTTAAAAGTGCTTGTCCCAAGGAGAAGTACGAACCTTTATTTTAACTAAGTAAAAAAACGTTGCATCCACACATCAGCAGCCTTTTAACTGTGTTACAATTGCAAGGGTTCCCTCACAAACGTCTTAAAGTGACAGTCTTGGTAGTGAATAGGTCTAATTGAGGGCCTATCTTAATCCCCCCCCTGTACATTACTGCGAATAGGATTGAATATCACTGACATGGTGAGTCAGGTGTGAATATCACATCTGAAAAGTGAAATAAACCTCTCTCAGGCTTGCCAAGTATGACCTTTGAAAAATCAAAGTGAAAAAATGTTTAAACAGGCAGCAGCTGTGGTTAGAGTTTCATTCGCCATCTTTGTTTACTTTTCACAGCTGCTTGATAGAGCTGCCGCACAGATTTATGGGTAAGGGACTGTTTGTTATTTATTTATGGGGCCACCGGAGGAGTTTTGGGAGCGTTAGTCAAAAACGTGACCCTCCCTCGCCAGCAATACATTTTTCTATGACCCTCCAAAGTGATTCAGAAAAAACGCATGACCCTCCCCAACAATTTATTGATGTCTTCTGTACTGGGTCAATTTGGGAGCTTGCATGCTACCACTCCGTCCTTGAAATGCCCTGAAAAGGCTGTCGTTTGCACAATTTCACAAATAATCACCGAAACATACCTCTCAGCTTTTTCCGGGTTTATCACGTATTTTAACTTTTTTCTCGCTGTCGAGCTGCAGGGCCGTCGCAAGGGGGTGCGAGGTCCTGTGCGAACTTGACAGGTGCGAGGCCCTTTTCACTTACGTGCATGAAATCATGCGATAGCCTAGGCTACTTTACACGTCGCCTACTGTTGGTGCATTTTAATAGTAGGCTAATAGGCTACACCAGATTGTCTTAAGAGGGGGAATTGTAGCCTATAACATTAGTCACATAGGCTATTTGGCCATAAGCAGTTTATCAGGAAACCAAACTAGTGTAACACAGAGGGAATTAATTGGGCATGAATCATTGTGCTAAACGCTATTTGTCAATGAGCAGAAACACACACACGACATTCAAACTATTGATAAGATGTGCACTATGGAAACTGGTCTGTAGGCTAACATAATAAATTACATTGACTCACCATATCCTGACTCAGAAAAAAAAAAAAACATCGCTTACTTTGCCGCAAACTCAGCCATGAAATAGGTCAGCTTGCAGGTAGCCTAGGCTACGTCTTTTTCAATTCATAGAAGGGCGATCCTGTAACATGGAGGTGCGCAAATATTCGACTTCGAAAAGCTTCGTTCACCCGATGCCAGTCACTGATCGCAATTTAAAAGTTCGGGAAGGTTCGTTCAATCTTTTTAAGTTTTAAGTGCAGTAGTATAGGCCTATCTGTCCCCTTGTGAGTTATATCTTGAGCCTATTATGAGGTAGCCTAGCGTTGTGTCCTGGGATTTGGACATGCTCCAAAATGATGCTCCAGCCGTTCTTCGAGTCTGACAGTAACACTTTTAGCTCCAGCTCATTGAATCAGATTAGACCGTTATATTATAGCAGAGATGCTAACGGTCTAATCTGATTCAATGAGCTGGAGCTAAAAGTGCTACTGTCAGACTCAGAGAACGGCTGGATGAACTGGGGAAAGGTAAACTCAACAGTTTAACTCAAAGGGGAGGTGGAAAATGAGTGTATTTCCCCAAATGGTGGAGTATCGCTTTAAGTAAAGTATGACTACAAACAAAAGTGCTTTCATTGTGTAACAAGATGTTGTCTCCTTCTAAGATCTCCCTGCCACAGAGCTTACTAAGGATAGACTGAGGCTGATTTTATCAAAAATACAAAATTCAGTTTATTATACAAAAAGAATGCAAGCTTAAAATATTGAGGACCAGTCAATTACAACATATCCAGAGACATGACCCAAGTAGGCCAGTGGGAGCGTACCTATGTTCCCCGGGTCCTATGTTCCCCGCTATTTGTATGGGACCGGGGAACATAGGACCCTTTTTGTAGAAAAGGGTGTCACTCCCCGATGTGAGTCGCTACCCGATGTGAGTCACGCATGCTCAGATTGATAGGTTTTACGGCATAACGCCAAGGGATCCGACTGAAATCCATAAAATAATTAACTTTTAACGTTTCAAAAACGTTTTAGCTATCTAAGATTGTTTGATTGCTAACGTTAGCAAACGCCATTCAAGTGACAGCCTTTGTTGTGCTTGATAGCTTACTTACTTGCCAGCAGTGAACAAACTTCGTTATAGGTCAATTTGTATTGATATTACAGAAGTCTCTAGCTAGCAGACTACTTCAGCCTCTAATCTAGATTTGACATTAGAGATCATGCCGTGAAAATGTGATGCCTTACGCTAAATAATACATTACTGCTGTGTAGGCTAATGTCATTATTCTGTGGCTAACAGCACTGTTAGTCACAAAGTAGCAAAGTGACGCATGCGCGACTCACATCCGGTAGCGACTCACATCGGGGAGTGACAAAGGGTCCTATGTTCCCCGCCTTGTATCTGACCACGGAAATTACATGAGATATGCTTGCGAGTGCACATTTCGTGCACAAACGGTAGCAAAGTGTATTTTTCTATCAATGTTGCTTGCCGTATAGCACACCAGGTAGACAACACATACGCGCAAGGTGCAATATTGACACACTGTAAAAAGTAAAACATTGCTGTTTTTCATTTGATATACTTTTTTTCATCCCAATAGCCTAAAAATATTAGATTGTTAAGTAAAATTACATTTTGTAAATTGTGTGTGTCCTTCAATCTATTTTCTTAGATTGATACAATATAAAAGTATAACATAACAATAAAATTCAAATTATACATTCGATCAAATGACTTTTATCAATCAAGCACGATTCGCGCATGCGCACACATGAAAACTCGAGAGAAACTTCTGGAAGAAGACACTGAAGGTAGAACTGGAGTGGACGGTTGTGTTCGGCAGAACAGGAGGACACTTTGTCAGGTAAGGGAGGAATTAACCAAAATGACACGTCTCAGTTATCCTTGCCCTTTATTTCAGTACTTACACTATAATTTTAAGGTGACTAGTTACGTTTTTAAAAGGTGACTTCCTTGGCACCGTTTTACTGATAGCCAGGTTAGCTAATGGCAGTGACCGTTAACGTATAGAACTAGCTGCTACGCTTATAAGCGTTTGCAGGATAGCACGACCTAGCATTTAAATATTTGTATAGCATCAAGGTCATATCATTTAAACGAACAGACACTCAGATTTGAAGTTTTTATAACGTCAATTTTGGCTTTAGCGGTATAGCGTTAACCTGGCGCCATTTGACAGCTAAGTTAACAAATAATAGCTAGCAGCTATGAACATGCTAACGTTAACGTTCACTTAAGGTTCGGATAGCTGCTACTATTAGAAAAACCGCCAGAATGTTCTCGCAGGGCAGGCGTTGAAGTTAGATGCAGCAGTGGAGTGAGAATGAGACTTTGTGCCTCATGTGCGTAATTTATAAAACGTGAGTTTTGATGTTGACACCTAAATGTGTATCAGTACTGTTTGTAGAGTATTAAGTTGTAATGCTGTTAATAATATTATGGCCAAGATTGCTATCTGAACGAGACGTTATAAATCGCCCGTACGGTATTATCGCCCTGTGTGTGTGTCACTTGCTAATATTAATTTCTATATACACTAACACAGCGGAATCGTAAAGAAACGCAAGCACCCACACCATAAGTGTATCTTAATTAGCTATGCACCAAAAATCTCATTTTACCACGACTAGAAGAGCAGTAAAAAGTGTTGTAACGTTAAGCCTGCGTGTACAAAACCGCTTGGATCACGTTAGGTTACGTTCATCTTGACTTAATATGTTGTATTAAATGCTTCTAAACGGTTTAAATGTAGCTGCTACATTGGTTTACATCTATCCTATTTTAACATGTGGATGTAATTAGTGCTGTCGCGATTAGTCGACTTAGTCGACCTAATCGACCATGAAAATTAGTCGACGGTAATTTTTTTAGTCGAAGAGTCGTTTTACTATTGACCACCTATTTATTTTTGGTCTCAAACGGCTCACTGTTATATTAACTCTATGTTATTAACTCTTGAAAAGTACAATGACTGTCTTTGGATGTTAAACAGGCTACTAAGACTTTGGCAGTCATGTTTTAAACCCAGCTATGCACACTGCGTGCCTGCCTGCTTTCAGTGCAATTCATTATTAGGCAGAGCTAAGTGGGGGGAGCTAGTAGGTTACGCTAGTCCAGACTCTGACTAATATACAGTAGTATTGTGGAAATTGAAATAAATGAAGTGAAGAGTGTCTCACGTTGACAACGCAACGGCGTGTCATTACTGTAATTCATTTATACAAAAAAAAAAAAACGTTAAAACGAACATGCCACCACCCGTGATATCAACAATCAAGGTGCACGTAATTTCCCATGGTCACGACTCATATTTCTTTTAGCGTTCAAGCCAACTGATAAAGTGAGGTAACCTATGTGGTAAGACGCGCAAAGTGCCTGTAGCCTATTTGTTTTGAACATGCTGATGTTGCTCATTTGCAAAGTCCTCAACTACTGTCGCCTTTCAAAGTCCAGCGTTTCTACTATGGGCCGCGCGGACCAGCACCGGCCGTAACGTGGACACTGCTGGTCCGGAGCCGCGGAGAGAAATTATTCCCGGGGCTTCGTCTGATAATTTGCTGCGCAATTGATCAAGGAACCGCGGACCGACAGAAAAAGAAAACAAACGTTTCTGCAATCAGTAGGAATTACTTGCTAATTTTGTGTCATCAAACATAGAGGCATACAATTAAATTGTGGTATGAGCGTTCATTCAATGCGCGATAGAAACTGAAACCACTTGATAACGTTGGTAGCAAAGCTCCAATTCAACCTGTTGGAAGGCTATTTAATTATGAAACTACATTTAATAGAACAATGTGTATTTGTGCAACTTCCATAAAAACAGAGCACAGACTATAATACACTATCTAGAGTAGGCCTATTGTATAGTCAAATTTTAATAACGTGGCCAAAAGCTTGTGGCATAATTAAATATGTCAATATTCTTTCCATTTGCCTACCAGTGTATGATGCTTGCATGAGGGAAACATCCCAAAACGATGACACCCATATAATTGCTGTTGTTTTGAGAAGTCTTTATCATGCAACCAGGCAAAAGCAATGGAACTATTGTAATTATATTTTACATTAGTAAAGCAGTCCTCTGATGTGTATGTTTTCACAAACTTTTTGTAAACAATGTTAGCACTTTAAACACTGGCTGCTTTGAAGTGCATGTATAGCAATATAGCATAACAATAATAATTGTGATGTGATATAATGATAATTTGACGGGAGGTGGGTTCATGTAGGTGGGCCTATGACCCCAAAGTCTGCCATGACCGGGCCACAGGTCAAAGAAGTTGTCTATGTCCATGGCAACACTGGCATACAAATAAAGTCTATCAAAGGTCTGACATTAGATCTGAAGGTAGCATTTTAAATGGGTGTTTTTTATTAATACAGAATGTTTTTGAACAGTTTACTTACAAACTAACAAAAGTAGGGTGATACAGTATATATTTTACGTTTTCCCTTTAGTTGAGTTCAGAATAAAACGGACAAAACAAAATAACAAACACTTGATTTTTAAAAAAAATAGTCGTTTAGATTAGTCGACTAATCGAAAAATTAGTTGAAAGATTAGTCGTTAGAAAATTAGTCGTTAGTGGCAGCACTAGTGCCCTGTGTGGCATGGAGTTTTGTAATGTAAAACTAGCACTTGCTTCTTTGCACTAACGACAACTGATTTAGCTTTCTCTGATTGGGTGTAGTATATTAGATGATTTGTAATTGGTCAATTTTTGTGCATACGTCACATCTGGAATTCTTCAGATTTGCCGCCACACACTCATTCCCACGGTCATTTTACAGAGGTAGGCTCATAGACATAATAGCAATGTGTTATGTCTATGGGTAGGCTGCCATGTGGCTTTTCAAGACCAAGTTCACAGAAAATATATATATTATTTGACTACACTCGACGAATTATGTTCACCGATTGTGCAGGTAAGAGTACAGCGTTAAGTTTTTAAATGTATTTTTGTTTTTAGAAATCGGCATTGTTGGTTAAACTTAATGTCACCATAGCTTGCATATGGCTAACGTTAGATATTGTTAGCCGGTTGGGTAATCCTTGATTTAACTGGTAATGTTAGCATGAATGTGCTTAGAGACCACATTCAGTATTAGCTAATATTTATTTGTGCCGTGGTTAGCTAGCTAGCTTACTAAATATTAAGAGTTTGATCATTTTGGTTGATACGTGTTTCATTTTAAGGTTTATGGCCTAAGGCTAAAGTTAATCATCTGTGTTTATCAGGTTGATGCAGCTAAAGACCATGACTAACTTAACGGAAGCTGATTGACTTGGATATACATACCTGAGGTAAGTACTTCTATTTACTGGTTAACGTTAGTTAAGACATTAACATCGATAGATTGTTGACATGTCCATGGGGCTGATTCCGATAGCCAGTTGGCCCCCTGATAGCCGTTTGAATTTACATTAACGTTAATGTATAAGCAGCAGACAATCGGAAGGCAGCAGCTGCTTGAATGTGGTTGGCCGCCACTTTGTTTTGTTTCAACCCATTTCTGATAATTCTGGGTAGCAGCTAGTCTTCGTGGTGATGAAGTTTATGGGATTCTGCTGTTACTTGCAACAGATTGCGACTGTTGACTTTTGTGATTCTAGACGCGCTGTGGTTACGATGAAGGTTAAAGAGAACAACCGTTTTTCATGACATTTATCTACATGTCATGTGCTATTGGATACCGTTGGGTAAAGTCGATGTCAACAATAATTTAACATTCATTAACCAATACAGAGTGCTCGCGCAGCAAAGGACGGTCGACTTGAACTGCTAACGTTAACGTTAGCTGCTAGCTAGCGCCAAGTTTGCTAGCCTCGTTTATCGCCACCGTCACTCACCTTTCAGGTCTTCAAGACGAATCAAATCTAATTAAACTAATCCTACTACCTACTCTAAGCTTATCCACAATATATATTTAACTAAACTAAACTATTCTAACAGATAAGCAAATATTATAAAAACTATACAAACGAACAAAACGAACAAACACGTAAAAGGTGAATAAAAGGTAAATATCTAAAAATGTATCTATCTAACTATCTATGTATCTATCTATCGAAACTATAAACTAAACTATACTATATCTGAAAAAATAATTATTTAAATGTCAAACTATCTATCGAATCTATCTCTATCTCTCGCTGTCTTGTCTCTCTGTAAACCGCCAACATCTGCACAGATTGACGGTCGTCAGGGACGGCTGGTTGACAAGCAGGTGACGGTTCGTGCATTACATGTCAGCAACATATGTCATGAATCCTATAACATAATTACACTGATTGGTCCGCATGGATATACAATCAACTAGAAAAAGTCAGAATGTGAGATTGTTGAAGCTCATTAATTGTATGAAACGATTAGCCATTGCTACCCTGGAAATTCAGAGTTCTCGCGAGAGCATAATTTGAATTGTCTCTGCAAGACACTCTGGCATCGAGTAATGATACCAGTTGCTCTTTCCCCGTTGCAGCATTAGCTCTAAGCTGCTATAATTAGCTCACAGCAGCCTTTAAATAATGGCATACATGAACTTGCATGAGTACTTACACGTTGTATGGAATCTCTGGGTCCAAACTGGCATCTTTCAGTCTGTCGTCATTCTTGTAGGTATGTAGGTGTACTTGAAATTTCCTGGTTGGTTTGTTTTGTAACTCATAAATGGGTCAAAGACGAGACATAACATTTTGGTGTCCCCACTTAATAAATGTTAAAAAATATATTTTTATATGAGTGGACATACCTTCAATCTATACACATTGTACATGTTTACTGAAACTTAAAGTGCTTTTTTCAGAACATTTATAATTATTTTTAAAATATCCCCTGAAACCCCCAAAATGTCATTCAGCGCAACTGTCCTACCTCTTCAAGGATTAAAACATGAAGAAAAAACAAATTAATCTACAGTAAAACGTAATATTTTCTGCTTTGGCATATTTGTACAAAAGTCATGTGTAATATATAAATTTTTATTCCATCAGATGTGTTCTTTAATATTAATAATATTTAAGACACTTTCAGTCCCCATTTCCGCAATCTTCATTTGTCATTCAGTGCAACTTTGATAAAGACACTTATTTTGAAATCAAATCAAGTTGCTGCAGTCATGTTACCAATTATGACATCACAAGAAGACCCCTGTGGACCCTTCATGACACATGCAAGGTCAGTATATTTCAAAATGATTTGATAAAAATCTCCTTTTACTGTCATGGCACATAGAAGTACAAAACTGAGTGTCATACAGTACAACACAGAGAATGTAATATTGCAGTTATTTCTGTAAACAAACAAGGATATTAACATTTAAATATGAATAACTGTAGAAATGTCATTAAGCTAAGGTCAGTGTTAGCTTTGGCTAATCACAGGGCTAACTGTAAAATGTGCTGAAGTAAAATGTCTGTCATTCAGTACCACAACAGTCATTCAGTGCAACAGAATTTCACTGTTGCCCTAAATTGATGATGACTAACTTTTTTTACATTTTAAAATAAGTTAAATATTAATACCACATGATTCCATTCTAGGCTTTCTTAATAAAAGCAATTTGAACAATAAATATTAATATTTTTATGTTTTTCTTTATCTGTTAAAGAGAGATCAGCTAGGTACAGACAGAAATTGAAGGAAAATCCTGTTCTCAGGGAGGAAAAACTAGCAAAGAGAAAATAAAGGTGATGTTAAGGTGTGTTATGGTATGATGGTAAAGTGTGTTAAGTACATTTTAATGTAGGACAGCTAAAGGAAGAGTCTGTAAACAGGAGTAAATGAAGAGAACAGGTGTAAGACAAACGTGATGCTTTTTTGCAAATGTCATATGTATTTTAACGGTTTTATGTGTGTAATGTGTTTGAAAGGATTGTTTATTTATTTGATCACTTACATGTTCTATGCAAATTATTTTGTCTTGTATTGCAAGATTCTAATTAAGCCTATGTCCTCCTAACATTTTAGCTATCATAGAAGAAAACAAGCTCTCAATGGCGGAAATCCAGATCACCCTTCAATTAAAGATGTTTCTGCAGCTGATGCTGAAAAAGGAAGAGAAAATTGGAGAGAAACTCAGAGGAAGTTCAGAAAGAAACAAAAGCAAGCAAAAGCGGTGCTTGACCTCACCCCAGATTCATTTGAAGCACCACCTGAAAACATTGTTAATATACCTGAGCCTGAACCTATACCACTACAAGAGGTGGAACAAAGGCCTCTGTCCCCTACACATGCGGTGAATGCTCCTCTGGCTTCTTCCACTCCAGAAACACTACCAATGCGCTTTAAAAAACTCAAAAAGGAGAAAAGAGATCTGAATAAACAACTTTCTGCTCTTCAAAAACAACTGGCATAAACCAAACTACGGTGCAACACATTAAATAAGCTTTTGAAAAGGTCAGAAAAAGTAGCAAGGAGTGAGATGGTGTTGAAGGCTAAACAAAGGAGAGAGAGCGTGATCTCATTCCTCTGTAGATGTAACCTGCGTTGTGTTGAACTTACGTGATTCAGCCCTGCACACGCCCAGACTCGAACCCGCGAACAGCAGCACCTCGGATCGGGAGGCGAGCGTGCTAACAATTGAGCCAATAGCCCAGGCTACTGGCTCGCATGCCAGCAGCACTCTTGAGGCGTCGGGGAGTGAGGTTTACCAACGTTCCACAAGCACAGCTAAGCTAGCTGGCAGCCGTTACACTCAACCCCCTAAACCTCACTCCCGATCCGGGTCACGGCACCAATGTAACCTGCGTTGTGTTGAACCTGCGCCATTAAGCCCTGCACACGCCCGGACTCGAACCCGTGAACAGCAGCACCTCGGATTGGGAGGCGAGCGTGCTAACAGACGTCAAATTTGTTATCGCAGAACCTGAGCCATCTTCAAATAGAGCCTCAAGGTTAGCAGAAAAGGACTGGGAAACATTTGTTCAGTTCATGAACTGAAATGTTATAAACTTAAGACACCCATTAGAAAGGCTGTTTTGATATTAAAAGTAGTTTTTAACCCTTACGAGCCCGACCGTTCTAATTTCGTTACAAAAGTAACGATGGCCAATCGTCTAATATCTCAGCTGTCCAATGACTGATTTTATTTCTGAAATCTTCCCCGTAATGCTGACAACATAAGCTTCAATTTGATATGATTGGTTAAGGGGTTTATGGCGCGAAATGTTTTGGATACTTGAAGATGAGTCTTGAAAAAATATTTTCACTTGAGTCGGTGCATTTGACGTGGACAGCCGGATGCCACCTGCACTTAAGTTGGAGTTTACCTCGACTGGAAACCACACAGCTGGATAAACTGAGGTAATATTGTTTTTACATCGGTTCTAGTTATGGTTTATCTTAATTTGAAGTCCTTAAATCATGTTATTTGACAGTAATATGCTTTCTCATCAGCATCAACATTATGGCTTAGCGGGGGGCTAGTGCATCGTCACGTAACTTTAGCTAACTGTATAATTCTGAACTGCTTGGAATATTATCGTTTGCTTTTGATGTCAGTTATTTTCATTTGACAGTTTCATTTAAAAACCTGTTAGTATATAATCTGTAGGTATTTGTTTTCTAGTACCAATTTGCTTGTTAGGTAAGCATTATATTGGCAAGACAGTATAGCAAACCAAAGCTGAATAAATCAATGGGCGCCGCGTTTCTAAGTTGCGTTCTCTTACATGAAATAAGTTGAGCGATATTTTTACTCCTCTCAATATGTAACGTTAGTTGTAGAAAATCACATATTCTGTCAGAAATGTAATTAACTTATTGCCTTTCCTTCGGTTGTTATCTGTAGTGCAGTCTGTAGTGAACTATTTTAGCTTGCTAACTTCTAAATGACAAACATCGGACGTGCTTGTCTCAACATTTTCTAAGATGGCATGACTTGAAATAGATGAAGCACAACTCCTCTCAATATTTAGTTATAAAAAACATGATGTGAAATCACATATTCTGTCAGAAATGTCATTATTGCATTTCAGCAGTTTGTTACTAGGTAAAATGTAATCTGTCTTTATCTTGATGCCAGCCAGGCAATCAGATTTAGGGTAGCTAAACCCATATGTAATACAATGACTGTAGGACTACTTAGAAATATTTCGAGTATATTCTGAGGATGCTTCAATAGTTTAGGCTACCTCTTCTTTTGTGTGCATACATGCACAAATCTGTAGTTTTGTGATTTTATTTTTTACATTAATAAAGGTATTTGTATGATTTCGCTCTTGTTTCAGATGGAGGATGACAAGGCCTACACAGACCTTCTCGCAAGCCTGAAGAGGTTGCTGACTGCTCATGAGCTTGCGCTCACAATGCTGAAGACCATGAGGGGATGGAGGAAGAAGGTATAGATTTATGTGCCGTGCGTAGGATGGTGCAGACTAAAAAACTGTGTGAAATAGACTTGTTATGTTCTTTTTTACTCACATTGTTGTCCCAGGCATATGTGGTTTTACCAACCGGAAGGAATGGGAGCTTGTGCTTAGTTGGCCATCGTATGCAAACAGTATAGGGGCATGGGACAAAGACCCCAGAAGAGTTTCACAGGTTTCTGGGATTGATCATTTACATGGGGTTCACTTCCCTCCCTAATATCCATTGCTACAGGGGAACCAAGTCTTGGCAGGGATCAGGGGACATTGACCAAATGATGAATACATATTGTGTACTCCAAAAAACGCAGAATACCAGAAAGCACTTTTTCTCCATTGACATTGTCGTTGTAAGTAGCTTCTTGTTATTTCAAGTTTGACAATGCAATGCAGAATCTGGTGTTGAACCAAGGTTTGGTAGCGACAACCAGAAAGAATTTGGAGGAAATCTATCACAACAGCTGGTAGGCATTTCCGTTGAAATTTCAGCCTCACCTTCAGCTGCTCCAACTACTACTCTGTCGTCTTTCCATCAAGTACATATTCCTCTACAGCAGGAGCTTGTTATAAAAAACATACATAATAAAAACTAAAGTAGCTTGTATGGCCCTGGAGTGTAACAGTAGGCGAATTTGTTTTATTGATAAACAAATTGCTGTCAGATTTGGCATTCTGCAAAAGGGGATGCGTTTAGTAATGAGTCATAGCTCTTCTGTGTTCAACCTTCAGGTTCCCCACCCCACCTTTCCCTATCCTCCTCTGTAAGTGTGTGTGTGTGTGGGTATGAGTTTGTGTGTATATGTGTGTATGTGTTTATTCTCCACAGGCTTGTTCTAAGTATGTAATCCACTTTCAAATGTTTAGAACACATTGAGTTTTGAGTGATGTTGATTGTATTCCTAGCTTTTCATGAATAATAATACATTTTATATATGTATATAATTGACATATACTGATTTATATAAGGAAGTTGTATTTGTTGAATCAAATGTATTTTATGTCTCTTTTCCGAAATAGTCTTCAATGAATACAGTATACTTACTTCCTGTATTACTGGTAAGGTACAGTATGTTTTTTTTAAGCATTTGCTTATATACAAATAAATGGTTTATTCTTATAGACCAAATACATCTAAACCATTGTTTCTGACTTGATTATTAGTTTTTATGCATACTTTTATGTTGTTGGTGAGAAAGTGAATGTGAATTCTGTCAACATTCTAAATCCCGTTTCCTGCATTTTTTTACACTGATCACTAAAATTATCATAACTTTTGAAAGGTTAATGATATTCCAATACAGTCTTTTTTGTTAAATAGCCCACACCTTGCTGAACATTTCATACACTCTATATTTTTCTCTATCTTGTAGAGAAATATGATGAAAATTCGTTTTTATGTAAATGAAATTAAATTTTGACAAATTCCGGATATACATTTGGAGAGGATTTTCAAATACTGTTCATTACTATATCAACATTACCATATGTATTTTACATCATTTCATAGAACTGATCCTTCTGATTACAATGGTATGTATATCCCATTGATGGTATGTATTATACTCAAGAAATAAGGTTTTTTGTGTGAGGAGGTCATCCAGCACCAAAAATGGAATGTTCGGCACGGGCACGAAAGGGTTAACTAGTTAAACACTAACATATTTTTAAATGTTTGAAATACTGAAAGTTATTGCACATTTTATACTAACATGTTGAAACATACTTGAAATGATTAAATTACATTATACTACATTTTTTAAATATACTTGAAATGATTGAAATGACATTATACTACATTTTTTCAAATATTTGAAATGCTGAAAGTTACTTTACATGACATATTAACATCTTGAAACATACTTGAAATTATTCCACATTAGACCACATTTTTTCACATGTTATGAGACTTCAATTACTTCATACTTTAATTGATTCCACATTTTTTAAGAAATCTGTTTCCTTAAATGTGTTATGGTGCCTTACGAGTTGTTACGAGTTCAGTATGAATGTTTTCATATTGAAATGCTGTTTTAACAGCAACAAGGCTCTTGTTTTACTTCAGAATAAAGATGATGCTTTTTCTGAACAAGTATACCTCTGTTTGCCTTTTCTTTTTTTCATAATGTAGTAATACCATAACTCATACTTGCCATTGGTGTGGCATATTAACATTTTACTACTGCTACTTTAAAGGAGATACTGTATGTGTAAGACGTTTAATCCACATATTACCAAGAAACGGGACACTTTGGAGGATGCCATTCAGTACAACAGAAAATCATCATACAGTGCAACAGAAACTTTTGCTTAAAATAACTATTACAATTCATATTATTATATAATTTTTCATGTGAATGTAAGAGAAACCATGCCTGTTTTATAGAAAATGGAGTTTGATTGATTTTTAAATAGAATAGAAGGCGTAGCAAAAACTTATTTTATACAAACTACCAAAATCACAAGACACATTAGAATGCAAACAAGGTGCAGACAATTTAAAACAGACTAACAGCACTTTCTTGTGTTTTAAAAAATCTATTGTAAGAGATATACTGAACTCATACATTTTAAATGGCTAAGATTGTTTCTTCTGTATGTATTTTTTCATAAATTAGTCGTTGCACTGAATGCCATTTTTGCGCCATTGTTATTTGTCGACAACACTAAAAACACAAAATAATCAAAATGCTCAAGAAAAAAATATATATTTACCTAGGTAACACATTTGTGCACATTATTGAATAAAAAAAAATACACAATTTAATCATTTTATTTTTTTGTGCTTGGAACATCCTATTTGTCTTTAACCCAAATTCAGTCATTAAATGAGTTTTGCAAAGAGAGATAGATAGAAAGACGTGAGAGACGAGTGAGGTATGCTGTTATGATGGACTGTTTTGTGTGTCAGTGCATTGGGTCCTCAACTCTTAGAGGTTTCAGAGGTGGCGTAGTCATTTGTGTGTGTGTATGTGTTTGGCTGAGTCTTGCAATAAGCTGTCTAACTATGGCATAATATGTACCTTCCACTGGGTGTGTATGCCAGATTATAACAATATCACATATGTTTTTGTGTAAATATACTTGTCTTGGTGCTACTAAGTTTAATTCAGACTTTATCATTGAAATAGGTGTTTCTGTCTGTAGACAGCTTTAGCTAACCATAGCAGCACATGTTGGTTAGCTTTTGGCTAATGTCCATTCACTTATTTGTTGCATTCATAGGTGATATAACAAACTTTTATTTCAACTGTGTAAATGAACATGGACTAAAAAATTGTTTTCTTATGTTCTTTTTTATAGGTTCTTCGTCTTTTTTTTATAGGTTCTTCATCTACAGTGGATGTGGAATATTTATGAGTTTAAATGTTGTTTGTTCATGTTTTATCAATAATAAAAGGCATTCCTATACATTGTGATGAATTTCTTTTCAATTTTTAATAAAACAATTAAATTAATACAGTACCCTAATCTTAAAATAAAAAAAACAATAGGCCTATCTACAGAACTTAGTTCATATTTTAATGAATTTGTTAACATGCATTTTAACCTAGTTATTTTATACAACTGCAACTTCTGAAACAATAAGTTAAGTGAACTAAAGATTTTTAGTAAAGACTACTAAGGTAAGCTTAATTTGTCTACAGCATCAACATAAGGTTGTTAGTTGACACAACTAAACATGTTTAGTTTTATGTTTTGTAAAAACTAGAATGGTTTAAGGCAATCGGTTTCCACGCAATTTTCTAGTAATGACAACTAGTTCGGGTTTAGAGTGTATCAAATTGGAATAAGCACGTGACTGGTGACGTCCGAAGCTTCGAACGTCACCGAAGGGTTTTGCTGGTTTCGAAAGTTTGCTGCTGCGCCGATACCCAACAGGAGCAACACTGCTGTATTCTCTGTAGCCTACTGCTGTAATTTAACAAAACCTGTGTCACGTGTCTTAGTTATTCATTGTTGCTGAAGAACTTTTTAAAGTTTTGAAGTCAAATTTCAAATATTTTTTGTTATTGCATAAGCCTAAAAAAAATTCCTCGTAAAGTGACTCACGGGGATTGAACCCACGTCGCTAGATTTATCGTCCTCATCGCTACCTCTACTCTCGTAGGCATACGGCAAGAATGGATGTTCATGAACTATTTTATTTCTAACAACGGCCTGTTTAATTCTAAAACACACTACCTAAATAATGCCTCTTGGTTATGAGTAGGCTATTACAGTTTATTGGATAAGGCCTACACTTTATTTATTTAAAGTAAATTGATATTGCCACATAGCAGACGGCTGCATTTCATGCTGCAGTTTGTTAAAACCGACTGAACACACATACATTCAAACGCTGAACACACTAGGCTATATTCAAACATTATACCCTAGTTCTAATTAATTTATTTAATTTTCAGTCATCTCATGTCATGTGTCCATTCTGTCCTTCATGTTCATGTTGTAAGCTTCGTTCATAACCGCTGTCATTTCTGCTGACCACCAGATGTCACTGTGTTGTCTTCGATGCTTTGATGCTTCGGATCATTTTGCGATACAATCAGGAAGAAGCTTCAAAAGCTTCACAAGGCTTCGTTCGCCCATCACTAGTTTTACCCGCTGCCGCTACGAGTGGGAAGAGACTGTTTAAGCCAAACTGTATTAATATTTGCCATACGTCATGATCAATTAAGAGCGCTTACCAGCCGATAGTGTTACACGGTTTAACCCGCTTGCAGCAGCCATCCTGTTAGTAGGCTATTTAGTTTATTCGCTTCTGAGGTATCAAGACCTCCGTGGTTAGTTGAACGAACCTTCCTGCGAACTCAGCTCGACAGTAATTGTACACGCTGTTTGGACAAAAGACTGGGGACTCACATACAGGTGGTTCCACTTGCTACCTTGTACTACTCTGATTATCAGAATCAATCAGCTTCTTCCCTTACCTACTCCAGTCCCTGAAGGGCTAAAGTCTCTATCGGCTCCCTCTATAGGGATGGAGTAAATAACACGTTTTCCCCTGCTACACCCTGTTACATATGGATACTGTACGTATCATTACAAAATTAAAAGATTGAAGTTCTTGTAGTTGTTGTTTTTTCTGGTATTTCTATCCACCTTCAAAATTGATGCAGCATTAGAATTTGACTCGTCTTGACTTCCTTATGGCAAATTCGTTGATGGTATCATCAAATGATATTTTATTTGAAACCTCTTGGTTGATGCTCATCAGTGCAAGCCCATTGAGGCGTTTCTGACTCATCGTTGACCTCAGGTAGGTCTTAAGTCATTTTAATTTAGAGAAGCTTCTTTCAGCAGAAGCTACTGTCACAGGTGGTGTCACAGCAATTCTTAGTGCCACCCACATATTTGGAAAAACTTCCAGTTTTTTCTCCTTCAAGTAAGTCAGAATTTCGTCATGCCAGCTTTTGGCAACACTGGGAGATTTTTCAACTCAAGTGCCAGACCTTGAATTTCCCCTTGGGGATCAATAAAGTATCTATCTATATAGTTCCCTCCCGTCAACATCTTTATGGTCACCATGGCTCAAAGGGTTACATGCTGCTATTCCGACATGCCGCTACTTAGACATTGGCGTCTAATTGTCGAAGTGGCGGCATTAACATTAATTTTCAGGCGTCCCACTACTGCAACATTTTTTTTTTCATTGTCGGAGTAGCGGCACTTGACCTTTTTTCAAATGTCCTGCCATTCCGACACGAGGTCATTAACAGTGCCATAGCCAGGATTTTTCAACGGAGTGGACTTTTGCGAAGTAGGCCTAGGGTGGGCCTTTATTTTTTTTATTCCAATCAGTATAGCCTAGGCCTACAGTAATCGTCCCAACTTTAAACAACACACGATTTCATCACAGCTCAGACGATTCATGGCAAAAAAACAATAAAAGGCTACATTGATAAATTACAGAGAGTTACATTTGAAATGTCGGGTAGTCTAAATTATAGCCTGCATTATAGCGTGCATCTCAGAGGAAGAGATTTTGGAGAGAGAGAGAAGATTTAACCTAGGTGATTATTTGTGTCTGGTGGTAATTAGACTTGAGTATAGATACCTACGAATTGTTTTGAATAAAAAATGAAATGTGACCCTGCAAGGTGAAACCAGTCGTTTTGGTAAAATTTACAAAATTAAGTTATTGTACTCACACGAACGGCCATAAACTAAACTTTCCAATAATATGCATATCGAGGGTATTGCAAATAGTATTGGGTATTGGATAGTCGCCGACCCTCATTAGATGTGGATAGGTTAGGATAGCCTTCAAGAAACAAGGTTATCGCAGTTGCTGTGAGACATACGGCCCTTCTCCAGTCTCTCTCAAAATCAAAACACACCCAATTCACGCTTGGACTTTTCGATTATGTTTCTAAATGTTGGGCCTGATGGACACTGAACTCTGGGGGTTATATGAACATTCGTTGTGAAGTGGTTTACTGTAAAAGGAGCGTCGGATATCCCGCCTGTCTTTGCACAATTATAGGGCCATGATAATGCATGCGCTAGCCTAGAGTCGAGAGAAAGAAGACTAAATAAATATGCAGACATGTTATGTGCAATTCAACAACTGCACGTATGACATATAAAAGATATATTCCTAGCCTACATTATTGTGTAGTAAATTGAGTTTATCCAACCTGCTGGCAAGCCAAAATGCGTTGCATGGCGTAGGCCTGTACGTGGCTTTATCATTGTCCTCTAAAATGCAATATAAGCAACTTGAATATATCGCACACCCAGTTTGAACACCCTGATGGACACTGAACTCTGGGGGCACTACTGGACTACTACTGAACTTACTGGAGCAAGAATTCCGCCCGTCTTTGCGCAATTGGCCATTGCATGATTGATGGCCATTAATGAATTAATATAGGTGGCCTGCACGCACAGAGTTTGTTTGATGCCTGGAGTTTCCGACCGTTTTCCCCTGAGAGCTTAGATAATAAAATGAGGAGAGCTACCTGTGTTTTACATATAATGTGTAACATTTATTCACATGGCCAGTTCAAAATCACCTAAGGTTTTGACTGAAATGTGTGCCGATATCAATTATTGGGAAAAACATTGTTTGGAGTGGATGGCAGGTGGATTGTTGATGTAGCTGCAGGTGCAGATGACATGACTACAGCTCATCCATGCATCTAGGATGTTGGAATTTGATAGGATACAGGAACTGAGATAAATTGAAAATGAGGATTGGTAATGTCGGAATAGCGGTACTAAAAAACGTCGGAGTAGGGGCATGTCTAAATAGAGGCATGTCATAATAACGGTATGTCGTAATAGAGGGTTGTCGTAATAACGGGATGTCGTAATAAAGAGTGAACCCCGGCTCAAAGACAAAGTGTTGCTGAGGGTTTCGCACTCCTTTGCAAGTTCTTCCTCTGGCAAATTATGAAAGTTCACCAACACTCCAAACTTGTCCTCAACATCACCCAAGAGCTTGAAGCGTTCTTGCAGTGATGTAACTGACACATTAACAATGACATTGAAAAAGGAAATTTCCAATTTCTTTAGCGCATCTCCCTTCTGGCTCATCAGGGGATTCATAAGAGAACTGTCTTTTGGTTTTCCTCAGTCTCTTCTGCTTTAGGACAGTGTCCACATTCATCTCCTCACAAAGATCTCTTGCAGATACCTGAGCAGAAGCGAACCCAGTGCTTCTGTAGCTGACCAGAGAGGCTTCAGTTGTTTTCAGGAGATTCAGAGCCACACCCAGTTGCATAGACATTGACTGTAATGCTTTGCTGAAATGATACATTTTGGCCAGCATGTCATACCACACAACGCTACAAATGGAGAAGCGGTATGACTCAACCCCTTCAGCCAACACTGTGCCTCAGTTTGAATCACAGAATCAGTGGCTTTCTCCCTGACCTCAAGAAGGGCATCCCTCACCTCCGCTGTCTGGAATCTCACAGCCTGTACACTGTTAATGTGACTTTCCCATCTTGTATCTGACCAGGATTTCACAGTTGTTTTGACGTGGTGCTTTAGGATGGTCCACCTTTGTGTGGAGGCAGAGAATAGTGTACAAATTCTCTGTAGGTAGCCAAAATAGTTAATAGCATCTGTGGAGCTTTTTTGCTGCATCAGCAACAACAGAGTATGTGCTCCGCATAGGATTTTGTTTCAAAAGTCTGGCTTGAACGCTTTTTGACTTTCCCTTCATGTTGGCGCCGTTGCCGTAAGACTGTCCCCAGCAGTCTTCAAAGGGAAGGTTGCATTCTTCTAGTCTCCTCAGAATAAGGTTGGAGAGGCTTTCTCCTGTGGATGATTCCACCTAAAGGAACCCAATGAAATGTTCTTTTACTGTAGGGGTGTCTGTGTCATCTACTGCAACCATTCTAACTATAACAGATAACTGTTCTATGTGGCTGAGGTCTGGGGTGCAATCCAAAATAATTGAGTAGTATTTGGCTTGCTTTATCTCCTTTAAAGGGACACCAGGCAAGCCTGATGCTTTTTCTCTACGAAACTCCCCCTCCCTTGGTCTGAAGCTCTTTTCCATTTCTTTGCGTCTTCCGTCAAGGGTTTTCGCTGCTTCTTCGCCCGCTCTACCATTATACACACGTTTGCAACAATCTCTAGCGGTTCGTTAGCCTGCCTCTGTGCTGTAAACTGATCCTGCTTCGGTCGGCGGGTAGGATGCACCGAACTTGCAAGTGGGATATTCTTCCTACAGGCAGTAGGGGCGGGCGAGAGAGCCTTCGTTCGCCCCGTAATGAGTCATTTAACCATATACCGACTTAAGAAGATGATTAATTAACACAAAAACGTTGCCTGGTGTCCCTTTAACATATAGTGGGGGGCCTTAAGCACATAAATAGGTCGTTTCGCGCAATTTCTTCTAAAAGCGCCAAATTTGGCACAGATGTAGCTCAAGTTATACTGAAATGATTTAGCTAGGGCGCCGGAGCCAGAGACCCTCGGGGCCAAGATGGCAGCCAATCCAATATGGCCGCTGCCCGAAAAGGGTTCCGACTAGCTTTTAACCACATGAGCTACAAATACAAACTCGATGTCTTTTTCAACTTAATTGATCATGGGAAACACATAGGAATGTTTATATTTATGACCCAGTATATCTGGACAGCTTAATCCTCCAATTCCAATATGGCCCCTGTCCAAAAAAGCAGTTTTGACTGTAGTTATACCCCATTGTTTGCGCCAATTAATCTACAAGCACCAAATTTGGCACAGATGTAGCTCAGGTCATACTGAAATGATTGAGCTAGGGCGCCGCAGCCAGCGACCCTTGGGGCCAAGATGGCAGCCAAATCCAATATGGCCGCTGCCCGAAAAGGGTTCCGACTATAACTTTTGAACCACATGAGCTGCAAGTACAAACTTGATGTCTTTTTCAGCTTAATTGATCATGGGAAACACATATAAATGTTTATATTTATGACCCAGTATATCTGGACCCCTTAATCCTCCAATTCCAATATGGCCTTACACCCCATTGTTTTCGCCAATTTATCTACAAGCACAAAATTTGGCATGGATGCAGCTGAGGGCATACTGAAATGATTTAGCGAGGATGCCGGAGTCAGTGGCCCCTGGGACCAAGATGGCTGCCAAATCCAATATGGCCGCCACCTGAAAAGGGATTACTGTAGGCTACATATTTTGACCCAGATGAGATACAAATGTAAAATTAATAAATATTTCACCTTTTCTGGCTATGGGAAACACAATATATATATATATATATATTTATGATTGGGTATATGTGGACCCTCAAAGTCCCCAAATGCAATCTGGTGACTGTCCGAAAAAGGGTTTTGACTACAACTTTTGAAACGAATAAGCTACAGATGAAAACTATTTTTTTACCATGACCACACATTAAATGACCTAAGTTTTCTCAAAAAATAAGAGTCTTCTCTGTACCTTCTTTGGGGCAGCCGTGGCCTACTGGATAGCGCTTCGGACTTATAACCGGAGGGTTGCCGGTTCAAACACCAACCAGTAGAAACAACTGAAGTGCCCTTGAGCAAGGCACCTAACCCCTCACTGCTCCCCGAGTGCCGCTGTAGCAGGCAGCTCACTGCGTCGGGATAAATGTGTGCTTCACCTCACTGTGTGTTCACTTTGTGCTGAGTGTGTTTCACTAATTCACGGATTGGGTTAAATGCAGTCAAATTTCCCTCATGGGATCAAAAGAGTATATATATGTATACAGTCTCAGTGTTGTACCTCCAATCCAGTTTATTGTCTATAAGAACACGCACATATTTGTAGTTCTCAACAACTTCCTCACCCACTATTGAAATGGTATTTAGCTCAGGCCTGGCCCTACGAAAGTCCACCACCATTTCCCTTGTCTTAGCCACATTCAAGACAAGGTGGCTGTTTCTGCACCATGTCACAAAGTGGTCCACCAGTTGCCTGTACTCCGTCTCCTCACCATCACTGACACACCCCACAACTGCAGTCTGTGAACTGTCTGAGAACTTCTGCAGGTGACATGACTCAGAGTTGTATTGGAAGTCTGAGGTGTACAGTGTGAAAAGAAAAGGAGACAACACAGTCCCTTTTGGTGCTCCTATGCGACTGACTACCTGTTCAGACACACACCCTTTCATTCTCACAACCTGTGCTCTGTCAGTCAGGTAATCAGTAATCCATGAAGATGTGGAGGTGTCTACTTGCATCATTCAAAGCTTGTCACGTGGCAGCATAGGCTGTATGGTGTTAAAAGCACTTGAGAAATCAAAGAACATGATCCTCACAATACTACCAGCCCCTGTCCAGGTGAGAGTGTGTTCTATGAAGCAGGTAGATTAAGGCATCCTCCACACCCACCTCTGGACGGTATGCAAATTGTAATGGGTCCATGTAGTGGTCACAACAGTGTTTAGCCAACTACTTCCTTTCCTACCAACTTCCTTCCTAACCAGGTGTATTTTTTTCCATAAGTGTTTTGTTCTTATGACTACAATTGTGAGAGAGACCATGAGAATGAGAATTCATGAGAGAGCAAACAGTTATTGTGTGCACATCCAACCTTCTGGCAGGTGCAGGACAAATTAAAACTTACTCAATTGAAAAAATATAATGTCCGCAACACTGCTTTTGACTCCCATATATATAATGCACAACAGGCAACGTTTCGACCCTGCTGGGTCTTCTTCAGGCAAACATTCATGAGAGAGACCATGAGAATTCACTGTTGTTGTTTTTATGTTATTGCTGTTTTTTTGATATGCTAAGCAAACCTTTGAAGAGTTTTGGACAAATTGACTATATTATTCTTTTCAACAATTTGACATATTATAAATATTGCCTTGCAATAATAATTGTCTTATTCTTTCTAATATGATTACATTTCAAAATGTATTCACCTGTGGTACATTGAAAGCATTTCACTTTTATAAGGAAATTAATCCACATTGAGAATAACCTTCAAAGTTGTGGTAAAAAAAGATTTTCAACCAAAGTCTTGAAAAGAATACAGGTTCCAGACTTACACAAGCATACATATAAAATATGCCCATGGACTTCCTGTGGTCAATAAACTAAAAATAGACACAACATCCTCATTTGTAGCGCATTTGGTTCAAAATTTGAAGCCAAAACCCTTTTTCGGACAGCAGCCATATTGAATTTAGGGAATTTGGGGGGTCCTGATAAACCCAATCATAATCATGTAAGTATTCCTATGGGTTTCCCCATCATCAAAAAAGGTAAAATAGACATCAAGTTTGTATTTGTATCGCATCTGGCTCCAAAGCTATAGCCGAATCTCTTTCAGGCGACAACCATTTTGGATTTGGCTGCCATGTTGGTCTCAGGGACCACTGGCTTGGGCGGCCTGGCTAAATCATTTCATTATTCCCTCAGCTGCATCCGTGGCAAATTTGTTGCTTGTAGATTAATTTGCACAAACAATGGGGTGTAAGGCCCCATACTACAGCCGAAACTGCTTTTTTGGACAGCGGCCATATTAGAATTGGAGGAATGAGTGGTCCAGATGCACCGGGTCATAAATATTAACATTCCAATGTATTCACCATGATCAATTAAGCTGAAAAAGATATCAAGTTTGTATTTGTAACTCATGTAGTTCAAAAGTTATAGCCGGAACCCTTTTCACGCAGCGGCCATATTGGATTTGGCCGCCATCTTGGCCCCAAGGGTCGCTGTCTCCGGCGCCCTAGCTAAATCATTTCAGTATGACCTAAGCTACATCTGTGCAAAATTTGGCGCTTTTAGATGAATTTGCGCGAAAATGTGCTTAAGGCCCCCCACTAATATAGTGTACATTTTTTTTACCAATGCAATCAATTAGTTCATTTTGAGTATCCTTTGATAAGTATGTTGTATGGCTGTCTCCTTCCTCCACATCAGCAACATGCTGTTTGAGGACAGAGTCAAACTTGGCCATGAGCTCAACTTCCTGAAGGAAGTTTCCATTATTTGGCTGGTATAGCTTGTCTGAGTTCCCCCGCAGGGGAATATTTTGCTCGGCCAAAGACTGTATTATGGTTACCAACCTGGTCTCCAATTCCTTCCATGCGGTCATGTGCCCCAAATGCTCTGGACCAGGGGTCCCCAACCTTTTTGGGAATGAGGGCTACCTGAAGACCCGAAATCATATGGAGGGCTACTCATTTGAAACAAACAGACCTTCACCTTTTTTGCGAGGGTAGTCCTCCTAAATAATAGGTCTATGTGATTTTTCCTTTTGAAATGATCAATATTGTGTAGGCCTATAATAAGTCTTTATATATTAAAGGTGCCATGTGTAAGAATTGAGGTAAAAATATCCAAAAAATGAGCTACACGCATCAAAAGAATGAGAAGAAATAAGGGCGATGGTGTCATTAAAAAAATGACAAGGTATAGTGCTGCAGAGATATCAACCTGAATTAGCATGCTAAATTACTAGCCACAGCCCGACAGGTGTCATAATACCAGTTTCGGCCATGGGAGGCGGTATGCGGGCAACATAACCGCCACCCAAACTGCAATACACGTGTCTCGGTTGTTACTCTAGGGTAGACCAACTCACTTTCTGGAGGTATACTCCCCCATTTTTTATGGAATGTGGAGTATGAATTGATTTTTTGGCGGACATTACACATGGCACCTTTAAGCAACTGTATTTTTTACTGTTAGTTTGCATGGGGAATTTAATCTAATATTTTTGAACAAAAAAACAATCTTTTTGTGCAATTAATCATTTGGGTTACAATTTATACCCAATTTATACCCACCATTATGGATTCAGGGGTTGTTTAAGTTCTGATTTCAGTGCACAATTCGGTTTTAACATTTCAATAGTAATCGCCCACACCATAACATATGAAGACGCCTTTTAAAGTTATTGCACACCTGAAATCTCTCCATGATCTGACAAAAAAGGTAATGCACAGTCCTGCATGCTACAAAATTGTGCTATTATACGGCAGTAGCCTACGGCGGGGAAAAAAAAGGCCTGTGAGCTAAAGCAATTGTTTTTCAGTCCTTGAACAATCATGCAAGAACCATATTTTACGAACATGGAATGGCCACAGAACTTTTGCAAAGATATGCTTCCATTGGCTACACCAGACGAGCAAGTTTTCCCCCCTTTACACTATGCATGCGAGCAGCGTGTATGCGATCCGCTTCCGTTGTTGTTTAAAGATTGAATGGGAAACGGATTTGGAGCCAAAGGCTAAAATTTAACGCAGCTACAATGTGTAAGGTATGTTACAGTTGTATGGCTACATACATTCTTAAAATGGTTCTGGTCTAGACTTAAATATCTATTGAAAACTTCACAATGAAGCGTGTTTTTAGAGCGTGATCTGCAGGCGACCTGTTGGCTATTTTTAGAAGGTGCGCTGGGGGCGCCTCATAGCCGTCCTGCGGGCACCGTGTTGGAGACCACTGCTCTGGACTGTGCTCGTGACTACAACTCTTCCAGTCATTTAGGCCACTACTAATGAGGTGGTAATTCTTCTGTGAAAAGAGCTTGCATCAGAAGCAATACAGAGTATTGTTTTTCCTTGAATATACAAGCCAGCTTCTGTTGATTTTCTCCCCATTTACTAATTTCCTGTAGAAGTGGTTGTGGTGGCAGCTTCTCTTATCATCTCTTTTTGGAATTGTAAAGTCTGGACTGGTCTGGTCCTCTGCTAACTCTACTAACTCTGTCCTTACCGCATCACAGAGGGCTGGCCAGTCAGCAGGATCTATAGGTTCTCCCTGGATATCAGGAATTGTGGAAGGTGAGGTGTCTGCAGGCGGCAGTGTAGTAGCAGAGCATGTTGTGTTAAAAAGAATGAAAAGAATACTCGATTTTAAACTTTTTGGCCCTTCGGAATGGTCTTAAGCGACATCTTATCAACATGAACATCGTCACCGATAAAGAATTTAAATCTGCCAAAGACGTTTTTAAATCAGTTGTAAAAACCTATCGCAAGGCTGGCAAAGATGCAAGTGAGCATCACCCCCCCATCACTGAGGCCGATTTGCATGTCATCCGCACTTCAGACTATCTATCGCCCAACACAGCAGCCGGACTAGTCCGAAAAGTCTGGTTCGACATCCAGTTGAACTTGGCGAGGAGAGGAAGGGAGGGTAATCGAGACCTTCGTCCTGATTCATTTCATATCAAGAAAGATGAGGACGGGGTCGAATATGTGTGCCTGTCTTTAAACCACAAGACAGCGACGGACCCACAAAAGCAGATGTTCAGGGGCTTCATGTTTGCGCAGCCAGGTAACCCACTTTGTCCAGTTGCCAGCTTCAAAAAATATCTGTCTAAATGCCTACCTGACTCCAAGGCATTCTACCTGCATCCCCTGCGTTGTGCGCAGGACATTCTAAACAGAAGAGAGGTCTGGTACTCCCGTGAGCCAATGGGAGCAAATTACCTCTGCCTCCTATTTCCACGCATGAGTGAGGCATTGGGTCTGTCAAGGCGCTACACATACCATTCAGTACGGAGCACCGCAGTCCAGATGCCTTCTGAGGCTGGCCTGGAGAGCAGACAGATAATGTCAGTCACTGGACATAGGTGTGAGACCAGCCTAAAGAGTTACTGGGCACCATCCACAGCTGACAGAAAACGCTGGAGCACGATTCTGTCTGGGAGCTGCCCCGCAGCAGGACTAACCAATGACGACCGAAGCCAAAGGAGTGTGGACGTGACTTCTAAGCCAGCACAGTCCATTGAGTTGCCTTTCTCGATGTCCAATTTCACTATCAATGGGAACGTGCAGTTCAATCTTAAACAATAAAAACTAATAGTATTGTACAGTGCTTGTCTGTTTTTAGTATTTTGGTGGGCAAGGTAGTGTATCATAAACAACTGTCACATTGCAACAGAGTTAAATGAGCTATTTTGACATTGACAGTGTAGCCTTTTCCTTTTAGAATCTTGGCATATGCCTGCTTGACAACGGGAGAGATAGAACTAACGACTGGCCTTTGGCCTTAGCAACCATTCATTTAGAACTAGTTACGGCAGTTTGTCCTGCAAGTTGAGAAATTAGTTGATGTGTCGGAAGAAAGTAGTTCTACAAACAAGACAGTTTTAGCGATTAAAACATTTAACAGGAAATGAACACAACGCAAGTGGCAACAGTGGAATAAGCGGGATAATGGACTCCACGGTGGTCTGTTCACAGAAGTTAATGCACTTACGAGGTTTAAACACTTAGCGTCAGGGCCGTTTTACAACCTCGACCGTGCATTAACTTCTGTGAACAGACCACCGTGGAGTCCATTATCCCTTACACAATACCTTGAAATGGACATAAAGTGTTGAATATTTCCAATCGTGTTTTGTCTATTTGCAAATATTTTATGGATTTGAATGTCCAAAAAAATGCCAGACAAGCGGTGATCAAGTGAAATGATCATTAATGTGGTTGAACTTCTTTAAGAAAACAAGCTATTGTATTTTGATACATGCTAACATTTTTCTACTGTACTTTAAAGTATAGATGTGGCTTGAATAAATACAGTACTATTAAAAATACTCTCACCTGATGCAGGCTGTGTGTTCCTGGCCTGTGTGTCACTGGCCCCTGGAGTACTACTGGATGGCCCTTCTGGCCTGTGTGTCACTGGACACTGGAGTACTACTGTAGTAGCCTAATCAGTGAAATTACGTTTGCCAGTAATACGTAGCAAACTAGCAAAGTAACAGTCGCTAGCTAGTGATAGCCTGACTGCAATGAAACATTAGGTGATGCACAATACTACATTTATTTAGTTTGACACCTTAATGGCTGAGATGAGAAAACGTACCTCTAAACTTGGCTTTCTTTTCCTCTTCCTCCTTTCTCCGTTTTCGTCCGTGCTCCCGATGGTTTAGACCGCTTCATTTTTGGAAATCGACATCTAAGCTTGCTCAATGCAGCAGCTGAGCATTTGTCTAACGCCACGACACAGCTTACACACTCACCCCACACAGGCAGTGTGCAAGAGCCCCGCGCACCTCGCGGCCATCTTGCCATAGTCCGCTCGTAACTCATAACATTGTGTTTCAATGGTGCACTGTAATGACAGGTAGTGACCTGTAGTTGTCATTGTTATAGCCTGGGGGCATTGTTCTGCCTTTAGTAGAAGAGCTATCAGGTACTACAGAGCCCACCAGATAGCTTGCCTGTAACAAGATGGCCGCCGGTGATGCCGTTGGAGACTCCGCCATAAGACATCTAGCCATTCTATATCTATGCTCTCTGGTACCTTATGTAAGGTATATCTTTTCTTCTACTAAAGGCAGAACAATGCCCCCAGGCTATAACAATGACCCTTTCAGGTCATTACAGTGCACCATTGAAACACAATGTTATGAGTTAGCGAGCTGACTGAGGCAAGATGGCCGCGAGGTGCGGACGTCGACCTCCATTGGCCAGCAGCACGGACGAGACATCTAGCCTTTATTATATATATCTATGGAAGCTTCAAGGTCACTGTCAGAGTTTGGGGTCAGAGGTCAAAATAAACCTTATCTATCGGAGAAATCTGTTTCAGAGAAATAAAATCGGCAGCTTCTCATCCTCTCAGAATGGATCTTAATCAGACGAGGGCTTCATGTACACAAGCAATAATAAATAACCAAATGACCATTTTAAAAGAAATGGGTGCAACTGAAGTTACTTTTCTGACTTTAAATGGCTGTTACGACTCTACAACTTTCTCAGGTTTTTTCCTTGAATTTAGTGGAAGTCATTCGCTAAACACTTCCACCATATACAGGCAGCATTTGTCTTGATGAAATACATATTTATGAAATAAAGTCTGTGTTCATTAACTGGAGCTGATTTGCATGTGGGTCTCCGGGGGTCACCCTATCAGTTCCTGCAGAGTGTGTGTGTGTGAGTGTATGTCTGTCCGGGGGTCACCCTATCAGTTCCTGCAGAGCCGCTGTGCTCGTGATGAGGGTGCGCTGTGCTACTCCCTCCCTTTCTTCCCGACAAAACACCTTGTCGTTATCCCAGCCTCCTGCCGTTATCGTCCTGCAAGACAGAGCTGGGTGCAGCGCTTATAGGAGCGTGTGGGCGCCGGGGATTGTGGGTATATGTCCGTGTTAATGAGTCTGCGGTGGAGTTGTGAGGATGCGGTTGCTCCAGCTTCGAGTCTGGTTCCGCTCGCAATGGGGAATTACTGTTCAGATAACGGGATAACACAGTAATTATTTACCCTGGAGCAGGCAGACATGCAGACAGACAGACAGACAGAGATAGGGAGACAGACAGGCAGGCAGGTGACATGTCAGCACAGGCCGGATAAACCACTCAACTCAGACGCAGAGTATACGCCTGCCTGCATCATCACCCACACTTGGTCCTGTAATTATGACTAGCGGTGTGGCCACACCACAGCTCATGGCCAGCTAAAGACCACCGTTACGTGCTGAAGGTGGCACAACGTTCCACTACTGAGATTACATCCTTTTCAATTCACCCCCTTACACACCCCCACATCTGAACCCTTTCACCACCATAAACCCCCACACCCCACCTAACACCCCACCTTACACCCTGCACACCACCCGCCCCCAGGAAAAACAGCTCTGTGATTGGCTGGAAGAGTACCTGTAGCAGCTCTGTGATTGGCTGGAAGAGGACCTATAGCAGCTCTGTGATTGGCTGGAAGAGGACCTTTAGCAGCTCTGTGATTGGCTGGAAGAGGACCTTTAGCAGCTCTGTGATTGGCTGGAAGAGGACCCGTAGCAGCTCTGTGATTGGCTGAAAGAGCAGGATGGGCAACTTTGATGATAGAGAGGGCCACTGTAAATATACAGTAGCCTATGTCTGCATGGTTTATTAAACCAACATGCATTAATTTAATTTTTTTTAAATGCATATTGCTTTTATTCATCAATTTACTTCAAATAAACTAAAAAATATTACACATTCACAATAAACCTTTTCCCCACTGTAATGGGTAATAGTGACTCTGTTGTTAGTGTATTCCATGTAAAAGTAAATTCCATTACTTTTCCCTGACACAAATCCTGAATTTCCATGGTCAATCAGGAAATTAAAAAATGGGTATTGAAAAAACAGGTAGGGCTAACACCAAGCACTCAAGCAAGTAGTAAGCCTAATGGAAAACGCTAATAACTTAAACACCAATGCTGCGTGTAAATATATGGTATTTGTATTAATGTATTTTGGCATTGGTAAGTTAATTTTAAACTCCTACAACAAAATTCCCAGATATTCCATAACTTTGCCCCCAAAGATATAATTCCCTAACGTTCCATGTCTGGAAAAGACTTTATTAAAATGCTGATGGTATTCTTGAAATTCCATGACCCGTGAGAACCCTGCTTGAGGTTGGCTACGACAGAGGCTCCAGCAGCTCCAATGTAGCCTACTTTAAGTTATCTTCGTGCATGGTATTGTAGGTGACTTAAGTTGAAATCTTTCACGGCTTTCGTTTCTAAGCATAGGCTACTAAACACCTAAGTTGACTTTGAATTCTGTGATAAGATCAGCTGTTTCCCAACTTGTCTGAAAAGTAGGCTACGAGATTTCTTTATAAACCACTCTCTGTATCTCTTCCTCGCTGGCTGTAGTGAAGAAAGCTCGACTCCGCTGGATTTTTTATATAGGAAGTGCCCCTATCGGTGGACCGTATCATTACAATAAGGATGTTCAGATGTGATCAAAACCATGTGAAACAAACATTTTAATGACATTTCAAAATTAATCCGCGGGCCGCAGTCAGTGAGGAGGAGGGGCGCATGCGGGCCGCCAGTTGCCCATCCTGCCCTACACACACAGACACACCTTTACACCCCCTCCCTTTACACACACACACACACCATCCCTGTTCTAGAGAATCTGCAAAGCACTGTGGGGGCCCCTGACAGCAATGCTAAGCCCCACACAGGCAATTAGGCAGGACAGCCTCCCCAGACACACACACACACACACACAGTCACAGCCTCCCCAGACACACACACACACAGTCACAGCCTCCCCAGACAGACACACACAGTCACCGCCTCCCCAGACACACACACACACAGTCACAACCTCCCTGTATAGCGTCTAGCTGTAAAGCTCCTTTCTCTAGGGGACTTCCCCCTGAAAAAAAACACACACACACTATTGGCACACACATACACACACACACGATTGGCACACACACTCACACTGCTCCTCCTTCTCTCCTCTCCTTTCTCCATTGTTGGAGTGCCCACACACCCAGGGGCGGATTAAGGTGGTCATGGGCCCCTAGGCTACATTTTCTGTGGGGCCCCCCTCCAAGGTAACATAGGCCTACAATTGAACCACCAGATAGGCCTACTCATACTGTACATCATCATTGCAACATTGGTACAGCAACAGCTGAACACCAAACAGGCCTACTCACATCAGCAGCATCCTTACAGAGCAGCAATTGAACCACCAACTCACACATAAGACAACGTCCTTACAGCAACAACTGACCTTGCTGGCAACTTCCTTACAGCAACTGCCAACACAAAAACAAAAACCATAGCCTACTATTTGCTACACCAGCACAGTTAATTGACAACAAATGCAATAGCCTAATGCCAATAATGAACTAGCCAACATATTCCTACCTTTAGAAGTTTTTCTTCATTATTTGGTCAAATCCAATTCACACAGAATATCGCACATCAGAGACAGTTGTTTCAATCTGGCTCATTGGATCTCTATTTTTAACGAAAAAGATGCAAGTCAAATTTGTAGCTTCTTATGTCTCAATCCATCGAACTACAGATCCGCTACCCAATCTGGCAAATTTACATGCGGTTAAATCTGATAGAGGGCAGTGAAGCGAATGCAGAAGTTGCAGATGCAGAAAAGTTGATAAACCACTGAAATGATTTTGGAAACATTATTTTAAGGTACAAAAAACTCTTTGGTGTTTGGTACGACGGAGTATTAGGGCCACACATGAAGAAAAAAATATTTTTGCGATGACGAGATTAAACTCGACATGTCGATTTTAAAGTCGCCATGTCAACATTAAACTCGACATTTCGAGAATAAAGTTGAAATGTCATGTCGACTTTAATCTCGACGTGTCGACTTTAAAGTGCCATGTCAACATTAAAAACTTGACATTTTGAGAATACGTCGACGTGTCAACGTTAAACTCAACATTTTGAGAATAAAGTTAGTTTGGAGAGAGAACGACCGCTCGGGACGATTGAAAGGGAGGACGAATTAAACATTCCAGTTTTCTTCGAGTGCAACAATGATTAGACATTGGCCTACATCATGTGGACAAAACATAGAACATATTAACCTCCGTTGCTCAGCCAAATACTTTCCTGTTAGGTCCTTTTATCATTGAGTTACAGGCGATAAATGCGATGGTCAAAAGTAAACGTCATAAGCGGTTTATTTATTTATTGTAGGCCTATTATTAAAGAGTGTTTTTCATCTAAAGGTTCAACTTCATGCTTATGCACTAGACTAGGCATACTAAGTGCTCTCCCCAATCCCAGACTTTCACATTGCATGTTTGTTTGTAATGGATGCAAAACAGCTTGCTGAAATGTCTATGGAGGGACGAATGAAGCTGTCCTCCCGACAGGCAACCCCATGTATTCTAAGTAAATGCACATATATTCCCTCACGGGATCAAAAGAGTATACTGTATATACTTATATCTGTGTTTATAGCCTCCTATATTTATTACAGGTGAGACATGGAAAAGCAGTTTTAGAAAAATTAGTTTTGCCATGTTAACCTATGGAGAGTGACGGCCTGTGGGTCATGAAGGGCAGTTATTTGGATGTGCAATAACATTTTGTACTATAGAAACATATCATTGGAAACATGTATTATTCTAGCTATATAAATGGCATAGTCGTGGTATTTCCATAACCACGAGATACAGCGCTTCACGATGACGGCAATGGGTAGCCTAGTTAACAGACAAGACGCAATCTATCTGAATATCTGCAATCTATCTGAAATAACACCTATTTAGGCCTATTATTCATGTCACATATTGTTTGTTAGTGTAGGCTACATAGCTTAAACTGTAGGCTATGTTTAAACTGTATTTCGAGTTTAATGTTGGCATGTCGAATTTAAAGTCGACACGTCAAGATTAAAGTAGATATGATATTTAAAAAAAAAATATGTTTTTTTTTTCTTCATGTGTGGCCCTAATACTCCGTCGTAGTTTGGTGTCTTTAAAACCGAATTTGACCATGAACTCTGCATATTTACCCTTGCTACTTTAAATATTCATTTTGGGCCAATGAAGTTTAAGTTTTATTCTCTTATGTAAATTTGAATGAATTATTTATTGTTTTATGGCCAATGGGGGCCCCCTCTGGCAGGCTGGAACACGTGGGGTCCCCAGGCTGCAGCCATATCTAGCCTTTGCATTGATCCACGCCTGCACACACCACCCCTGAACCCCTAAATCCCCACACAAACCCCTCCACCCCCACAACACCCCTACACCCCCACACACCACCCTCTACAGAGGTCCCTGTGGAGCCTCTGACACCCCCCCCCCCCAAGAGTGCCTGTGGAGCCTCTGACATACACCCCCCCCTCAAGTCCCTGTAAAGCCTCTGACATATCCACCCCCCCATTGGTCCCTGTAGACTCTGACATATCCACCCCCCCATTGGTCCCTGTAGACTCTGACATATCCCCCCCCCCATTGGTCCCTGTGGAGATAGTGGCGGTGGCAGACGGCTCATCTCTCTCTGCGCTGAGACCCCTGGTGAGAGAGAGAGTGTCCAGCCTGTGTGTGCTCTCTGCGTGTGTTCAGTCTGTGTGTCCTCTTGTTGTCAGACACATCAAGCCCATCCTGCTGGTTGCCGTGGCAATGCGGATCAAGGGTCCATCTCGCCTGGCCGCCTCCCTCATCCCGTCGCCCGCTCCACAGATTTGTCATCGTGGTTACGTGAGATAAGTATTGATTTGTGGCGTTTGATTGGCAGGTCTCTCTGGGAGTTCTTCAGACCAGAGCTCCTGGCTCTTAGAACTGAATCTGATTCTGCTGACCAGAACACACACACTCCAGCACACACACTCTCCAACACACACACACACACTCCCCAGCACAAAAACACTCCAGCACACACACACACTTAGAGTGATAAAAAAAAAAAAAAAAAATGTAATTGGGTATTGTTTTTGATTTATCTTTACTCAATCAAAACAACATAGTTGCAATTGTATTGATATTACCTGAAATACACAATTAAATTACATGATTTTCTAATGTTTTTAAATATAGCTAGATATAGCATTTTGGAACCAAACTCTTCATTTACATTCACTTTCATTCACCCCTGTTGAGTTCATATCCAAATGAGTTGTATAGGTTACATTCACATTCACTCTTGAGTTCATATCCAAATGAGTTGTATAGGTTACATTGACATTCACTCTCATTCACCCCTCTTTGAGTTCATTGCGATGCCTATGACTGGGATTGTGCAGAGAGCACAGGGTGACTTTAGTCACTGTCACTGTCGTCATCATCATCATCTTTATCCTTCTCCTCCTTTTCTTCCTCATCTTCCTCTTCCTCGGTATCTGAGGCGGAAACTGGTCTCCCACAGCTTGTATGAAATCCAGGGCTTTTTAAAGAATGGTGTGTGTGTGTGTGTGAGGGCGTTTTAAAGGATGGTGAGTGTATGTGTGTGTGAGGGCTTTTTAAAGGATGGTAGCCGTGTTTTAGAAAAAGTGTTTGATCAGGCACATGGACCAGAGGTGGATATCTACAGGGATTAGCCATGGACCTTGTGTCTCTCTATCTCTTTCTCTGTTTGTGTGTGTCTGTATGTGTGCGCATGTGTGTGTGTGTAGGTGCTTGTGTGTGCCTGTGTGTGTGTGTGTCTGTGTTTGTGTGTGTATGTATGTGCCTGTGTGTATGTCTGTGTGTGTGTGTCTGTCTCTCTGTGTGTGTGTGTGTGTGTGTATGTCTGTGTGTGTGTTTGTGGGCTCCTCAGATCTCTCTCATCTAGTTATCCTGGGCAGACGTCCCAGCTGTTGATTTTCTAGCAGCTCTGTGTTCCCCTGACCCCACAGTCCCACTTTTTCACACACACAGTACCACTTCTTCACACACACACACACCCCCTCGTCCTGCTTCTTCTCCTGCTCTCATTACACTATGATGGATTGGAGGAGGCAAAGAGCAAAAATAAATCATATTTGGAGGCACATCTAAGCCCCATGCCAAATCAATAGTGATTGATTTTTGAAATCAAACTACTCTCCCCAGACTGGTAAAAATAACTTTTGAAGAAAGCTTATGCTGCTGCACTATTTTAGAGTTTTGTTCTCGCAGAGCAACCAGACACCAGTAAATCCTCCCAGAGACCCAGATGCCCACTCACAAGGACATGTCTGGGGGGATTGATGTGTGTGTGTGTGTGTGTGTGTGTGTGTGTGCTTGATAAGAGCTCTGTCCAGCATGAGTGCTTGAGTTGTTAAGACGGCAAGAGCCATAACAGCATAGCACAGGCCCACCACAGGCTAACAGCATATCACAGGCTAACAGCATAACATAGGTCCACCACAGGCTAGCAGCATAACACAGGCTAATAGCATAACACAGGTTCACCACAGGCTAACAGCATAACACAGGCTAACAGCATAACACAGGTTCACCACAGGCTAACAGCATAACACAGGCTAACAGCATAACACAGGTTCACCACAGGCTAACAGCATAGCAGGCTAACAACATAACACAGGTCCACCAGGCGAAGAGCAGTCAGAGGGAAGGGACTCGGCCCTTGACTTTTGTGTCTGGATACGCACAAGCTTTTACACATGCGCAAATAATCACACACACACACACACACACACATACCCTGGAAAGTCCAGAGTTCTCGCAAGAGCACAATTTGAATTGTCTCTGCAAGACACTCTGGCAATGAGTAATGATGCACGTTACTTTTGCCACTTATCGCGGGGAGCCAATCACATCAGTGTATCTGATATAGGCGGGCCAAAGGCGAGCTAAACAGATGACAGTCGTAGTGTTATCCAATTGCGTCGAATCAGTCAGTTAACATTGGTCGTTTAGTCTTATCCAATTGCGTGCAGTGATATTTTCAAATGCACGCTTGGTGCCGCTCCTTGAGTTGGGCCATTACATTATTCGTGGCCAGACCCTTAATCTTTCTAGATTACCAGGGTCTGGAATCTCCAGGCTAACACACAGACACACTTAAATGTGAACACACACACACAAATACATTATGATGATGATAATAATAATTGTGATAGCTCATGGCTTTCAAAGTATATATCTGTGTGTGTGTGTATCTCTAGGAGAAAACTAAAGTGGGTTTCATATACTGAAGAGAGTAGAAACCTAGTAAATCAAAATCGACTTATTCAGCAAAAAGTGTTTATTCTTTAATCTATTAATTGACATCATGTACAACATCATTAGGAGGAAGGAAAGAAACCCTTCACAAAACTACATCTGGCTAAATAACATTGTTTCTTATTTCTAACAGAGATATCAGAGATGGCAAACCCTGACACTCTGGGTGAGGAGAAGAAAATATGAACACATGGGGATCATGTCCAAATAAATCATCACATAGTAAATAAACATCTGTAAATGACATCATATAGTAAATAAACATCTGTAAATAAACATCTGTAAATTACATTACATAGTAAATAAACATCTGTGAATAAACATCTGTAAATGACATCACATAGTAAATAAATATCTGTAAATGAAAAAATATAGCTGTGTTTACAGATAACATCACATAGTAAATAAACATCTGCAAATGACAAATATAGCTGTGTTTACAGATAACATCACATAGTAAATAAACATCTGCAAATGATATCACATAGTAAATAAACACCTGTAAATGACAAACATAGCTGTGTTTACAGATAACATTTGCTAATACAGATGTGTTTTGCTGATAACATTTGTCATGTTGTCATGTAGATGGGAGGCCATGCATCAGGCTTCCAGACTGTGTATTTGGATGCACCCAGATTTGTTGGTAAACAAAAATTCCATCTGTTTTGTGGAATAAAACTGAATTGAAATACACCCCCAGATGTTAAGTGACCTTTCTCCCCAACATACATATACAAACACACACACAGACACACGTCACACACATACACACACACAAAGACACACACACACACCCTTCCCTCGTCACTAGTGGCCCTTACGGTGGGTTTCCACACAGCGAAACACCTTGCGAATTTCGGCCAGCGAAATTTCGCCTCAGGGCCGTGACGGCCAATGTTCGTGTAGAAACATTTGGTAACACTTTACTTGACGGGTGAGTTCATAACACATTCATAGCAGCTGTCATAAACTGCACATAAAGCATTCATGACTGTTTCATGAGACATGACTCAACGTTCATACCAAACCTTTCATGAATGTGGAAGACAGAACGACGACAACTTGTCAAAATAAAAGTCCAATATCGTATTTGTGTAACCTGGATACCATTAATATAATCTCTCCAGCCTTTGTAAATATTTCATAAATATTTTATGAAGTCTACATCGAATGTCACTTTACTATACAAGTTGTGAAGTATCCGTAATCACTGAGTTTAACACTGGGAGGTAAACTAGCCTACATTCAGCTGATCCGTATTTGTGTAACCTGGAACGGTTGGACATTCCCAGTAGCAAAAGATGATCTGCAAAGGTTACATCATAAAACAAATACATTTTTATGAAGCAAAAATTATTTGCTTGACCATGTTCTGTCTTTTTGGCACTGGAGTAGCCCATTGACTCAGATGTGACGTGATCAGGTAAGAGGTTTGTACCAAAAACGGCAATGCTGCTTTGCGACTTTGGACTTTTATTTTGACAAGTTGTCGTCGTTCTGTCTTCCACATTCATGAAAGGTTTGGTATGAATGTTGAGTCATGTCTCATTAAACAGTCATGAATGCTTTATGTGCAGTTTATGACAGCTGCTATGAATGTGTTATGAACTCACCCGTCAAGTAAAGTGTTACCAAACATTTTAATCACATTCAAATTTTCGTGTAACAGCTCAGGTCGTCTCTGCCATCTTGGTCAGACTTTTTTGTAACTCCTGCCTCCAAACACAAACACGTAGACCTGATTGGTTCTCGAATGGTCCTCATTTAAATAAAGTTAAACTTTCGCCAACTTTGTTTCGCCTGCCTCGGCGATTCGCTCTCATTTCGCCCAACCAGGGCGAATTTTGTCTCCATTCAACCTCAATGAAAGCGACGCGAAATTTCGGTGTGTGGAAACCCACCGTTAGGCTGTGCAGAGTGTGTGTGTGTGTGTGTATCTGTGTGTGTGCATATCTGCCCTTCAGAGCCAACAGCACACTGCCCCAGGCTACAGTATCTCACTGTAAAACAAACAGGACACGGAAAAATCCACACTATCAAACAGGCTCAGAGTGCTGTTGTCTGTGTGTGTGTGTGTGTGTGTGTGTGTGTGTGCGTGCGCTGTTGGTTGTGTGTGTGTGTGTGTGTGCTGTTGGTTGTGTGTGTGTGTGTATGTGTGTCTGTATGTGTCTGTGTCTGGATGGGCGTAGGGAGAGCTCCACTAATCTACCCCAACACAGCCCGCACAGCCGCCGTTAATGCAAACAGATGCAAGATGCTTCAGAGAACCATTCTATCAAAGTAGCGCATAAACAGCATTACAAACAATGGTGCCGCTATAACCCAACAATGGCGCGGCGATGACCCAACTCATCAACATCTGACAGGGGAAGAGCTTCAGCCTGTGGACTTTACTGTCTACAATGAACACCTAACAAACTAACAATGGATTACTTTCCAGATGAAAGAAAGAGCCTTCAAAGAAATGTGTGTGTGTGTGTGCGTACATACAGGGCTACAGTATCTTACTGTAAGATAAGGGGAGAAATCCACAGAATCAAACAGGCTCAGTGTGATGTTGGCTCTCTCTCTCTGTGTGTGTGTGTGTGTGTGTAATATGCGTGTTGAATTGAAATGTGTGATGTGGGCGTATTGGGTTTAGAAGTGTGATGTGTGTATTGAGGCATGTAATGTATACATTGGGTTGGGGTTTGTGATGTGCGTGCTTGTGTGATGTAGTAACTGTTGAGGTGTGTGTGTGTGAGTAGATGCGTGATGTGTGTATGGAGGCATCTGATCTGTACATTGGGTTGAGGTGTGTGATGTGTGTGTGTGTGTGTGTTATAGGTAATTAGAGATTATATTGTGTCAGTGACATGGGGCTCTGTGGCTTTTTGGTAAAGTGTGTGTGTGTGTCGTGTGTGTGCGCGTGTTCATGTGTGCATGTGTGTGTGTGCGTGTGTGCATGTTCGTGTGTGTGTGTATTTTGAAGTATTTGTTTTAGGGGCTCTTTTGCTCTCTAGTTGGGCTAATTGAATGCACCTGTATTGGGGTATTAGGCATATTCGATCTACGTAATAATCAGGAAATATAGTTCGCAGCGGCCATTTTGTTGTTGATAGGCCTATATTGAGCAAATTACGTTTGATTTTAGTTCACATCGCCTGCCTGTATGTGAACCAGATGTGAACGGTAATGTGTTTCTTTTTAATAAACTGCCTGTACACTTACAAAGTTCTCAATGCTTCGGTTTACATGTAGAGACCCTCATTATGCTACTGTGTAAGTGTGGTGCTATTTTGAGCCTTGTTAGTGGTATAGAAATAGCGATTTCTTTCTACTGTACGTGTGCCCCGAAGGCTAGCGTTAAACGCTAATAAGCGGTTTGCAATAAAACTGGTCACATTCGACTAGCATGAAAACAAATCCCAGCGAACGGTCGAACTCGGTACACATGTGTTATTAACCCCTAGGTTCATTTTGCGCCGGAATTGTCCTTTACATTTGTGCATGAGTGTATGTGTGTGTGGTTCACAGAATGATGGAGTCGTATTTGTTCTAGGGAATGGTGAAGGATGGCACTAATTTGACAGTTCGGTTCATTTGATGAGATCACGCAGAGACAACGCTGCTCTCGCTAAGTGTGTATGTGTGTGTGTGTGTTTTACGCAGAGACATCTCTGCTCTGGCTGAGTGTGTGTGTGTTTCACACAGGGACACCTCTGCTCTGAGTATTTGATTCGATGAAATTGCTGATTAACTCATTGAATGCCAAGCTGTTTTCGGAAGCTTTGTCCTAGAGTGCCAGCAATCTAGACCATTTGTTGATGATTTTTGTACAGCCACAGCATATTCTGTGTTATAGCTATGAACACATACAATGGCTCGTTTGAAAGGTGAGACTTTAAGCTCTCAGTGGGTGTGTATTTCTATACGCTTCTGTTCCTGAGAAATCGCAAGCTAAACAGTGGCTAGTTTTCATCAAAATCACTGTTTTTTTTTCTAGAAATGGAGATATAACGTCTTTCATGAAATATGAAGTGTTGCCTGTAAAGTTTCTGGGAAGTGACCTGGCGAGACTGCCACCTAGTGATAGACCCACGAAAATGGCCTGGTTTTGAGCTGACGTGCATGCGTCACTGATTCGACCCAAAGCGGCAACCGAGTTATGATAAAATGTCCAGATAAAATGTCCAGATTGTGCGTTTTCATGAGTTTTCGATCGTCATATATTTCATTTCCATTCATCACAGAGTTCCCAAAATCACATATAAGGTGTGTTAGAGTGTCTAGTTTCGTAATTTAAAACAAAAAAAGCTAAAAACGTAATATTACGTTTTTGGCACTCAACGCATGGGAAGGAAAAACGTAATATTACATTTTTGGCACTCAGTGAGTTAATGTGTGGAGCAGCTCCTTAGTGCAGTCAGACCAACGACGAGGTCACATCCTCAGCGCCGTGAGACACACGTCCTCCTGAACGATGATTTCCGGTCGTCGGCGTGGAGGCAATGGTGGATGTGCCAGGGTTGAGCTGCGTTTCATCATCACACGAGCAGGCACACACACACACACACACACACACTCGTTTCATCATCACACGAGAAGGCTGCTATTTACTTGCTCTCCTTAAAATATGTATTAAACTTAAGTCTTATTCAGCACCTGTCAGTACATAGCTGACAAGCACACACACACACACACATAGACTCCGGCATACACATACACAAAGACACACACAGACAGGCATACACACACGCACACACACTCACACACATAGACAAAGACACACACACAGACACAACTACTGTACACACTCACACACACAGAGACAACTACACACACACACACAGAGTGACTACAGCAGCAGCAGCTATAGTGAAGTAAAGCAGCTCTGTTTATTCATCCCAGAGAGCTGAAGCTTCACCATGACAACACGACCCACACGCACATAACGACCACAGGTGTGGCACGCAGCATCACCATGACAACACGACCCACACACACATTTATTTGATGACATACACAATTATTTGATGACAGTGTTGTATGATATTCTCAGGGTTCCTGTAATAGAAATGGTACTGACAGTAGTTTTGAGAACATGCCGGGACCCAGTAAGCCTATGAAATTCTCTATTCCTGTATTGACAAGTAATAGAAGACAAGCTAGTGCTTCAAGCTTACAGGGTAAACCAGTCAAATCTCCTACCAGTACCACAACAACCTCAGATTTCCCCCGTGGATAATATTTCCCCAACACTTACAGCTAAACTAGCACTCGTAAATGTCAGATCTCTTTCTAACAAATCATTCTTAATTAATGATTTGATTTGCACACACAACCTTGATATCTTACTTTTAACTGAGACATGGTTATGTAAAGCAAACAGTGCCACTATTCTCATTGAATCAGCTCCCCCAAATTTCAGTTTTTTGAGTGCTACCAGAGCAAATAAAAGAGGTGGGGGATAGGAATTTTCAAGACATCTTTTCAGTGCAATCAATTGTCATTCGGTGACGTTCACTTCATTTGAATATCTGTGTGCACACATTAAGTCTTCTCCTCAGATTTTATTACTGACAATTTACAGGCCTCCAAAACATTCAGCTAAAGTCTTTCTTGAAGAGTTACAGTAGGTGAACTGCTATCAGTCATTTGCATAGAGATTGACTGTCTTATTATATCAGGGGATCTAAACTTGCATGTGGATAATCCTTATGCCAAGGAATGAATTGCACTAATCAAAACTTTCTCCCTAACACAGCATGTACAGGTGCCAACACACTCTCTCTGCCATACCCTCAACCTTGTTATTGTAACGGGAAGCAGGTTATAACTGTTGACCCTTGAGGCACACACACACACAACGCTGAAGGATATTTTATAAAAAACAGTTTTATTAAATTATCTTAAAAATTGAGTGGTTCAGATGCGACAAGAACAGTTCACGACACAAAAATACCTTACATTACCAGTTGTAAGCAATTAAAAATGACCTGACCCCCAGAGGCAATACAGGGAATAACAGTAGGCTAGTGTGATCTCTTTACAGCTACTCAGTGGGCTACTCCCGGTGGCTAATAGCCCCCAGATAATCAATAGCCTATGGGAAGCTTGCAACCCATTTACAGTATAGGACCAGTGTTCAAGAGCTGAAAGGGCCACAGAATAAATCAATAGCCTATGTGAAGTTTACAGCCTGTTTACAGTATAGGACCAATATGAAAGAACTGAAGGGTCACAGAACAAACCAATAGCCTACAGGTATGTGAAGTTTACAACCCAATTGCAGTATAAGACCAGTATGAAAGAACTGAAGGGCCACAGAACAAATAAATAACCCATGTAAGTTTACAGCCTGTTTACAGTATAGGACCAGTATGGAAGCACTGAAGGGTCACAGAGCAAATCAATGGCCCATGTGAGGTTTACAACCTGTCTGCGCTTTGGGTTGCACTCTTTGTGCACGTTAAATGCGCTATACAAATAAAACTGACTTGACTTGACTTGCGATATAGGACCAGTATGAAAGAACTGAAGAACTACAGAATAAATCAATAGCCTATGTAAATACAGTGGGCAGTGCTTCGATATGGCCAGCTTCCCTCGCGGTCCGCGTGCGGGATCACATGGTATCACACGGCTTTAATTTGTATTTTTCCAGTGACGCTGCAACAACCCAAACAACCGGCAGATGTCTCAAGTGAGCAGGGTGTCTCGTAAAAAGTAATGGAGCCTGGAAAACCCTACACAGACTTCACTACAGACTTTAGCAGACTGGTTTAGAAATAATTTAATAGCCAGAAATATGCCTGCCCTGCCCTAATAAAGAAATATTTGGTTAACTGCGAGTGAATCCCGTTTGCGGCCATAGAAGAAACGCAAGACAAATTAAACATTCTGGTTTTCTCTGAGGGCAACGATGATAGACAGACATAATTTGGACAAAATATAGAGCATATTAACCTCCTTTGCTGAACCAAATGCCTTCCTGTTACGTCCTGTTATCACAGAGTTACAGGCGATAAACGATTTTTGATGGTCACAAGTTTACTTCATTAGCGGTTTATTTTTTTGATTATTAAAGAGTGTTTTTCATTTAAAGATTTGACTTTGTGCTTATTCAGTAGAGCATTTAGTGCTCTTCCCAATCCCAGACGTTCACATTGCATGTTTGTTTGTAATGGATGCAACCGCGAGATACGCGTTTGACGGCAATGAGTTGTTAACAGACATGAACCAAGACATATAGCCCAGCAGCAATCTAGGGACTGTTCGTTATTTATTGAAGGGGCCTTTTGGAGGAATTTTGAGTGCTTCAGTCAAAAGTTGCATGACCCTCCCTTGCCTGCTATAAATTGTTCAATGACCCTCCGACAGAATTGTTAAAAAAGACATGACCCTCCCCTGCCAATTGTCGCTGTTTTCCGCCCGTGCTGCTTTGCGCCACAGCCACACACTGTGATAACGTTCTTAAATCAATCTTTCCCATGAGCTTGCATGCTACCAGTCCTTCCTTTTCAAATGTGTTGCACCTGTTTGCACAATTTCACAAATAATCATATGTGATTAATAATATGACAAATAATCCCTGTGCACGGGGACCGAAACAATGCATGCCAACTTTTTCCGTGTTTATCACGTATTTTAACTTTCCCCCGCTGTCTTGCCGTTTTAATGTTTTCCCGTAGAATATCCCATATTTGAATACTCCCATAACAGCCCTGCCATTGGGCCTGTCTCTGTGTTGCCCTGTTGCTACCCCCTTGCCCTTCCAACGAAACATATGTCTTCAAATCTGACGCGAGAGAAGCGGGGTCTGTGTTGTGTTGTGTTGCGTTGCGTTAATTTATTTTCATTGAGCATGCCGTGCCGTCCACAGCTATTCAGTTCTTGACAAGGGGGGATCCCAAGCAGCTTTCAGCCATAAGGCTACTTTGAGAACATTTCCTAATTCACCCGACACTAATATTCAAAATGTTGAAAACTATTTCGCCATAGCCTATAAGCAGTTTAATTAAATGTAATATTAGTTGTAAACAATCTACTTGGTGAGGCTTGGCCTCACAGATGCGCTTGTGCCTTAGATGGCAAGAAAAATCTTCACGATATAGGCCTATTAACTGACCATCCAATTCACGTTGGCTGGGGGGCAGGGGGGGGCCATCAGACATTTGTGCCCAGTTAATCTGGCCCTGCAACCAACAAATGTATGTTTTATTAGGCTACTAGGATATTTGTTTTGCCTTACTCTTGATTCATTTAGGCTAGGCCTTTTTATTCAGGGGCCGTATTCACAAAGAATTTTAAGGCTAAAAGTAGCTCCTAACTGGCGAATTTAGGAGCAACTCCTAACAATAATGGGCGTGTCACTCCTAACTTTAGGACTCCTAATTTTTTTCACTAAAAGTAATTCACGAAGCATTTTAGACCTAAAAGTAGCACCTAAGTCTGGGACAGCTTAAAAGAAGTCGAGAGGACCCCTAACTCACTAAGACCTATTCATAAACAGCTTTTTGTGGCATTTCACGTTGCGATGTTTTGAAATGCGTAGCCTATGCGGCAACAGGAGCTTCCAATCGCGAGGAAACAATTTTGCATTCATAAAAGGGATGCAATAACGCCACCAACAACAACCAAAACTACTCATTGCCAGCTGTGGATAGTGTGGAATGTTCAAGTAATAACACAATCCAATGTGTGTCTCAATTGTCCCCCGCTGACCACCTCACACATTTCTCTAGATTTTGCAACGACCTTACATGTACATGACACAATGCCATAAAATATGCCAGTTTTTAGGACACAGAATAATGTTTGTAATGATACCAGTTAGGCCTACGTTTAACAGTAACAAGTGTAATGAGCTATTTATTGTCAAAGGTGCATGGTGAAGTGAAATTCTTACTTTGGAAAACACTTGCCGATATCATCGCAGATATCATCAGAATATTGCAACAGATTCTGTGTGTTCTGGACTGCAGGTAACTTGTTAAGCCAGTGGTTCTCAAACTTTTATCTCATTCCCCACTTTGATCAAGGGGCATGACTGATGATAGTGGAGATAACGTGTTATCCCGAGGCCTTTGCAAGTCAGCATCTCCGACGGTAGTCTACCCTATTAAAAATATAAGTTTTCGATGTCCCAAACGGAGAGCCATACAGTGCTTTATTGTTTTTAACGATCTCTATGCTACTCACCAAAATGTAGGCATGGGAACATGATGAAGTAGGCTATTCAACTGTCATGTGTTAAATAATTGTGATTATGAACCAGTGGTTTTCATACATTCAACATTATGTGTGACTCGGACATCTAACTAAATGCAACAGGCTCATATCGTCCTCGCATTCGCAAAATGAGGACCAGTGTTTTGACAAATTGCAAATAGCTATTCGTTTTAACGAATTTTTATGATAGTATGAAGTACTTTTTGTATAGGCTACTATCTTAATCTTGGAATATGGGGAGGGAAGTGGCAGTGTTTTTTGCGCGTCTGCAAAGTCAGCCAAATATGAATGTAATTCTGCGGCATAAAGCAGATGTATTTGTTTATTGTACAGAAAAATTTAAATGACATGTCAAGCAGTCAATTGACTACATTGCAGTCAAGAAGTAGGGCAAATTAACGTGGGTCATAGTTGTCTAGCCTGTTAAAAACGTCGCTAGATAGTATCAAATCGCCAACAACATTGTAACTAGTTTTCTGCAGATAAGGCTCAAGGCTACAGATAATTCTGAACAGTTATTTCTCTACTAGTCAGGGGGCCTATATGGTTTCTGTGGGTTTGAAATGTTAATTTTTGGAGAGTGGTTGGACGGTCTTTAGAGGTCATTGAAAATGGAGAAAAATTATGTCTCCATTTTTTTTTACCTGTTTCAACCCTATTTTTTTGAAATTGTATATTTCACTGTAATTAACACCATAAATGTTGCCTAAATCACTGACTATGTTGAATAAAGTTCACAAAACAGTTATGATTGTATGTCAGTATTATGATTGTATGTCAAACAATTAGAGATAAGATCAATAACCAATCAGTTTCACCAAATACACATTCCATTGCTGAAAGATAGCAAAAACATAACAGAATCACAGATGAGACCTCAAACAACATTTAATTCATTTACATATACACAACATATTAGATCTCCACAATTTCCTCATCAAACTCTACAACTAGTCTACCTTCTTAAGACTGCTCTCCCCTTCCTGGATAATGTTTTGCTCTTGATTATAAATAATTCAATGCTATCAGGGCATGTACCGCAGTCGTTTAAGACATCTGTTATTAAGCCCTCCCTCAAAAAACCTAGCCTTCTATCAATACTGGTCCTTCTGGACCTCAGCGCTGCCTTTGATACCATAGACCATGACATACTACTTAGGCTTGAAAATTTGATAGGCATCAGACTCAGCACTCTATTAGGAAATCCTGGTCTGGCGACCCGCGTCACACGTCTAGGGAAATCACTACGTTGCTCAGACCTTAAACCCCCTAATCTGGATGTGTGCAGAGGACGTGACAGTCAGGATGTTTGAACTTGTGAATGAAAAGCCAAAGGGGCGGCCAGCTTACCTTTCCGTCGGGCCACCTCGCTCTTGCCTCTCCAAGGTGTCCAGCTCACGCTTTGATTTCCACCGTGCGGGAAACCCCACGGTGATGCAGGACGGAAACGAACAAACAAACAAACAAACAAACAAACAAACGCAAACGGGCCCCAAACGAAAACCAAACCACCACTAAACCCCAAAAGGAATATCAATCCAAGTTCATATATCGCACGGCGAAGCAACTGGGAGGTTCACAACATCGGCCCAGCAGCTGTCCCCAGCTCTCCGAGCCTCTCTCTATTGACTGCCATTCCGCACGTCTTATAGTCAATCACACAATAAGACCGGGAGTAGCTGGCGCCCCTTGTGGATGGAGGATGCCTGTGTATGTGACAGTGGGCTGTCTGCTCTTGTGTAGGTCTGAGCAACCCCCAATACATAACAACTCGCTTGGTTTAGATCATACCTTCCTAACCATCAACAATTTGTACAGGTCCATAATAAACCATCTACCCAGATTATGGTAAAATGGAGTGCCTCATGGCTCACTACTGGGGCCCCTGTTGTTTAGCAGATGATACACAACTATACCTCTCCATAAAACCTGATGAATTAACCTGTTGTAAAATAACTGCACTGTAACATTATAATCGTTGGCTGATCTGTGATCACCAATCTCCACACTCTCTCATGGACAAAAACAAGAAATTTGGCATATGTCTCTAGTGATGGGTCATTTACCAGTCCACACATATCTGCCACTGGATACATAGCCCAAAATCTGTTTCTTTTAGAATATGTGTGCCATCACCTGACTAACAGAAAGACACACCTCAGAATATAACCTAACTAGACTGTGCCACCATGAACTATGAAAATGTGCTTGCTCAAATGTAGAAGGCTAGAAGGTCACTAATATCACCAACCATGAAGAACAGAGCACTATGTGCTTCAGGTTATTTGATATTCTAAATTCTATAACTGCCAGCTAAACAGCCAACTGTCACTGCTAGTGTCTCTCTTTCTCTCTCTTACACACACACACACACCTGTCTCTTTGTCTATCTGATCCTTTTACCCTTTCTTTTCTTCACACTTACATAGGCTACTGAAGGCCTTACAGAATTCAGCTGATACTAGCTATGTAAAAGTCTATTAAACTTGATTTAACAGAGATCTCTGCACTTTGTGCTATTAACCTGACTCTCGCCAGATGAATTTCGTTCCGCTTAGCTCCGCCTAGCTTCACTTACATCCATTTGGGACCTCTTTCGTTGAGAGTGATTTCTGCACCAGATTTTATGGTAGAGCCATTCAGGACGCAGGGCGGGAGTTTCATAGATGTGACATAGCGTAGAAGCGACTGTGAGACTGTTATCAGCATCACGGGTTGGCTTCGATGTGAGTGGCTTATCCAATCATATGCAAGCATTTTTTGATTAGGCCCAGCCTTCTGAAGCAACACTTCAATGGATTGATCCCAGATGGATGAGTGGAGCTAGGTGGAACGAAATTCATCTGGCGAGAGTCAGGTTAGCTCTGAATGGGTGTAGATAAGAACTGGCAGAGCAGGCTAGGCCTACACTCAAGCACACTTATAGGCATGAATTGATATTGAAGTATTATTTTTTTTAAGCGGACAATTTCGAGAATTTCTTGTTAAAGAGATCAATTATCAGCCTAAAAATGTTTTATAAAGTTTTATTGTTTATGTGGTCCACTTTTGCACACTACCTTGTAGAATATCTTTGCTTTTTGGCACCAAACCCTATGCTATAATACCAGCAATGTGAGGTTTTTGGACAAAACACCAAATTGGACCTTTTCTGAATTTGACCTTTGATTTGGGTCCTTCAAAACCTTCAAACCTTTTTCTACTCTTAAGAACCCCTAGAACAAATATATAATACTCTCCAAAAATTAACATGCGAATCCCACAAGCCCCCAAATTAGACACATAGGCCCCCCTACTATACTGGCTCAATTATCACACAAGACACTGTTTTGATTTGCGTAGTTGCGTTACCCCCAACACTGACAATAACGTAGACAGCAAATTAAGATATTTTTTCGTTTTGTGGAGCGGCACCGGTAGGCTATCAAAAGCAGATTTCGATTTTTGTTACCACCGTGTAGTCAAGCCTTAAGCCATACCCAAGTAGCCTAAATCGAGGTAATGTTTAATAATGCATGATTTATTTTGTTATTGAATTCGTAGGCTGGGATTCCTCTCGGCAACAATTATGTTTAAAGGTAGCCTCCTGCTTTTTCAAAAGGGGCAGCAGTGAGGCTACTGACAGAGCGATGTACAGTGGCAGAGCTACGCACAGTGGCTGAAAGTGGTACTAAAGTTTCACGCAGCTTCATGCCGCATAATGCGCGACTGAAGTGGCCATTTGAAAGCGACGCCCACTGTACCATATTCTGGCGCCCTCTAGAGGGGGGAGATCTCAGGCTATACTGCTCTACACAATGTGGGTATGCCTGACGGTGTGACGGCATACAACACAGCACACAATTATCAATCCTCACGGGAAACGTAAAGGGCCATACAAGCCAACAGTATCATGGTGAATCATAAGTCAAGTCAAGTTTATTTATATAGCGCATTTCATACACAGAGGTCATTCAATGTGCTTTACATAAACAAAACCAAACAATAAAAACAAATAAAAGCATAGAAGGGCAATATAGTCAAAGAATAGTTAAAAGGTAAAGATCATAATAAAAAGAAAACATAAAACAAGGTAAAATCATTTAAAAATAAAGAATAATTAGTAAGCAAAACAAAGGCAAAAGTAGTAAAAAAAAAAGTAATAAAAGACAAAGTAGAATAATTATCAAGGCAGATTCAGAATTTGTAACTCGGCACAGTTAGCAGAAAGCATCTGAGAACAGTTTGGTCTTAAGTCTAGATTTAAAACTGGCTACAGTTGGGGCCTTTTTGATGTCATCCGAAAGTTGGTTCCACAGCTGAGCCGCATAGCAGCTAAAAGCTGCTTCACCATGTTTAGTTCTAACTGTAGGTTTTACTAGCAGGTTTTTCACCTGGGACCTGAGAGGACGAGAAGGTGTGTACTGCTGAAGCATGTCTGACAAGTATTTAGGTCCTGCTCCATTTACTGATTTATAAACAAGCAATAGTGCTTTAAAGTCAATTCTGTGACTTACTGGAAGCCAGTGCAAGGACTTAAGAATTGGAGTAATGTGGTCAGTTCTTTTAGTTTTTGTTAGAATCCTAGCTGCTGCATTTTGTATCACCTGTGTATGTGTATAAATACACATAAGAGCACTGAACACCACGGCAACACAGCAAATTTAAGCTACAGTGACACTCAGACAAAATGGGCAATAGGCCCACAGAGACATAGAGCACTTAATAGCAATAAGACAATCACCAGATTCAGGATCACATAGGAGTAGGCCTATCTAGCACCATGGGCAGCCGGCAGTGTTCGAATTAACCCGTTGTTTCCGGGCAGGCCCATTGGGGGGGGGGGGGGGATTCAACATCCAATAGATTATAATAAGCAGGGTAGCCAGTTTATTAAAATGAAATCTATGACATTCTGAAATTCAGCCTAATAACAAAGGCTATTGGCAAAAATGAATCTGAGCAGAGCTAATTGTCAAATATTTTACGTGCACAACTGAACATAGCACAACTGAAAAAACTGAACGTTAACACAAAACAGCTGTCTATCACATCTCGGCTAAGCCTACTGGAGAGTCCCAAAGTGGCCTTTTTTACGGTTTTCCACGCAGTTGATGGACGATGCCCAGCCTTGAGCCATGATTTCACGAATGGCTTAGGGTTGAACTGGACCAGGGGAGGCGCATTGATGGTCAGAAAAAGCGCATTTAAGCTGCGCTCCCTTAAACGATTTCTGGCTTTGTCATCAATGTCATTAAGCGCAGAGAATCCTCTCTCGCATTCTGCCGAAGTAGGTAAAAACGTGTTGCCGAGTTTCTTCAGGCAGGACCCTTCCCTTGCCCCTTGCATTTAGTCTATGATATGCTACATTTCTGTAACAATTGTCTAATATCTAATTCTAATTAAATTATACATTCCTTAACTTTTTCCACTGCTGCTAATTGCTCAATCGCTAACAACGCTCTAGCAAAAATAATAACAACTCGATTCAGAGGAGGGTGAGATCGGACAGGACAGGGGGCTATTATGCGGAGCAGTGCCCCTGCAGTCTGGGGGGGAAATACACATTGCAACCAACGGGGAAAATGTAGATCATAATAGTTACTGGTTGGCAACTTGACAATAAATGAGTGGGCCCCCTCTGACAGTGATTTCGAGCAGAACTAGTAGTGCCCTGGCCAGAACTAAGGGGGCGGGGCACTACCAGGCCCTATGGTAATTCGAACACTGGCAGCCGGACATAATAACAAGGCTAAACAACTGGTAATATTAGTTCATACAAGGAAAAGGCTAATAAGGGCTATAGAGGAACAGTCCATGCACCACTCACGACCCAGCGATTTATTCCTCCACGTAGTAGCCTAGCTGCTAGCGCTCGTAGCTAGCTAGCCTACTCAATGGCCGCCGCGGTGAACAGTCCAGACCCGACACTCCCAATGGTCCTCTCCTTATGGCACGCACTCGCTTCTCTCACGACACACAGGCCTCTTCATAGACACAAGCAGAGCTGTGGAAGGGGGGAACAGTGATCAGCAATCACACTGACACAAAGTCAGGCCACTCGCACAAATAGTGGTAGGCTACACTATGAGTACTTCCCTTTAGTGCAATACATAGAGTGTGTTGTAGGCCTCTCTTTTGCCGTCTTCCTCCGCTCGATTCAGCTGTCTCCGGAACTGCAGGGGAAAGGGGTAGAAATCAACGTCCACAACAGCCACGATAACAGCCCTCTCATAGAACGATGATCATGTTACTTCCCTTAACGTGGATATATTGAGTGCGTTGTATTCCGGTCTGTACGCCGCTCTGATAGAACGATAGCCTCTCCCCAGGTGCGTTGCAGTCTTCCGAGCCCCCTGTACTTCTCCGGGCTTCAGTGGTAGTCCTTGCGGGTGCCTACTGCCACCAAGAATCTCCTAGTCAAAGGCCGCCATTGGCATTTTAAATCTTTCAACCACCAACTGCGCAGGTCTGCCATTAAGGGGCGATTGAATGCACCTGTAGAAGAGCGCAACAAACCACATACACACCACAACGTAATCATACACTATTGACCAGCCCCACCCCCTACCATCAGTCAATGTTCCTGATAAACACATTCAGCCCCATTACATTATCACAAAGGGTCTCAATGTCTCTACAGCTGTTAAAGACCTGGCCTTATCCGATAATTTCTGTGTGTTCTTTGATGTGTCCATGTCCCCACACACTCAGAACAGATCTATGATGGTAAAAAGAATAATCAGAAACGATCAGACAAGTGCTCTCTTTGAGCAAGCACTTTCACAGACGTCAAGTCAACAGTCAGACTCGGTAGAAGACTTATTTGATCACTTTAATGCAAAAATGGCAAACATTATGGATGACATTGCTCCATTACAATTCAAGAAAGTTAAGGACAAACAGAAAGCACCATGGAAGCAAAATCCAGCAGTTAAACTCCTAAAAAGAGTGTAGGAAGACCGAAAGAAAATGGCGTAAATATAAACTTCATATCCACTATGAAATCCATAAAGAGATGCTCCGCACATATAACTCCGAAATATGCAAAGCAAGACAGTCTTTCTTTTCTAACATCATCAGTAGAAGTTCCAATAACACTTGTGTTCTATTTTTAACTGTTGATAAGTTAACAAATCCCCCCTCACAATTATCGCCAGAACTTCTCTCAACTAATAAATGCAATGAGTTCTCATCTTTTTTCAAAGGTAAAATTGACAAAATCAGACTCAACATATCTGCTCAATTACTAATTCAACATCCGGAACTTCCAGCTACAAATATAGGGAAACTTAACTTGATGTCAGAGTTCAGCTTGATAGACCACGACACTTGAAAAAACAGGACAGAATCTCAGCTCTTCCACATGTTGCTTAGACATTTTGCCAACCAATTTCTTTAACACAGTTTTTCACCTTATAGCAGCAGATATCCTTCGCATGGTAAATTCAGCACTGCTGTCTGGCATTTTTCCTAAGTCACTAAAAACAGCTGTTGTAAAGCCACTTCTCAAGAAGAATAACCTGGACGCCTCCATGATAAACAATTACAGGCCCATATCTAATCTACCTTATTGAAAAATTAGTCTTTAATCAACTAACCACCTTCCTAACATCAAATGGGTATTTTGATTACTTTCAGTCAGGTTTTCGCGCAAATCACAGCACTGAAACAGCTCTCATCAAGGTTTTCAAAGACATACGCCTCAATACAGATTCAGGTAAAACATCAGTCCTAGTGCTACTGGACCTTAGTGCAGCATTTGACACTGTTGATCACAATATTTTATTACACAGACTAGAACACTGGGTTGGATTTACAGGCATAGATATTAACTGGCTGAAATCATATCTACAAGAAAGGAGTTTCTTTGTTGCCATTGGAAACTGTACCTCAACACCAATGTCCTTGACCTGTGGTGTTCCCCAGGGGTCGATCTTGGGGCCACTATTATTCAACCTATATATGCTCCCACTTGGACAAATTATCCAAAATAATTTGATTTCATATCATAGCTATGCAGAAGACACAAATTTACTTAGCTCTGTCACCAAACGACTATGGTCCCCTTGAATCTCTTTGTACGTGTATAAAACAAATCCATACCTGGATGTCTCAAAATTTTCTTCAGCTGAACAAAGAAAAAACTGAATTAATTATATTTGGTAAAAAGGAGGAAAGACTTAGGGTTGCCACTGTCCTTGACACAAAAGGGTTGAAAGCAAAGGATACTGTTACAAATCTTGGTGTATTAATTGACAGTGATCTAAAAAACAGCCACATGAAAGCGATAATTAAATCAGCTTTTTACCACCTCAAAAATATTGCCAAACTTAGAGGGCTCAAAAGATGATTTAGAAAAACTCATTCATGCATTTATCTCCAGCAGGGTTGATTACTGAAATGGACTGTTCACAGTAGACCCCGAAGCCATTTGTTTTGAGAATAATAGCTGGCTGATGAAGTTATTGGCTATCTAGCCGGCTCAGCCAAAACCTAAATGGCTGCTGCAGCCGCCAAACTTTTCATGGCTACTAATGGCTGAAGCTGCCACTTCATGTACAGATGTCTGTTATATTGATTTACTAGATCTCAATATATCCAAACAGTGCATGGCTTACACTATATTTCTACAAAATGCAATACAATGCAATAATAATAATAATAAAAAAAAAATTAATTGCACAAATAATCTAGCCTATTAATTTTGTTAACTGTAGGCTACCAAACAATTTCAAGTAGTCTAATAATGTCCCTGCTACTGTGTAGGGTAGACTGAGTACAGTTGAGACACTTTTTGCCCACACAAAATCAAACAAAAAATAGATACTGAAAAGAAGTGATTTTCCACACGACATTCCACATGCCATTTCCTTAGCTTATAGACTAAAATATTATCAATCAGTAATACCCATAAGTAGTTTATATTTTCCACAATTAGCTCAAACATAAGGTGCATTTTTGTCTTGACTGTGTCTCAACTGTACCCTATAGAGCAGTGTTTCCCAAACTTTTTTTCTGGCGACCCACTTTTTAAAAATGACAGACCATCGCGACCCATTTCACTTCAAATCTACCCTGCAACCACCAACACTGTTTTAGGCCACAGGTTCTCCAACTTTTCTATGCCTCCCCCAACCATACATTGCTATAGGATCTAGATAGAAAGATCCTGCTTTGAACACGGTAGTGTTGCATTTTGAGCACCATCTGCGTGAAAAGTTGGAAATGACTACTGAAAAGATACGTTTTAATGCTATTAACTTTAAAGATTGCATCTACAATCGAAACTATCTACATGCAAATTGAATATCCTTATCCGGTCTATGGATGTCTGCTTTAGTTGACAGCACGGTCACTAGATTTTAATCGGTAAAGTTGAGGAACTGGTATCTGTTAATGTTCGTGCAAATAGGCGGATTCATGTCCCTTGCAGTTTGCAACTGCTTAGTACATGGCAGGCGCCCCACAGAACGGTTTCATTTTGAGAGGTAGATATCCATGCTCTGGCTCCCCCTCTGCGATGCGTTCGTCCCCGTTTCATGAGCTTTTATGACAAAACCGTAACTGTGGTAGTTAACAAACTACATCCTAATAGAAAACTGTTAACTTTCCTGGTATCAAATGACAAATGGTATCAGTTAGACCTATAACACAACATAAATTGTGCTGGGCTGGCGACCCAAATAAATTCTCCTGCGACCCACCTGTGGGTCGCGACCCAGACTTTGGGAAACACTGCTATAGAGCCGTGTTTCCCAAACTTTTTTTCTGGCGACCCACTTTTTAAAAATGACAGACCATCGCGACCCATTTCACTTCAAATCTACCCTGCAACCACCAACACTGTTTTAGGCCACAGGTTCTCCAACTTTTCTATGCCTCCCCCAACCATACATTGCTATAGGATCTAGATAGAAAGTTCCTGCTTTGAACACGGTAGTGTTGCATTTTGAGCACCATCTGCGTGAAAAGTTGGAAATGACTACTGAAAAGATAAGTTTTAATGCTATTAACTTTAAAGATTGCATCTACAATCGAAACTATCTACATGCAAATTTAATATCCTTATCCGGTCTATGGATGTCTGCTTTAGTTGACAGCACGGTCACTAGATTTTAATCGGTAAAGTTGAGGAACTGGTATCTGTTAATGTTCGTGCAAATAGGCGGATTCATGTCCCTTGCAGTTTGCAACTGCTTAGTACATGGCAGGCGCCCCACAGAACGGTTTCATTTTGAGAGGTAGATATCCATGCTCTGGCTCCCCCTCTGCGATGCGTTCGTCCCCGTTTCATGAGCTTTTATGACAAAACCGTAACTGTGGTAGTTAACAAACTACATCCTAATAGAAAACTGTTAACTTTCCTGGTATCAAATGACAAATGGTATCAGTTAGACCTATAACACAACATAAATTGTGCTGGGCTGGCGACCCAGATAAATTCTCCTGCGACCCACCTGTGGGTCGCGACCCAGACTTTGGGAAACACTGCTATAGAATACAGTTGAGACAACTACCTGGTACAGTTGAGACACCCATTTTTAATGATGTATAGTTAACTAACCGTTCGTTGGAAAGTTGAATAAATAAAAACATAGCAATTGCAAGTGTTTGTAGTTCAAATTCATTCATTTCATTTAAATTAGCGTTGGTTAAAAGGAATACATCATGAACAAAATGTGACACAGGAACAGATATGGCGAACAGTAGCCTACAAATGGAATGTTCAAGTAATAACACAATCCAATGTGTGTCTCAACTGTTCCCCACTAACCACCTCACACATTTCTCTAGATTTTGCAGCGACCTTACATGACACAATGCCATAAAATGTGCCAGTTTTTAGGACACAGAATAATGTTTGTAATGATACCAGTTACGTTTAACAGTAACATACAGTAAGTGTAATGAGCTATTCATTGTTAAAGGTGCATGGTGAAGTGAAATTCTTACTTTTGGAAAACAAACATTTGCCGATATCCTTGGATGAGATAAAGCCTACTTGAGTCGTTCAAATTGTCCATGATCAAAGAGGGCACTAATACGCATGTGCATAGCAAAAATCACAACTTGGGCTTGCTGTGCAAGCAATATATTTAAGGTGTCTCCATGGGCGGATTATGAACTTTCAGGCCCCTGGGCCCAGATGTATTAAGGGCCCCCCACTAATTGTTGCTTATGTGGGAGGGGGGGGTTTGGGGGTCCTCCCCCAGAAAATGTTTAATTTGTTTAATGTGATTTCCTGTATTCTGGTGCATTTTGGGGATGGCCAATACTAAATTCAATCAGATTCATAGCCTACATCCTGATTTGTTGATATTGAGGCAATGATTCCATGCAAAGGCTTGGGCTTCAGGGCCCCCTGACCTCTTGGGCCCCTGGGCCCGGTAGGCCCGTGCAGTAATCCATCCCTGGGTGTCTCAACTGTACACATGTCTCAACTGTACTCAGTCTACCCAGAATAGGCCTAGATGCACACTTGTCAAACTTCACGGAGTAACATTATGCTTATGACATGTAATTCGCTATTCAATATAGTTAATATAAGCACACACTTATATTATGTTGGACAACTGCGCATTTCACTTCAATGTAGGCTACACTGAAGCCTGCGTCGTGAACTAGCAACGGCACAATCTCTGGAAACCGTGGAATGTTATTGCAGTAATATCGCGTTCAATGCTGTAAATCCCTCCGTTCCAGAATATTTGGTTCATATCATCAATCTTTGGCACGTGTTTGTGCAACAAGGCCCTGAAAATCTAACAACAGTTAGAGTATAGACCTACGTAGAAATTAGGATTATGTGTGAAGTCAAGTGAGATCAAAATGACCTTGTTTGCTTCTTTACGCCAGTGTTTCCCAAACTTTTTTTCTGGCGACCCACTTTTTAAAAATGACAGACCATCGCGACCCATTTCACTTCAAATCTACCCTGCAACCACCAACACTGTTTTAGGCCACAGGTTCTCCAACTTTTCTATGCCATACATTGCTATAGGATCTAGATAGAAAGATCCTGCTTTGAACACGGTAGTGTTGCATTTTGAGCACCATCTGCGTGAAAAGTTGGAAATGACTACTGAAAAGATACGTTTTAATGCTATTAACTTTAAAGATTGCATCTACAATCGAAACTATCTACATGCAAATTGAATATCCTTATCCGGTCTATGGATGTCTGTTTTAGTTGACAGCACGGTCACTAGATTTTAATCGGTAAAGTTGAGGAACTGGTATCTGTTAATGTTCGTGCAAATAGGCGGATTCATGTCCCTTGCAGTTTGCAACTGCTTAGTACATGGCAGGCGCCCCACAGAACGGTTTCATTTTGAGAGGTAGATATCCATGCTCTGGCTCCCCCTCTGCGATGCGTTCGTCCCCGTTTCATGAGCTTTTATGACAAAACCGTAACTGTGGTAGTTAACAAACTACATCCTAATAGAAAACTGTTAACTTTCCTGGTATCAAATGACAAATGGTATCAGTTAGACCTATAACACAACATAAATTGTGCTGGGCTGGCGACCCAAATAAATTCTCCTGCGACCCACCTGTGGGTCGCGACCCAGACTTTGGGAAACACTGCTTTACGCCATTTAAGATTAGCGCGAGACAAAAAAAAGGCATTGCTTCTTCTATACGGAAAACGTGCAATTTTAATTGCTCGTCAATTCACTATGAGTCCTGTGTATCGTAGCAACGAGAACAAGACTGTGCTCTGTGGGAAATAGATGTCGCTTATCATTTATTTTTCGTATGTGTAAGAATTATTATTTGATGCAAATAGTAGCGGGCTCAGCCAAAGTTTATCAGATGGCGGCTTAATTTGGCTTACAAAATTATTGGCTGGCGGCGGCTGAAACTCTAAATGGCGCAAATGGCGGCGGCTTCGGGGTCTACTTTACAGGCCTTCCTAAAAAGACTATCAAACAGCTTCAGGTGATACAAAATGCAGCAGCTAGGCTTCTCACAAAAACTAAAAGAACTGACCACATTACTCCAATTCTTAAGTCCCTGCACTGGCTTCCAGTAAGTCACAGAATTAACTTTAAAGCACTACTGCTTGTTTATAAATCACTTAATGGAGCAGGACCTAAATACCTCTCAGACATGCTTAAGCAGTACACACCCTCCAGACCTCTCAGGTCTCAGGAGAAAAACCTGTTAGTAAAACCTGCTGTTAGAACTAAACATGGTGAAGCAGCTTTTAGCTGCTATGCGGCTCAGCTCTGGAACTAACTTTCGGATGACATTAAAAAGGCCCCAACTGTAGCCAGTTTTAAATCTAGACTTAAGACCAAACTGTTCTCTGATGCTTTCTGCTAACTGCACTGAGTTATAATTTCTGAATCTGTCTTGAAAATTATTCTGCCTTGTGTCTTTTATTTTGTCTTTTTAATCATTCTCTATTTTTAAATGATTTACCTTGTGTGTTTTATGTTTTCTTTTCAATATGATCTTTACCTTTTGAACTATTCTTTGACTATATTGCCCTTGCCCTTGAAATGTGCTATATAAATAAACTTGACTTGACTTAACTAAAGAACACAGGTGTGGCACGCAGCATGACCATGACAACACGACCCACACACACATAACGACCACAGGTGTGGCATGTAGATTTTCAGGAAGAGGAGACTGTCAGCAAGCATTGGGAAGGAGGCATGTCAGTAGGAGCAGAACACACACACACACGCATGCACACACACACGCACGCACGTGCACACACACACAAGGATTGGACGATTTATACCCTTTCTGCATTTCATTCAACCACTTAGACAGCAGCAGCTGTGGGGGGGGGGGGCTCATCTCAGTACGGCCCCCCTCCCTAGTGTATTATGGGATGGAGACTAGTGTATTATGGGATGGAGGACTGCTGGCACTCCGACAGACACATGAGAGTGTGTGTGTGTCAGTGTGTGGGTGTGTGTATCCGAGTGTGTGTGTGTGTGTGTTCGTGTGTGTGTGTGTGTATATGTTGTGTGTGTAAGTGAATGAGTGTCTGTGTGTGTTTGTGTGTGTTGCTACCAGAGCACAGGCGTCACTCTGTCTTCCAAAACCAGCTCTTTTCCTCCTCTACACAGAGAAACAACCCAACACCACTAACAACCCAACACAGAGTAACAACCCAACACAACGTAACAACCCAACACCACTAACAACCCAACACAGAGTAACAACCCAACACAGAGTAACAACCCAACACAACGTAACAACCCAACACCACTAACAACCCAACACAGAGTAACAACCCAACACCACTAACAACCCAACACAGAGTAACAACCCAACACCACTAACAACCCAACAGATAGTAACAACCCAACACATAGTAACAACCCAACACCACTAACAACCCAATACCACTAACAACCCAACACAGAGTAACAACCCAACACCACTACCAACCAAACACAGAGTAACAACCCAACACCACTAACAACCCAACACGCATAAAGTGGTTGAATGAAATGCAGAAAGGGTATAAATCGTCCAATCCTTGTGTGGCGCCGGTATAAATCATCCAATCTCTGTGTGGCGCCGGTGGCCTCCTCTCCCCCCATGAGGAACAATATGGCCAAACATCTCATCTTGTAAGAGCCGCAGGCAGATTTCACACCCGCCTGATAAATACTAAACAGCACACACACACACACACACACACACACACATACACACACACTTGCCTGATAAATACTAAACAGCACACACACACACACACACACACACACACACACACTTGCCTGATAAATACTAAACAGACTTCACAGCCCTATAATGCCAGTAGAGAGCGGCTCTCTACTCTCTGGCCACAGACACACTCACACCACACACACACACTCACACCACACACACTCGCACTCACACCACACACACCACACACACACACATTCACACACTCACACCACACATCTTTCTCTCTCTCACACACACTCACTCTCTCAAACACATACACACTCTAACACACACTTACTTTCACACACTCTTTGTTCCCCTACCTCTCTCTCACACACTCACACTCTCTCACACACACACTCACACACCTCCGTCACGGCAGCAGTGCTGAAATTATTACATTTCAGAATCTAATCAGCTCCTTCTTCAGCAGAGGCGAGAGGCCAAGCTCCATCTCCATGGAGATTAAAAGCCACTGATGCCCTGGAAAGGCTCAAACTCCTCCCCATCTCTCCATCACTCCTCCCCATCTCTCCATCACTCCTCTCCTCCTCCTCCCCATCTCTCCTCTCCATCTCTCCATAACTCCTCTCCATCATTCCTCTCCTCCTCTCCTCCTCCTCCCCATCTCTCCATCATTCCTCTCCTCCTCCCCTCCTCTCCATCACTCCTCTCCTCCTCCTCCCCATCTCTCCTCTCCATCTCTCCATCATTCCTCTCCATTCCTCTCCTCCCCTCTCCATCACTCCTCTCCTCCCATCACTCCTTTCCTCCTCTCTTCCTCTCCATCACTCTTCCTCCCCATCTCTCCATCACTCCTCTCAATCTCTCCATCACTCCTCCTCCTCCCATCACTCCTCCTCTCCTCCCATCTCTCCATCACTCCTCCCCATCTCCCCTCCTCTTCTCCCATCACTCCTCCTCCTCCTCCCCATCTCTCCATCACTCATCTCCTCCCATCTCTCCATCACTCCTCCCCTCCTCCCATCACTCCTCTCCTCCTCCCCTCCATCACTCATCTCCTCCCATCTCTCCATCACTCCTCCCCTCCTCCCATATCTCCATCACTCATCTCCTCCCATCTCTCCATCACTCCTCCCCATCTCCCCTCCTCTCCTCCCATCACTCTTCTCCATCTCTCCATCACTCCTCATCTCTCCTCTCTTCCTCTCTATAACTCCTCTCTTCCCATAACTCCTCTCCTCCCCTCCATCTCTCCAATCTCTCCACCCCTCCATAACTCCTCTCCATCTCTCCTCTCCTCCCCTCCATCTCTCCACCCCTCTATCACTCCTCTCCTCCCATAACTCCTCTCCATCTCTCCATCACTCCTCTCCTCCCATAACTCCTCTCCTCTATCTCTCCACCCCTCCATCACTCCTCTCCTCCCATAACTCCTCTCCACCCCTCCATCACTCCTCTCCTCCTCTCCATCTCTCCTCTATCTCTCCATCTCTCCTCTGTGATTCTCTTCAGCAGTTGCAGAAAGAGAAAACACTCTTCTTTTAACACACACAATATGCCCCCCTGATCCTCTCTACTGTTGCTGTAATGAGAGTGTGTGTGCATGTCAGAGAGATGTGGCACCTGTGTGTGTGTGTGTGTGTGTGAGAGAGAGAGAGAGAGAAAGACAGGTGTGTGTTTTTGTGAGTTTCATTGTGACTGCATGGAGTTTTGTGTCAATGCCAGAATCATGGAACTCTGTGTGAGATGGCAGATGTATGTGTGTGTGTGCATGTGTCATTATCTATCTGTGTGTGTGTGAGTGTGTCTGTCTTTATATAAGTGTGTGTGATAGAGACAGTGCCCGTGTTTATGCAAGTATGTATGGGTGGGTGTAGGGTAGTGCCTGTGTGTGGAAGCATATGTGTGTGTGTGTGTTTATGTAATCATGTGTGTGTGTGTTTGTGAGTAAGCATGTGTATGTGTATGTGTGTAAGCATCTGTCTGTGTGTGTGTGTGTATGTGAGAGAGAAGGGTTGTATAACTCTTGGCTTTGATGGGATTTTTCTGTGGGCTTTTGAGGTGTGTGTGCTAGGCCTTCACTGCCACAATACCAGACATCCCTTTCACCCAGACGCCTTTGAAACCTGTCTCCAGACAGCCTCTCTCTTAGACGTCCCGCTCTACTCCCCTACCTCTCTCACACACACTCTCTCTTAGAAGTCCCACCGCTGCGCTCTCTGTGTGTGTGCCTGTGTGTGTGTCCGTGTGTGTGTGTAGGGACTAGGGACTCAGGTAATAGGCTGTAGTGATATAACACATCTTTTCATTTATCCAAGGCTCTCCTTTACTCTTCTCTCCTTTCCTTTCCTCTCTCTCTCTCCTTTCCTCTCTCTCTCTCTCTCTCTCTCTCTCAATTTACGATTTCAATTTAAATAAGCTTTTTTGACATGACAAAAGTGCCTGTGTTGTCTAAGCATGCATCAAGTACATCAAGTATGGAAAAGATAAATATATGGTTATGGGATTTGGCGACTTTTATTGCGACTTATATATTGTAACAATAGTTAAATTGACAGTAAACTGTTTTATAAAGTTGGTAAGACTACATTAAGGAGAATATCAATAATAAACAATAATGTCAATGCAAGCAATAGCCTAATGAAAATAAACAATGAAAATAAACAAATACTATAATAATAATAATAATAATAATAATAATAATAATAATAATAATAAACAATAAGAAGTTTATTTTATATAGCGCCTTTCTCCAACCCAAGGTCGCTTTACATAGTAGGAAGGCACAGAAACACAACAACAAACAAACAAAACAATACAACAAAAACAAGTTATCTGTATGGAGCTATGTGTTGGGTGTGGAGGAGAAGTGATCATTAAACAGAAAGGAAGAGAAGGACAGGCACGAAGAGGTTGGGGGAGGGAGTTCCAGAGTCTGGGGGCCAAGGCACTGGAGCGGGGGATAGCCAAGAGGTTTTGGTCAGAGGATCTGAGTGAGCGGGAAGGAGTGCAAGGGGTCAGGAGAATGAAAATAAAATAAGAGGAAAATATAATAATTTAAAATAAATTTAAAATTAAATAAATATATATGTGCATGTGAGTGTTTGTGTACCTCTCTGTATCTGTGTGTGTGTTTATGTGTATGCATACATGTGTGTACTGTATACGTGTGTGTATGTGTGTATATGTGTATCAAAGCCTTATGAACTCACACACAGGCAGTGGACAATGGGCAGTGTAGACAATGTAGCAGCCTGAAATGGCTAAACACTGCTAACGCCACAGCCTTGCTCAGTAAAACTGTTAAACACTGCTAATGTTTAAGCTTTGCTCAGTAGAACTGCTAAACACTGCTAATGTTTAACACTGCTAATGTTTAAGCTTTGCTCAGTAGAACTGCTAAACAATGCTAATGTTTAACACTGCTAATGTTTAAGATTTGCTCAGTAGAACTGCTAAACACTGCTAATGTTTAAGCTTTGCTTAGTAAAACTGTTAAACACTGCTAATGTTTAAGCTTTGCTCAGTAGAACTACACACTGCACACTACACATACTATTTGTGCTTAATAAACCCAGAAGCAAATGCAGCTGTTATTTTGGGTTCAGTGCTTTTCAATGTGTTGTAACTGATGCTTTACTTCACACACACACACACAGAATAAACACTGAATGCACCCACATTAGCTGAGCGAGTGTGTTAATCTTATAACTGCCCGACTGCGCTTACGAGATCCACTGATGAACACCAAGCGAATAAAAGTTCACTTCCTCTAATCAATATTCAGACATGTGAAGTGTGTGTGTGAGAGAGTTTGACTGTGTGTAAGAGAGTTTGAGTGTGTGTGACGAGAGCCAACGGCAAGCAGCAAATGACGCTTTAACACATTTAACACACACACAGCAGGTTAATGACGCTTTAACACAACTAATTGACTTCTTCTGAAGCATTAACTTCACTTATAGCAAAGGTGTGAGTCAGGGAGCACTGCCTGTGTATGTGTGTGTGTGTGTGATATTTCAAAACACAAAGCTGTGCTGCTATAGCTCTGTACAGGTGTTCAGGTGTCAAGAGCTAAAGATGAAACAGAGAGTGTGTCTGATGACTTCTGAGGCTCTTGTGAAGAATGGAGTGTGAGGTTGTGTGTGTAGCGACTACAAAGCAAGTTAGAGTTGGGGTAAGACATCAAACCAGATCAGAGCCAGATCAGTTTGGAACAGCATCAGAACCATCCCTGCACCCCTGAATAGGGGAACAGACAGAAGTGTTCCAGAGAAGACCAGTGAGCTCCAGCATGAGCATGTATTATGAAATGATGGCTTTACACACACACACACACACACACATATACACACATACATACACACACGCATAATACATACACATACACACACATATCCAGAAGAGCGTGTATTATGAAATGAAGGCTGGACCCACCAATCAGGGCTGGAGCACATCAATCAGGGATCATCTGAGAGAGCAGAGTACTGTGTTTCCTTATTTCCTTTCATTCCTAAACTGCACTCCTGCACTCCTACACCCCTACACTCCTGGGCCCCTACACCCCTACACTACTGGGCCCCTGCACTCCTACAGCACACCCCTACACTCCTGGGCCCCTGCACTCCTACACTCCTGGGCCCCTACACTCCAACACCCCTACACTCCTGTACCCCTGCACTCCAACACCCCTACACTTCTGCACTCCAACACCCCTACACTCCTGCACTCCAACACCCCTACACTCCTGCACTCCTACACCCCTACACTCCTGGGCCCCTGCACTCCCGGCAGTGTTGCTGCATTTCCTCCTCAGCCTTAGGCCCCGTTTACACGAAGGGAAGATGCAGATATTTCCCTGCGGTTTGGCCTCATTTACACGAAAACCCCGTTTTTATCACAGAAAACGATTATTTCTAAAAACTCCGACCAAGTGGAGATTTCTGATAAAGCCGGTTATGTGTTGCCATGTCAACTGGGAGAAACAGGGTTTTAGGTTCTCAAATGTCACAGTATACGCCAGAATATGCTTAACGTCATATGAGCGCCTGTTTTGAAAGGAACAGGAAGTTGCTCGTGTTATTCATAACACAACACACACATGATGTTTGTTAAGCCCAGAGGGGGGTGTATTATAGATGAGAGAGTGGAGCGTAAATCATCATGTCTCAATTCATTATGAATACTGTAGCAGCGCACACATTACTTTTAATTCTGACGTCTGAACCAGGAAGAAGCAGTGAAGTATTTATGTGCTTCTGATATAGTACATGCTGCTTCGCACAGCTCTCAGTGTGTACATGAGTGTGTGTATGTGTGTGTGTGTGTATAAGAAGGAGCAAAGAGAGTTTGTGTGCATGTGTGTATTGTGAGTTTGTTAGTGTGTTTGTGTGTGTGTGACTATGTAAGTATTTACTGATAGTAGAATGACCTTCACAACACCAGTGTCATCTCTCTCCACTCACAACACCACAATGCCACTCTCATCTCTCTCCCAGGAAATGAGTCTGTTCCAGGTTCGCTTCTCATGTGTGTGTGTGCGTGTGTGTGTGTGTGCGTATGTGTGTGCGTGTTCCAGATTCGCTTTTCATCATCACATGGCTGCCGTTTCATCCAGAAGTATTTTCTTCATTTCAATATTGCACAATATTACACGCACAGCCCAAATGAGATTCCTGCTGTGAGTGTGTGTGTGTGTGTCGCAGTCCAAATGAGTGTGTGCTGGCGACAATCCATCACTCCTCCGAACGCAGTAACAATGTCAAGTCTCATGTCTGCAATGTGTGTGTGTGTTTGTGTGTAGATCTGCAGCGTATGTGTGTGTAGCTCTGCAGTGTGTGTGTGTATGCGTTTGTCTGTAGCTCTGCAGAGTGTGTGTGTGTGTATGTAGTTTTGCAGTGTGTGTGTGTGTAGCTCTGCAGTATGTGTGTGTGTAGCTCTGCAGTGCGTGTGTGTGTGTGTGTGTGTAGGTCTGCAGTGTGTGTGCGTGTGTGTGTAGCTCTGCAGAGTGTGTGTGTGTGTGTGTGTACCTCTGCAGTATGTGTGTGTGTAGCTCTGCAGTGGGTGTGTAGCTTTGCAGTGTATGTGTGTGTGTTGCTCTGCAGTGTGTGTATGTGTGTGTGTAGCTTTGCAGTGTGTGTGTGTAGCTTTGCAGTGTATGTGTGTGTGTTGCTCTGCAGTGTGTGTATGTGTGTGTGTAGCTCTGCAGTGGGTGTGTAGCTTTGCAGTGTGTGTGTGTAGCTTTGCAGTGTATGTGTGTGTGTTGCTCTGCAGTGTGTGTATGTGTGTGTGTAGCTCTGCAGTGTGTGTGTAGCTTTACAGTGTGTGTGTATGTGTTGCTCTGCAGTGTGTGTGTGTGTAGCTCTGCAGTGTGTGTGTGTGTGTAGCTCTGCAGTGTGTGTGTATGTGTGTGTAGCTCTGCAGTGTGTATGTGTGTGTAGCTCTGCAGTGTGTGTGTATGTGTGTGTAGCTCTGCAGTGTGTGTGTATGTGTGTGTAGCTCTGCAGTGTGTGTGTGTGTGTAGCTCTGCAGTGTGTATGTGTGTGTAGCTCTGCAGTGTGTGTGTATGTGTGTGTAGCTCTGCAGTGTGTGTGTGTGTGTGTGTAGCTCTGCAGTGTGTGTGTGTGTGTGTGTGTGTGTGTGTGTGTGTGTGTGTGTATGTGTGTGTAGCTCTGTGGTATACAGTATGTGTAGCTCTGCAGTGTGTGTGTGTGTAGCTCTGCAGTGTGTGTGTGTATGTGTGTGTAGCTCTGTGGTATATGTGTATGTGTAGCTCTGCAGTGTGTGTGTGTGTAGCCCTGCAGTGTGTGTGTGTGTAGCTCTGCAGTGTGTGTGTAGCTCTGTGGTATATGTGTACGTGTAGCTCTGCAGTGTGTGTGTGTGTGTAGCTCTGCAGTGTATGTGAGTGTGTGTGTGTGTGTGTGTAGCTCTGCAGTATGTGTGTGTGATAAATTATGTTTTCTAAACAAAGTTCGGCCTCCTTATCAATACGTCACATGCTGCGGCGCTCGCAAAATTATTGGAGTTTGGGAGGAGCCCTTAGGGATGATTGACAGCAATAAACTCACCTGTCTTTCGCCACCAAGATATTTAAGCCGGCCTCCTTATCCATACGTCACACGCTGCGGTGCCCGCAAAATGATTAGAGTTGCAAAGCCTCAGTAGGCAGACGTAATGGAGCAGGGTCTTTTCATTGACTAACCATTCAAAAGCTATATCCAGTCCATGGGCTACAGCCACCTGGTTCATCAGCGTTGATCAGGTCACTGCACAGAGCAAGGGTAAGCTACAACTATCGATTATGCTATAGCCTACACACCCCAGCCTACTTCAAGGCTCTAACATCATGCTGCTTCAAGCCTGCGTTTTCACGTCGCAAGATAATCCAGGTAACTCAAAATGCTCTAAATTCTAACATGGCTCGCCACGCCAAGCGTCTCAAGTTTGTATCCAGCGGAGGCCAATCTTCTGAAGATCACTCAATCCGTAATCCGTGTTAGCATCGGAAAACTAACAGGTTTTGCTCATTCACTTCCTATAGTTGCCCATTGACGTTGTTGGATATTTAAGCTACTTATAACGAACTGATAAGCCTCAACAATAAGTGCCCAGTATTTCCGCTGACTTGTTCCTCTGTTCAAACGATGGCACTGCGCCTCTGACGTCAGCAATTATTAAAGCAACAGTACACATTTGTAATTCGCGTCAGGCGACGCTGACAGCAAGGACCATGATTGGTCAACCCGTCCCGTGTTGATGGCCGGCGTTTCAAGCAGCTACTGCTGGGTATAGCAACAAGCTAGTTCACTGATAAAAGCTTTGCAAATAAACTCAAGTCATATTTGGTTACAATGACTGGTTATGTTTTAAAATTAGCACTTCGTTCGCTCTCAGCAGGCCCTCAAACCCCAGTCTACAGCCAAAATATATTAATGACACTCCTTGAACACTGGTATTGTTTCATTCCATGCCAACACTGACAGGAGGGAGCGATCGCCACCCCACCTACCTATTGACAGCTTATTAAAATGTTTGCTATTATCGCATAGCATACAATTGTTATTATCGCATTGCAATTATTATTGTTATTATCGCATTGCTATTATTGTACTCTTGTGTGACAGTTAGTGAAACACGACACAGCACTAGACATCCTCACCAATCAGAAGCGGCACAACTTCGGATATTAGCTAAATCTTGACATCAACATTCAAAAAATCATATCGCAATTGCATTGCTTCCATCATTGGACAGTGGCACGCATCCGCACTCTCCATTTCCTCGGCATCTTGTTCCGTAGGTCGGATAGGAAATTCCATCCTCCTCCGTCTTTTAACTCACTCCTATAAGGCCCATGCAATGACGGCTCCACCGAGCCCCAGGACCCAGGCAACGACGGCTCCACCGAGCCCAAAGGCCCATGCAGAAGCAGCTCCACTGAGTCCCAGGACCCAGGCAACAACTGCTCCGCCGAGCCCATAGGACCATTTAGGAACAGCTCCGCCAAGGTTCAGGACCCATCTAATGACCAAGACCATGCAGCAACGTCTCAGCTGAACCCCGAGACCCTCGCAGCAGCAGTTCTGCTGAACCCTGACACCCATCATTCCCACGGTTATGCAATACACGAATGTCCGTCGCTGAGCTGAGCAAGCGCAATGAAGATCCACTCTTGTGTACTTGCCGCTTCCCTTGCTATACTTCGCAAGGGGTTCATGTCACAGCACTCTGATTTCACCCTCTCCATCATGTTTACCGGCCTCCTTTGGGCTGCTGAGATGTAGTGAGTTTACATGCCCCTCGTCTCATTTCATTCCCGATGGGCGATGGCAGATCTTGAGCGTTTGACCAGGACATAATTACGTTTACTACCAAACAGAGTAAACCGATCAGTTCCGAAAAGGACACTCCATATTCATATTCAACTCTGCCTCAGATCCTCATCTTTTCATACCCATCACACTACATCTCATCGGTCAGCTCAAGCATCGCCTACTAGCCCGCTTTTCATCTCAGAAGAAGGGTACCCATCACTTGTCACAGGTTCCCGACTCTTTTAAAATATATCCTTGTCAAATCTGGTTCCCGCAGACCACTACTCTGTACATTCAGGATAGGAGCTGCTACTAAGTATGTATAAGTATATATACTCTTTTGATCCCGTGAGGGAAATTTGGTCTCTGCATTTATCCCAATCCGTGAATTAGTGAAACACACTCAGCACACAGTAAACACACAGTGAGGTGAAGCACACACTAATCCCGGCGCAGTGACCTGCCTGCAACAACAGCGGCGCTCGGGGAGCAGTGAGGGGTTAGGTGCCTTGCTCAAGGGCACTTCAGCCGTTCCTACTGGTTGGGGTTCGAATCGGCAACCCTCCGGTTACAAGTCCGAAGCGCTAAGCAGTAGGCCACGGCTGCCCTACTACAGCTGCATGCATTGACCTAACAGAGCAGCAATCAAAATACTGAGCCGTTGGCCTATCAGTCCTACTGTACATCCACTCCATCTAGTGGTTCTATGACTTGCTAAGCAAGCGCTAATGTAATTTCGGTAGTGGCCTTCCTTTCTGCTCTTTTGGGGTACAAGCAGCCATCGCTCTATCGCGATCTCCGCTTCAGGCATTCCATGACCACGGCCAGCTACCATGCCAAAAACGCGCTTATACACTCAGTATAGCAATTATACCGACGGGCGAACTAGTGAAAGAACTTTGGAGAGCTGCAGTCTCTCACAGGCGTGTATTTTACCTGCATCATCGATGGGCGTGTGCTTGATGATGCGTTATTAGGGGGTGGAGCTCTGTGTAGGCATCCCACATGGTACTGATGACTGTCCTGATGCCCACACGCATACACACACACACTGATGACTGTCCTGATGCCCACACACACACACTTACACACACTGATGACTGTCCTGATGCCCACAGCTGACCTCTGACCTGTGTACTGACCGGATGATCTCTCTCCACACACACACACACACACACACTTCTATTAAGGGATCAGTCTTTCCAGTAATTTACTTATTTTTTACTTATTTATGCCCCTTCTATATGAGGCAGAAAAATATATGAGGCAGAAAAAACCTTTAATGTGACTCCAGATCAGCAGCCCTCTCCCCCTCTCCACACACGGCCATAACTGCCTATCTCTCCACACACACACACACACACTCTGCTCTCTCTCCACACACACACACACACTCTGCTCTCTCTCCACACACACACACACTGCTCTCTCTCCACACACACACACACACACACTGCCCATCTCCCTCTCTCTCCACACACAACACACACACACACTGCTCTGTAGTTTGTGTTATTATTTGTAAGAACATACTGTATACAAATGTGACTAACTACATCAATCTGTCTGCTTCATATTTGCATTAACTGACGATTGTGCCTGGTGAAGACACGCCTCGACCATTTGCAAATCAAGTCTTTTGTCATGTACAACGACCCAGCTTTTGTCTTATGCCAGACTTCACCATAGGTGGTCGGCGCCAATTAAGCATGCATATGTCTGGGGCGTGTCTGAACTTTTCCACTGGAGTAGACAAAGACCCTGCTAACAGAATATAAGGCTGTGAGAAACGACAATCGGGAGGTGACTTGAGGCAACTTGTTTCATGTTTCTCCTCCCAGCCGGCTTGTAATAAACCTGGGAACGTTTCCCTTTCTTAACACATCTCAGTTCGGTTTTGCTTCCACATCATTTGTAATTCTCACCACAGCTCTCTCTCCACGCACACACACTGCTCTCTCTCCACATACACACACACACACACTGCTCTCTCTCCACACACACACACACTGCCCATCTCCCTCTCTCTCCACACACACACACACTGCTCTCTCTCCACACACACACACTGCCCATCTCCCTCTCTCTCCACACACACACACTGCTCTCTCTCTCCACACACACACACTGCTCTCTCTCCACACACACACACACACTGCTCTCTCTGCACACACAAACACTGCCCATCTCCCTCTCCACACACACACACACACACTGCTCTCTCTCCACACACACACACGCGGTGCTCCTTCCCCTGCCAGCTCAGCGCTGGTTAACTCATTACGGGCGCACTGGCCTGTGCCTTCCTAGACTCCATGGTGGTCTATAGATGCTTCAGCAACACACACACACACGCACGCACACGCACGAACGCACGCACACACACACACACACACACACATTAGGACTAATAAAAGCTGTGATAGATGGAAGCGTCTGATCTGCCGGACTTCAGGCAACATCACGCTCGCCACCACCACTTCAGCCTGATCCATCAGGTGCACACACACACACATCTGTACACACACACACACACATCTGTACTAGAGTGTGGCTACCCGACCCGAGCCCGACGGGACCCGACGGTACCTGACGGGTCGGGTCGGGTTCGGACAAATATTTAGAAATTGTAGTCGGGTTCGGTTCGGGTTCGTACACATGGGGGCGATATGCATTGGAAGCTTTACATTTAAAATAGCTTATTTGGGTAACCAACAGATCTGCTTTACATGATGCAAACATTTGTTTTTTGAGAATAAAATAAAATGTAAAAAACAGCTTTCTTCCTGTGTGCAAGATTTGTTTATGTAGCCGTGACAATGCATGTGCATTGAGATGAAACAACCATGCTCCTTGATTGAGTTGGGCTCACCTACTATAAATGCACTCAGTGAATTCAGTCTCCCTGCTGAAAGTTACATCTCTGGTCTCATCACCAAGTGCAACTCCTCCACCTGTCAGTTGGACCCTGTTCCGACAAGCCTGGTCAAGATGTGCCTACCATCCATCATCTCAATGATAACATCAATAATTAACACCTCGCTCATCACTGGTCAAATCCCTCCTTCATTGAAGACTGCTATTGTCAAACCAACCCTGAAAAAACCTGGGCTGAACCATGATGACCTCAACAACTACCGACCCATCTCCAATTTACCATTCATTTCAAAAATTATGGAGAGGGTGGTGGCATCTCAACTCCAGGATCGATCATTTGAAGGACAATGATCTGTTTGAGCCATTTCAGTCTGGATTTCGACCAAAGCACAGCACAGAGACTGCCTTGGTGAAGGTAACAAATGACCTCCTCTGCACAGCTGATGCTGGACTCATTTCCATCCTAATCTTCCTTGACCTGAGTGCAGCTTTTGACACCATATCCTATCAGCTGCTTCTGGAGCGTCTTACCAGCATTGGAGTGCAGGGCAGTGTTCATCAATGGTTCACCTCCTATCTCTCTGGCAGGACACAGCTTGTCCAGATTTTGGACCACAAGTCGGAGAGTGCTGCTGTCACAAAGGGAGTTTCCACAGGGGTCTGTTCTGGGGGCCCTGCTCTTCATCATCTACCTCCTCCCATTGGGAAATATCCTGAGGCAACATGGTGTTCAGTTTCACTGCTATGCTGATGACACCCAGCTTTATATGTCCACCAAACCGACTGCCTCCCTTCCTCCTGCTGCGATGACTGCCTGTCTGCATGATATAAATCTGTGGATGACTAACAACTACCTGAAACTGAACAGTAACAAGACTGAATTACTTGTTGTTGGCTCAAAAACAACGCTGGCAAAGATGGAAAACAGACTCTCCCTATCTATAGATGGCTCCAACATTGCCTGCTCCACCAAGGTGAAGAGTCTTGGTGTTATTCTAGACAGCACACTTTCATTCACTGCCCATATTAACAGTGTGTCTCGCAGCGCCTTTTTCCATCTGCGCAACATCGCAAGACTGCGCCCCTCCCTCAGTCAGCAGAGTGCAGAAGTACTTGTAAACGCCTATGTTACATCCCGCATTGATTACTGCAATTCCATCTTCTCTGGCATTCCACAGAAATCACTCCACCGCCTCCAAATAATCCAGAACTCTGCAGCCAGGATAGTAACAGGCACAAAGTCCACAGGCCACATAACACCTGTACTGTTGCAGCTACACTGGTTACCAGTTACCCAGAGAGTCCAGTTTAAGATCTTACTGTTGACATATAAGGCCCTGCATAACCTTGCTCCCAATTATATAACCGACCTCTTAGAGAGCTACACCCCTTCCCGCTCACTGCAATCCTCATCAGCTGGTCTGCTCAAGGTGCCCAAGATGAACCTCAGCACCATGGGAGAGAGAGCGTTCTCCCACACAGCCCCAAAGCTATGGAACTCACTTCCAAACAACATCAGGCAGTGTGAATCCACTGCCCAGTTTAAAAAGGAACTGAAAACGTATCTCTTTAGACTAGCCTATGGACTGTGATATGGCTAAATGGACTATATATATTTTTATATATATATATTTCTCCTTTTTTTGATATATATATATATTTTTTTCCCTTCTATTTGTTTTATCTGTAAAGCGACCTTGGGTGTCCTGAAAGGCGTTCTTTAAATAAAATGTATTATTATTATTATTATTTATTTCAGGCAACACACACACACACAATGGGTGACGTTAAAACAAAGTTGTTAGCCTATCTGGATATTTTAAGACCAAAGAAAACTAAGCAAATTAAGTCTAGGCCTACTATGTGAAGGCAGTCCTATTTGCGTTGCATAGGCTACTGTGGTAAAAACATAGGCTACCGGTAGGCTAAGGTCATCTAGACCAACTGAGGAGGATTTCCTTGAGTTGCCCCAATTAACGTTGATGCTGCATATGGATCAGTGACAGAGGGACTGTTGCAGTTCATTTCAAGACTTTTCGTCAATGGTAAGACTAGAATTACTTGCTTGGGCCTCTTGTTAATGTGTGCTGTGTGTGACCTGCGTGTGTGCACGCTCATCTCATTCTGTAGACAAGAATTCCATTTGTTGTTTGTTCCGTTTAATGGGCTAAAGAAAGCAGGTTATCCACAAATGTGAACGTTTAATCACTAGCATGGGAATAACTGAGGCATCATCTGCGTCGGGCTTGGGTCAGGTTCGGACATAAAAATGAAAATGCCTGTTGGGTTCGGGCCGGGTTCGGACAGAAATTTGCGGCCGCACTGTAATCTGTACACACACACACATATTTACACACACATCTGTACACACACATCTGCACACACATCTGTACACGCGCACACACACACATCTATATCTATACATACACACAGACACACACACAAACACACACAACTCCACGCACGTCTCCGCCACCTCATCCCTGACCCATCAGGTACACACACACACACACACTGCCAAACATTGCAATGCTCTCATCATGTTGTATGTATCATAGTGTAGGAGGTATGCAGAGTGACTTCATCCCAGACCTCTAGCCAAGTCATTTGAAAATGATTTGAATGACCTCCTCTGGTGTGCTCCTCTGCAGCTGTATCTAAGCTGCCTGTGACTGAAATGTGAGAAGGTATGCACACACAAACACGCACACACACACATCTATACACACACACACACACACACACATGCAGCTGTATCTAAGCTGCCCGTGACTGGAATGAGAGAAGGCATGGCAGCTGTTCCATACAGTGTACCAGCAGTGGTCTAAGGTCCTCTACACACCCCCTACACACACACTGCCCCTCTCCACACACACACACACAGTCCCTGTTCTCTAAGGTCCTCACTGCTTAACTGCTTATTAGTGAGTGAGTTTACTGGCTGTGAATGCAGCAGCATCAAGGTTGCCTGTTCTCCCCGAGTGTTGTCATGGTTGCAACAGCTGCGACCTTAATGACTTGCTTATGACCTTGAGCTTTATGACCTCCCCTAACTGTGCTGAAGTCACTAAGCCTGGCACTTTAAACGGCCTTAAATGCTCATGGCCAACTCTCGTTCCACCAGGGCAGTGTAAAGCCACTCTTAACCTAACACACCCGTCAATCGATAGCATTGATTCAGTTCCGCTTTGGGAAACACACACTGCGCGCACACACACACACACGCCGGCTCTGCATAGGACGGAATGACAATCTGCGGGTAAAATAAGAGTGTGACATAAAATGCCCTGGTAACACTTTACGGTAAGGGCTCATGAATTACCATGAATTAATTCATGATTTAGGCATTACTTCATTTCTTAATATCTCATGAATCATCAGGAATGCCCCAAATGTAATACGCTAAGTGATTAGCATTTCCTTAACCGGAGGGTAAGACACACATACACACACATGCAAGCATACTGACAGGGTTCCTACGCAGTATGGAAAACCTGGAAAAGTATGGAATTTGACTTTAGTAATTTCCAGGTCTGGATAAGTATGGAAAAAAGAAACAAGGGTATGGAGAAATATTTGTGTTTCCAGACTATTGCATCTACAGTACTAATCACTTCACTCAGATCATAACGAACCATTCCTATTGAGTAGGAACTAAGTATTGTATAGCTTAACTGTCAGTCCACATCAAGATACAATTGAATGGGGGTCCTCAGAAAAAAATCTCTCCCACAAGGGGACTCTGGTACTAAAACCAAATCGAAAACCCCTGTTCTATGCACGTGCCCTATACCATTGTGCACTGGTATGTTTGCGTAGCTTTGCTATTTTCAGCTTAAAAACTGGTAGACTTTTTTGATTTTGTAAAAGTTACCAAGACATGGATACTGCATTATCTGATAAACTGTTATTGCAAACAAATAATACTGTTTACGGTGAGGCCTCTGCCAGCAGTGTTCTAGTCTCCAACATTGGAGGCTATGCTGTATCTACAAAGAACTAAAAATGTGAGTGCACCTTCCAACACAGCTCTTCCCCAACGAAAAGTATCCAACAATGGGCAAGTGTTTTCTGAGGGCTAACAAGCTAATAATAAACATTATTATTAGGGCTGTCAATCGCTAAAAAAAAAAAAATCTAATTAATTACATACTCTGTGATTAAAGGAACACGCCACCCAAAATCAGTAGTGATATATGTTCTTACCGTAACTTTCACGAGTTGAGTCGTACCTCTCCCGCGTCGGTAGGTGCACTCAAACGCTCTGTCGCGCGGCCCGAATGTGTTAGCATGTTGCTATGCTAGCGGGCTCTGCCGTGGCCGTAGTAGAGAGAGGCACATAGCAGTATTCAAACACCTCCACGTTTTACCTACTTAAATACAGTTGCACGAGTAGTTGATGAAAAATGTTAGGGCACACAACATGAAACGTGACGATTTTCCAAGCGAATAAACATGAGAACTACAATGTGTGGCGCAATAGCACTTGGGAGTACTTCGACCTAGCGTGGTAATATTATTAACACCTAATTGTAGATCCTATCCACCACAGAGTTTAGAATCCATGCTGGATCGACCCTCAGCCTCTCCCTCCCCCACGGCAGAGCCCGCTAGCATAGCAACATGCTAACACATTCGGGCCGCGCGACAGAGCGTTTGAGTGCACCTACCGACGCGGGAGAGGTACGACTCAACTCGTGAAAGTTACGGTAAGAACATATATCACTACTGATTTTGGGTGGCGTGTTCCTTTAATTAATCTAAATGAATCGCATATGATTTTTGCTGTGAAAGTATTTTAAATATTTAAATTCAAATGAATCATTGAATAATCAGCATTAGTGACATTAAAGTTCAAAAACTCTTTTATTATTATTTTAATAATGGCCATAATAATTTATGATATGACTTAATATGCTGAGGAAATAAATTCAAAAGTGCTTCGGGAAGAAGTTTTTTTTATCACATACATTGCAGAGGACTTTATTTTACACACTTTATTATTATCAACACCATCAAGCCGTTTTTGAAAAGTAAATGTTCCAATCAATGATCTAGGCAGCACATTTTCTTCTCTCTCCTTCATCACAACGGCTCGGGGTCAAAGGTCATACAGAATCGATTAATCAGTTATTTTTTCTCAAATTAATTAATCGAAATTAATCAGTTATTTTGACAGCCCTAATTATTATACAGCTCTTCAAATGCTAATAGAACGCTCCATTGACAATGTCTAGAATATGGTCAGAAAAATCTACCGAGAAGTTTGAAAATTTGAGTATGGAAAAAGTATGGAATTTTGAAATGGAGAATGTGTAGGAACCCTGATACTGTATACACATACACAAACACACACACACTCACATACACACAGAGAACATAGCCTGCACGCTCAGGCCCAACATACATACACACACACGCAAGCATATACACATATACACAAACACACACACATTCACATACACAGAGAGCACAGATGCATGCTCATACACATACACACACACAAACACACACACACACAGCTGCATGCTCATACACATATACACAAACACACTCACAGAAAACACAGCCTGCATATACACATATACACACACACACACAGAGAACACAGCCTGCATGCTCATACACACACACACACACACTCAGCGTCCGAACACCATCCTCCTTGCTGACCGTTGACTGTGCTGCACATCGCCATGTTGACCCTCACGGCAGGTTAAGAAGCGTCCCCTGTACTGCATGTCGCCTTGGGCCTGTACTACGAAGGGAGCTTAACCTACACAGATGTAACCCAGGGTTACTTTGTTAAACCAGGGTTGACAAAACCTGGTTATCTTAAGTGGTGTTAATCGGTACTACGACGCTGATTATGAAGTTGATTTGTTGAGCCAGGGTTAACCTAATTGGAGTTTGTGCGCGTTCACATAAAAGGGGCGGGTTGCAGCGCAAGTCACCTCTTTCAATGATGACGCGATCACCTTATTTTACGGATGAGGAATGCACAATTATTATGACAAGTTATGAGGAATTAAAACCCACTCTACGACAAAAATCAAATACGTCGGCAGTGAACAAAGCAAGGCTGTTGGCAATGTATTGCAGATCGGGTAGCCTAAATGCCTAAAAGTAAAGTTTTTTTCCCACATGTTCTTCAAATATGTGTTACGGAGGATTAGTAGCTTGCGGAATGTCTGAAATGAGTTGAAACAATTAAATAGCCTATTTTGAGTTCATAGAAAGGCCTACAGATGCAACCCAATTCAGAAGTGGGCATATAGCTAATAAGGATAATTGAATGTTTAAGTAGCCCCCATTGACTGATTTAGTGTATGCCTAATCCTGTGAACATTTCAGATGCAACACCATTGCCAAACGCACATGGCAGCAGGTGAAAATGAAACACAAAAACATTATTCAGAATAGTAGGTTTATATAGTTATAGCTTGCATTAATATTTCTTAATTATGAAAACATGTAGGCCTAGCTTATAGCCTTCACTTGGCCTCTGTTTTACAGCTAACAAGAAAAAGGTGTCTTTGAACACTACTGTAGGAGGAAAGGCACCAGCGTGTTTTACAGTAGCAGAAGAGTTGGCCATCGCAAATAATAGTGGAAGGCCGATTATGGAGGGGGTTGAGGGAGGCATTCGGTCAGATTCTGGTGCTGTGGAAATGTGTAGCCTTTATGTGCAGGGTACAGTAATATGACATTCAATTCAACAAGTTTGTTAAAATTGTGATTTTAATTTATTAGGCCTACTGTAGGTATGTCCGATTTATTTTAGGCTATTCTTGCTCAGATTTTCAGCATACTGTAGGCCTATGTCCGATTTATTTTCGGACATACAGTATTCTTGCATCACCGATGGAATACATGAATGTCCACGTACGGGCATTGCTATGAGACGTCTTCCTAGATCATCTGACAAAGATAATGAATTCCCTTGGCTGACAATATATATCTTCATAGAGAATATCGTCCGGGTAGGCTATATATATTTTCTGGAGGTATCTAAAACCCCTCGCCCTGCCAAGAGAGTCCCTCACGATTTGCGCTCCAATGTCGTATGGATCATCCAGGTACGCCGACATGTCTCGGGAGAAATTGTTAGTGGAGGGGTACTTATAAAGGGTGTGGTTAACGGAAACCTTGGGTTAACCAAGAACATAACCTGGTCGGAGCAGGTTTGAAATTCAGCATAAATTGCCATGGCAGCATACCTCGGTTAAAACCTATCCACCTTTCGTAGTACAAGTTAATCGGGAAGTTACGCCACACATGATCAAGTTACTCTAGAAGTTACCCAGATAAGCCAGTAACCCCGCTTCGTAGTACAGGACCCTTGTCAGCTTCTTTAGGGTGTTATTAGGCACCTCTATGCAACAGAAATATTCAGACCAGGCCCCAGCTGTGGCGCAACTGGCTGGGGCACCTGCACCGTACACCGGTGACCCGGGTTCGATTCCCGCCCCGTGGTCCTTTCCGGATCCCACCCCTGCTCTCTCTCCCATTCGCTTCCTGTCACTCTCCACTGTCACTATCATTAAAGGCATAAAAAGGCCAAAAAAATATACTTAAAAAAAAAAAAGAAATATTCAGACTATTAAATCTTGCATCTCTTAGAGCATCGTTTCCCAACCTTGGGGTCTGGACCCCATGTGGGGTCGCCTGAAATTCAAATGGGGTCACCTGAGATACTGGGTATCTTACAATTGACCAGTACATTAACCCTTAGAACCCTAAGCTGTTTTTAGGGCATTTTCACTACCTTTATTCATAAGGTCATTCTGGTCATTATGTGCCACACACACATATTATATATTGTTTTTCTCAGCGGAGTCTAGGCTATCCATCATTTCATGTATTAGTATTAGCATTGATTTTATTTAGATTTTTAAAGAATTAAAACATAAAAAGCGTATTATAACAATTCTTATATTTTGACATGTATCTCACCACAGCAAACTCATAGCTCTACATGCTTTTCATATGTGTGTGTAGGGCAGACTGTCCTGAATCTGGCAATATCATTGCCATGGTGGAGGGATTCTCTGGGGCTGAGCAATTTACAGACATATGTGGTGTGCGCCTTACAGAAATAAATTCCTTTTTTTTTATTTAGTGATTAAAAATGACCTTTCTGCGCTCCATATCTGTGACACGAACTGATCTGACCTGACTTGACCCGAGTTTACGTGTTAGCCTGTGTGTGCCTATGGTGTCTGCACTCATGATTTTCTACAACTTTTTACTGCATTGCCATGAACAAAGTAAAGGCAAAAAAGGTGTTTCTTTGTCGAACAAATAGAGATGCAATGTGAACCTTGAATTGGATGCCATGCAGGAATTTGCCAGGATCTCAAAACCGGATTATGAACATTCTTTGCCATAGAGAAACACACAATAGTGTTGGATTATAAACATGCTTTGCCACAAAAACAGACAAAAACGTGAGGTAAGTCGATCTATATGAAGTTATTATTTTGCTTTTACTTCATCTGTTTTATAACCCAGAAGGGTGTACTTGGTATCAAATGATAGCTCTGTGTCTCCTCTTTCATCTGACATGCGTGGCATATCCGATCACTGGTCCACGAGTAATTCAAACGAGAGTAATGGGTGTGCAGCGTTGGTTTTTGTACATGATGTTATTATTTAGCAGTCACTTCGTCTGTTTTTATAAGCCAGAAGAATCGATATACATGGTACCAATGGATAGCCCTGCCCTGTGTCTCCTCTTTCATCTGATATGCTTGCCATAGCTATGTGATCACGGGTTTGCGAGTAATTCAAACAAGAGTAATAGGTGTGCAGCATACCTGTCAACACTCCCGTTTTTCCCGGGTTCTCCCGTATTTCAAGGTCATCTCCCAGCACCCTCCCATTTTGTTATTTCTCCTGGAAAGCTCCCGTAATTTGCATGGCCATCAAACTTCATTTTAAAATCATTGATCCGTTCATTTTTTCTATTAGTGAGACATCTCCCAGGTTGCCAGATTGTGTATGAAATACACCCTACACATACATGATCCCTTAGTTTCAATTTCAACCGTTTTGTCATAGGCTAAAACCTGGCAACCCAAAACCCAAATAAGGAAGCGGGTGCCGACTGCGCAGCCTGAGTCTCGTCGTAAGCAAGCGGGCTAGTCGAATGGCCTACTCCAGAACTAGCTGTTGTGAAATTGTTGGGAATTTAATTGATTAACACATCACATAAACTGTTATTGAGTGTTGTTGATACACTGAACTTGTGCCCTTGGAACCAAATCTGACAGCAAGCAGCTTTGGAGTTTTGGAAATAGGCTGCAGGCAGGCAGCTGGTGGATAGGCTACATAACTGGTATGCGTAAGGTAATGGTAAGGTAAAAGCAACGACCGAAATGCAGTGTTGAAACACGTGTATGAAACGTATTAAATATGCAAACACATACCCAGTATAAACATTGACCCCGCCCCCCAAAAAAAATCTCCCGTTTTTTGAAAGCTAAATGTTCACAGGTATGGTGCGCAGGTGAACGCAGAGAAGTGTAGACTGTGAATATAATGCAATTTTCATACTTTAACATACAGACAAGTGCGTGGTCTCGTTGGAAAGCCCCACTTCTGCTCTGCAATAAAGGTTTCATCTCGCTGAACAGTTGCGGAGCAGTGTAACAGAGAAGAAAGGGCGTGTTTATTGACACACGTTGCGTCAATCGGGTTCTAAGGGTTAATGTATACATTAAATAAAAAAAATTAAAAATCCCATAATATCCAAGTTAGGTAACAGATCCTTCATTATAATTACGCTAAGTAAAATAAAACTTAGACAGCCTGCATGAAATGTTCGATAAACAGAATTATGATTGATCAATGTTCGAAACAAAGTAGCAACAACCAAGTGCGCAAGCACATTTGGGGAAAATCAAAGAACCCCTCTAGTCTGGATGTTGCAGCAGAGATGAGTTGCACTCTCTCTCACAACATGTGAGTGATTGGAGTAGCCAATGTTTTGTGACATCAAAATAGAGTCACCTGTCACCCGTCTTAGACTACGTTTACACGAAGCAGGGTATTTTCCTAAACGAATATCTGGCCATCTACGTTTGCAAATAAAACTGCATTTACACGAGACCGTTTTTTTTTAAATGTGTTTACGCGAACCCGTGTACATACATGCTGTCATGAGCACGCCAAACCACAGTGGCAGTCTAACGATAAGCTCAAGCTCACATTAACCAATCAGAACCCTGAAAAGTCGCACGTGAGAACATGTAAATGTAAATATTGGTCGCACATTTGGTGTACTTCTGTCGCATACTGTGACGTTGGCTGCCCAAAACTCCGTTTACCACAGTTTACAACCAAACGCATAAACGAAGTTTTCCAAAAAAATCACTTTGGCTGGAGTTTTTTTGGATAACCGTTTTACGGGGCGAATTCTCTGTTTGCGTCTAAATGAAAGGCTCAAACGTAGGGAAATGTCTTTGTTTATAAAAATACACATGCTCGTGTAAACGGGGTCTTAGAGCATGTCTTCTAGCATTGACAACAACTGAAATGAATAATGTCCTCTACCATTGACAACGAGTGTTGTTTTGTCCATTTTGTTTTTCATGCCACTTTGTATGTTAATATTTATGGTTCTTAGCAGATACTTTCCATTAAAATGAGCAGTTTAAATTAGTCATATAACCTGCAAAAAAAAAATACTATAGTAAGTGTGTTTGTGTGTGTTAAATCCTCAGAGTCCTTCTGTAAGCATCTAGGTAGATACTGTATCAGGTTTTATTTTGGTAGAGCTGTATCAGATTCACCATGAAAGTCTGTCACAGCCCAGAGGACACACACATACACACACACACACACCTGTCCTCTGTCTCTATCTGTATTGATCCTACAGACACACCAGTGGCGGAACAAGTCAGAGCGGGGGCGGGGCACATGACCGGGCCCTTTATTAAACTCATCATAACATAATTTTACAACATACTCATGCCCGCAACAGCGGGTCTTACAAGTGTCAGCGCCACGGAGAGCAACTATGTAATTTTGAAGTCCATCGAACGTACATGAAGTGTAACCAAGAGAACAACAACAAAAACATTAGGCTACATGACCCCTAATAATAAAACAACAATAATAAGGGCATACGACGAGCCTTGCGCTCCGCGAACTCGTCCACGATGCTCTGTGTAGGCCTATGTCCATTTTCTTTGCTCTCTCATTCTCTATGGACAACATGGCAAGTCCACTCAGTCTCTCCTGTCCCACTGTGCTCCTCAAGTGGTTTTTAATGATCTTTAACTTGGAGAATGACCGCTCAGAGGTTGCAACGGTGACGGGAAGAGTCAAAAATAAAATTAGGGCGGTGCAAATCTCACTGAATGCAGAAGTTACTGCTGGGTGGTTGCCTTGGCGGAGCGAGGGGGTGGCTTCGGGGGCTCAAGCCCCGAATCCTTTTTTGTATGTGTTTTCAATTTCCAATGATTCTAATTTCTAATTTAACTTCCCCTCGGTTTCTCTATAAATGTTACAAAATGTAGCCTACTATTACTGAGCAAATATCCCTTACTTTCAAAGCCCAATATTGACAGATAATTTGATTTCCCACACGATGAGTTTAGGCAATGCCAGAGCCGAGATGTAGCGGTTTACGTCATAAACCTGGCAGGAAAGTTCAGAGCGGCGCAGTCAGTTTAAACAGCAAGCCGGTAAGAAAAACTATTGTCAAGACATTAGGCAATTAGGCTACTGTACCCCGATATACAAAAATAAACTTCAGAAAGACAGAAAGTTTGTTGTACTGTATTCTGTATTCTGTAGTCTCAATGACCGAATCAGTAGATTGTCAGTTGAGTTCGTTCAATTCATTTATTGTAGGCTAGTAGCCAGGCAAATATGAAAGAGATGTAACGTGGCTACCGGCGGGATTTTGAACTTGCATGTTTCATGCATTTTAGGGCAAAAAATACCATGGGATTGATGTGTTCTCCATTTGAGGAACGTAATCAATTGCGGACGTGCACAGACAGCTCAGACACAGAGCGCATATAGGCATAGGTTAGGCTACTTTCACTTTCTAGAGCGCATTCATTAGGCTACGTAAAAGATGCTTCATACCAAAACAACGATCAAACATTATCAAATGTATCATGACGTGTTGTCACAAAGACTTACTCCAATTAGAAAATCGAAACCAAAATCATGTAAGTGTATGTGTTCTCTCATTGATGCCTGTAGGAGACAATATCGTTGATCCAATTTTGTAAATTTGCACGTCGTAAAGTTCAATATGAGAGTTAAAATAAAGCCAGTCATACAGCAGAACATTTTATTCAATATTTTACACCTACTAAATCATCAAAGTAAATTTCAAAACTTTTCAGCTACCGTGAGTCATAACTTGTCTTGACTGGGGCAACCTATAAGCCTAATACGTCCCACTCTGATGAAAATGATTGAAAAGAAACCGTGTGCATGATCTTAGCTCCTCCGGCCTTGTGCCGTGGGAGAGGCCCGTCCCACCTTACCCGGAGGTGGGGGAGGGGCGCTCTCGCACCGGGCCCCTATGGGTCCCGGGCCGGGGGCGTGCCGCACCCCCTCAAGCTCCGCCCCTGAGACACACCATCACACAACTAGGGCACAGACAATACACACACACACACATACACCTTTCACAGCTGAACTTTCACTGCAGTAAAAAAACTATCTAGACAGGACACATAGTCACACAATAATGATTTACACACACACGATAATGATACACACACACACACACGATAATAATTCACACACACACACACACACACACACTGATAATGATGTAAATGTATAGGCCAAGTTTACTTGCGTATACAAGGAATTTGATCTCTGCATTTATCCCATCCGTGAATTAGTGAACACACAGAGTATTTTAAATACGTAATCAGGAATACATGTATTCAGTTACTTCCCAACTCTGGGGTTAGGGTTAGGTACAGTACTGGGTGGATATGGTACTGGGTGTGGTGGTACAGTGCTGGGTGGGTATGGTACTGGGTGTGGTGGTATAGTACTGGGTGGGTATGGTACTGGGTGTGGTGGTACTAGGTGGGTACAGTACTGGGTGGGTATGGTACTGGGTGTGGTGGTACAGTACTGGGTGGGTATAGTACTGGGTGGTGGGTATGGTGCTGAGTGGGTATGGTACTGGGTGTAGTGGTACAGTACTGGGTGGGTGGGTATGGTACTGGGTGTGGTGGTACAGTACTGGGTTTGTATGGTACTGGGTGTGGTGGTACAGTACTGGGTGGGTATGGTACTGTTTGTGGTGGTACTAGGTGGGTATGGTACTGGGTGGTGGGTATGGTACTGGGTGTGGTGGTACGGGGGTGGGTATGGTACTGGGTGTGGTGGTACTAGGTGGGTACAGTACTGGGTGGGTATGGTACTGGGTGTGGTGGTACAGTACTGGGTGGGTATAGTACTGGGTAGTGGGTATGGTGCTGAGTGGGTATGGTACTGGGTGTGGTGGTACAGTACTGGGTGGGTGGGTATGGTACTGGGTGTGGTGGTACAGTACTGGGTTTGTATGGTACTGGGTGTGGTGGTACAGTACTGGGTGGGTATGGTACTGTTTGTGGTGGTACTAGGTGGGTATGGTACTGGGTGGTGGGTATGGTACTGGGTGTGGTGGTACGGGGGTGGGTATGGTACTGGGTGGGGTGGTACGGGGGTGGGTATGGTACTGGGTGTGGTGGTACAGTACTGGGTGGGTGGGTATGGTACTGGATGTGGTGGTACAGTACTGGGTGTGGTGGTACGGGGGTGGGTATGGTACTGGGTGGGTTCAGTACTGGGTGTGGTGGTACGGGGTTGGGTATGGTACTGGGTGGGTACAGTACTGGGTGGGTGCTACACATTGGTGGTGAGATTCCCCCTTCACTGTAAATGTATATAAATGCAATGATTTGTGTTGTTGTGCACACATACTTCTAGGAACACACACACACACAACATACATTATTCCACTGCTTGATTGAATGTCCCATTGTCCTACGTAATTTAGAACGACCATTAACCATATGTTATTTGCACATCTATGAAGTAGATCCATTTTTTTTGGCCGTATCACACTTGTATATTAATTCGCCGAACTCGTTGTGAAGTTTAAATGAACTGATGCAGACGTTCAGAAAATAGCAACATTGTAGCATATGAAGGAGGTGGCTTTTAGCTAGATGGATGACAGCAGGCTAAGTAAAATAGCGATGTTTCAAAGCTAAAGTTCATCAGAATCGTGGGATACGCCCGCTTGACAAGTTGATATGTGTCGGAAGAAAGTAGTTCTACAAACAAGACAGTTTTAGCGTTTCGCGTCGGGTTTTACAACCTCGACCGTGCATTCATTTCTGTGAACAGACCACCGTGTCATCAAACACATGCATAGACACACACACATACACACAGAAATACAGACAAACAGATGCATAGACACACACACAGAAATACACACATACACAGAAATACAGACAAACACATGCAATAGATTTACCCACCCCCCAGACAAACAAGCACGTGCATAGACACACACTGGCAGCTGTTCATGCTGCTTTGATGTGCTCCCAGTGAGGTGATGTTGTGAGGGACACCTGTTTCTCAGAGCTGTTGCATCAGCAACCCTCCCTTTGCCCTCATTCTCTCTCTCCTCTCACTCTCTCTCATTCTTTCTCTCCTCTCTTTGTGACCTTATTTCTTTTCAATCTCTTTTCTTTCAATTGTTTTTCTCTCTCTGTAAAACCTTCTGTTCATCGCTCTGTCTGCATCTCTCTCCCTCTCTAACCTTCTGTTTATCACTCTGTCTGCCTCTCTCTCTTTCGCCCTACGTTGGGCGTCTGCTTTTTGGGGCAGCCGTGGCCTAATGCTTAGCGCCTCGGACTTGTAACCGGAAGGTTGCCGGTTCGAACCCCGACCATGTAGGCACGGCTGAAGTGCCCTTGAGCAAGGCAGCTAACCCCTCACTGCTCCCCGAGCGCCGCTGTTGTTGCAGGCAGCTCACTGCGTCGGGATTAGTGGGTGCTTCACCTCACTGTGTGTTCACTGTGTGCTGAGTGTGTTTCACTAATTCACGGATTGGGAGACCAAATTTCTTGAAATTTATTGTGAAGAGGATAACCCCTTGAGATGAGACATCTCGTTTTCGAGGGGGTCCTCGAGGGGGATTTCCCTCACCGGATCAAAAGAGTATATATACTTATACTTACTTTCTCTGTATCCTCCCATCTCTGTAGTACTTTCTCTCCCACCTGCAGTGGCGTAACTATAGTAGGTGCAGCAAGTGCAGTCGCACCTGGGCCCGTGACCTCCCGGGGCCCGTCGCTACCCCCGCCCTGCCTCCTTTTTTTTTTTTTTTTTAGAACTTTAGAATGTTAGAGCACGGAGAGTGAAGCGTCACTTCTATCGGAAGATGAGCGCTTAACCGATGCAGAGAGATACTTCAAAGTGCAGGTATTTAATGCAACTCTGGACATCATAATCAGTCAGCTCTCCCAAAGATTTGCAAGTATGCGGGAAACTTGTCATGTGTTTGAGTCTTTACGTCCTATGACCCTTGAACTCGCAGGTGATGATGAACTGCTTGAAAAGGCAAGACGTTTGTCAGACCATTATAGCAGGGACATTGCACCGACATTCCCAACACAACTCCTCTCATTCAGGTCTTGCTTTAAAGCAGAGATTTCACAGAAGTCATCTATTTTTCAACTTGCCAAAATGCTGGTGGTAGATTATGACAGTGTAACATCCACATTCGGGGAAGTGTGTAGTCATGTTGTTTCTGACATTGCCTGTGACTGTGGCAACAGCTAAGCGATTTTTTTCCAAACTCAAACTTATTAAGACCTACCTAAGGAGCAGCATGGGGCAGGAGAGGCTCAGTGGGTTAGCTATCCTGTCCATTGAAAATACGAGAGCCAGAGCATTAAATATTGGGAACATCGTTGATGATTTTGCACAACGAAAGGCTCGTAAGATGGCCGCCTTCTAATGGCCTAATTCACGCATATTGGGGATTGTATGCATATGAATGATTTGATTTGGTTTCTGGACGGTTAAATAAGTTAGGCTACATTAAGTTTTGTTTCTGCGCAGTGCGAGTTTATAAGCAAGCAATCTACGCTTGCAGTTTCAGCAGAGGGTTGAAGAGGCGCATTGAGTGTTCCCATAATTCTATGCGAGTTGATGTTAATGCAGTAATATTAGCTTACCCTAGCCTGCAGGCTGTTAATAAAATAATTTTTTAATGTTTTCACATGTAATGGATATGTAGTTGTGTGTTTTTTATTTGAAATTGTAATCTGTAACTACTAAACTACTTCGGTGCCTCAGGCCCTTTTCATAAACAATTGAAGTCACCCTTAATGTGTATTGCATGTATCAGAGCTAATTCATCCTGGGCCAAAGTTCGTTGCTTCTCTCTTGCCCTCGTTTCTTGTTTTCTCCTTTTCTCTTTATCTCATCTTTCTTCAGGAGACTTAAGATCCATAGTCCATGCTCACATGTACACAACAACAACAGCAGGTAACCCAACAACAACAGGTAACCCAACAACAGCAAGTAACCCAACAACAGGTAACCCAACAGCAGCAGGTAACCTAGCAGCAGTGTAGTAGCAGCAATAATAAAAAGTGCATGAGACAGGCTGGGTGTGGGCCACTAGGCCTGAAATATGAAGATATTATATTCTGCCTGAGGAACTCTGTCTCCTCTCCTCTCTTCCATCTCCCTGTTCATCCCTTCCTCTCTCTCTCTCTCCCTCCTGTTCTCTCTGTCCTGGTGAGATGAACTGAAAAATAAATTGCCCTTTCTATGCCTGCGCTTCCTTGAGCGTCTCCACACTCCACCACTATGAGAAAATGGAGCAGGAAGCTCACTGTTCAGAGTGGAACACAACTAATTCACAGCCTTGGTACACACACACACACACACACTCAGCTAATTCACAATCTGGGTTGACACATATACACACAACTAATTCACAGCTTGGGGTATACACACACACACATGCATACACACACACAGCTAATTCACAGCCTGGGTACACACACACACACAACTAATTCACAATTGGGTTGACACACATACACACAGCTAATTCACAGCTTGTGTACGCACAAACACACACTCACACAACTGATCCACTGCAAACTCACTGCTGTGAAACCCAGACAACTTTCCGTCTGACTATGACACAGTAAACTCACCCGTCTGACTATGACACAGCAAACTCACATTCTGATTATGACACAGCAAACTCACCGTTCTGACTATGACACAGCAAACTCACATTCTGATTATAACACAGTTAATCATCTTCGTAAGTCGGTATATGGTTAAATGACTCATTACGGGGCGAATGAAGGCTCTCTCGCCCGCCCCTACTGCCTGTAGGAAGAATATCCCACTTGCAAGTTCGGTGTATCCTACCCGCCGACTGAAGCAGGATCTGTTTACAGCACAGAGGCAGGCTAACGAAACGCTAGAGATTTTTGCAAACGTATGTATAATGGCAGAGCCGGCTAAGAAGCAGCGAAAACCCTTGACGGAAGATGCAAAGAAAAGGAAAAGAGTTTCAGACCGAGCGAGGGGGAGTTTCGTAGAGAAAAAGCATCAGGCTTGCCTGGTGTCCCTTTAACTAACCACCTTCCTAACATCAAATGGGTATTTTGATTACTTTCAGTCGGGTTTTCACAGCACTGAAACAGCTCTCATTAAGGTTTTCAATGACATACACCTCAATACAGATTCAAGTAAAACATCAGTCCTACTGCTACTGGACCTTAGTGCAGCATTTGACATTGTTGATCACAATATTTTATTACACAGACTAGAACACTGGGTTGGATTTACAGGCATAGCTATTAACCGGCTCAAATCATATCTACAAGAAAGGAGCTTCTTTATTGCCATCGAAAACTGTACCTCAACCCCAACGTCCTTGACCTGTGGTGTTCCCCAGGGGTCGATCTTGGGGCCACTATTATTCAACCTCTATATGCTCCCACTTGGACAAATCATCCAAAATAATTTGATTTCATATCATAGCTATGCACATGACACACAAATTTACTTGGCTCTGTCACCAAACGACTGTGGTCCCCTTGAATCTCTGTGTCAGTGTATAGAACAAATCAACGCCTGGATGTTTCAAAATTTTCTCGTTGAGACAAAAGGGTTGAAAGCAAAGGATACTGTTAAAAATCTTGGTGCATTCATTAACAGTGATCTAAATCAGCCACATGAAAGGGATAACTAAATCAGCTTTTTACCACCTCAAAAATATTGCCAAACTTAAGAGGGCTGATGTCAAAATATGATTTAGAAAAACGTATTCATGCATTTATCTCCAGCAGGGTTGATTACTACAATGGTCTTTTCACAGGCCTTCCTAAAAAGACTATCAAACAGCTTCAGGTAATACAAAATGCAGCAGCTAGAGTTCTCACAAAAACTAAAAGAACTGACCACATTATTCCAATTCTTAAGTCCCTGCACTGGCTTCCAGTAAGTCACAGAATTGACTTTAAAGCACTACTGCTTGTTTATAAATCAGTAAATGGAGCAGAACCTAAATACCTCAGGCTTCAGCAGTAAACACCTTCTCGTCCTCTCAGGTCTCAGCAGAAAAACCTGTTAGTAAAACCTGCTGAAGCATACTATGCGGCTCAGCTCTGGAACCAACTTTCGGATGACCCAACTGTAGCTAGTTTTAAATCTACAGTAGACTTAAGACCAAGCTGTTCTCAGATGCTTTCTGCTAACTGCACTGAGCTACAAATTCTGAATCTGCCTTGAAAATTATGGTAGGTAATATGATTTTACCTTGTGCGTTTTATGTTTTTATTATGATCTTTACCTTTTAAACTATTCTTTGACTATTGTCCTTATTTGTTATTACTGTTTGCTTTTGTTTATGTAAAGCACATTGAATGACCTCTGTGTATGAAATGCGCTATATACAGTAAATAAACTTGACTTAGCAAACCATAATGAAACTCCACCACATCTGTGGATTAAGCCACAATCAACTCAATATAAGTAAGATAGACAAGGATGTTTATTGTTCTAATGTAAGCCAGCATTGTGTATAATTTGATTGTCACTGGGAGGAGACTTGTAGATAACTAACGTTAGCTAGCTAACGTGCTAGCATCGTCACGTCAGAAAAGCATGGAGCTGTGCACAGTAGTGTAACATTTATTCACCATGAATTAATAAAGCTAAAGACGATCTGCAATGTAGGCTGTTTCCGTTTATTATGACGATAGCGAAGCTAGCGAAGCGGTCATATAGGGATTGTCAAAGTTTTTTTTTTTTTTTTCCCCCGTCATCTACTTCCTGAATTTTTGGTCAACGATACCCGGGACACCGAACCACCGGGGCACATGAAATTTGGTGGGTATGTAGCCCCACTAGACTTTTACGGAAAAATTTCGTTTCGTCCCCGGGGTCCACTCCCCCCCCCGTGCTGGGCCCCCCGAACCGCAAAAAAAGCAGTTTTTCCTAAATAACTACCTGAACCGTGGCACCGAGGATGAAGAATCTTTTATGGTATGTTGGTCTCAAGGGCCCACATCAATCTGGCCCATAATCACTCATTTGTGATTTGCACCCCCCCGGTAAAAAATGAAAATGCAATATTATTCTGCTTTAATCGCCCCTATCTTCAGTTAAGATGTTCAGAACTGCACCAAATTTTATGTGTATGATTGACCTGGCATTCTCTGGGGGTATGCCAAGTTTTGTACAATTTCATCCATGGGGGGGGGTCTTAAAAAAATTAGATTATGTGTACATTTAGTGACTGTACACTCATTGGCCTGTAGATGGCGGGTCACACATATACACATGCACACACACACAGGCACCCACATACTATCGGTATTAGAACGGCCGATACATAATTACAAATTCAGTAGGATTAAAAGAAAGCCAAAATAAATATTCATCATCATCATCATCATGGCTGCATTTCCAGTATTGGCGATAAGTAGTCGTTTGTCCACTAGATGGCGCATCATTGCAGTGAGACGTAATTTTGTTGGAAGTTAAACGTGGGTTGGAATAACAATGGACGCTTCCTACAAGGACTATAGTTTACCGCAGAGAACGTCTAATAAGGATAGGATGATGTTCACATGAAATGTAATTCCCATTTCTTCTTGAAGCCGAAATAAATCTGAGGATGTTTATCGGACATGCTTGGTTTTTACTGCAGGTACGTTAATCTTATAATATCAATAAGGACCTAGGTAATGTTACCGTTAGCGTTGGTTGAGTGATGGAGGCCAATTTTTATACCAAGCAAATTGATAGCAGCACTGTAATTGTATCTTTCGACTGTCATTTGTTGCACGTGCTACAAAAATCATTCTGTGCAATGGAAGATTTACCAACGTTACACCGGTCTGATACAGTTTTGCCTATACATGCGTGAGACTGAGACGCCTGTTTATTTTGTTTTAAGTGCGTGCAGGGTGTGAGAGGGGAATCGATGTGCTTTGATTCCAGCTTGGTAGTTGTAGTCTGTGAAATTAAAAAGCACGTGTGTGTGAAGTATCCAAACAATGACACCTTCATTTCATTATGGCTGCTTTAGCAACACACCTTAAGCTACTGTGTAGTGGGTCCCATTTAGAAGTGGCTACTTCATTCGCGCTTTCCTTGACTCATGGAGCTGCGTGAATTTTATTACAACTTTTCGCCACGATATGGCAATTTAAGTCCGCTTGATACTGTAAGGCGTAAGCCATTGGTTTCCAAAGGAGATTTTATTTGTGTCGCCAGCATAGCCTATTGACAATTTATGTTGTAAATAGGCCTACCTTATAAGCCTACCTGTAGCTTAGGGAAGCTAACAGCTTTCTATTAGGATCAAGTTTGTTAGTTACAGTTTTGTCATAACTCCCTGATGCATTTTTGCATTTAGAATAGCCAGAGCGTGAACAATATCGGGTGCCTATGGACTAGGCTTGGTGAACCCAGCCTGATCTGTCCGCTATTTATTTTTTGATTTCTTAAAAGATTGAGCTTGGTCTGGTGAAAGCCAGACTAGCCATGGACCTCAGTTACACAATGCAAGGGAACATGAATCAGCCTATATTTGCACGAACAATAACGGACAACAGCTCTTCAACTTTGGCAATTTAAATTGTGTATGAACAGTCTAGCGACGCATTTCATCAGCCTACAGGTGTAAGTGACCTTTCATCAATCCAGTTGCAATGGATGAACTGTGATGAACTGCCCTACTTGTGATTGTTTAGAGATTTTAAAGGTTTTATAACAATGCTACATCTTCTTTGGCTATTCTACAATCTATTCACCTTTTCAGCACCAGTAGGCTACTTTCTGTGCAGCCGCACACACACACTCAGCCATGCCAAACAAGCATACACAAAAGTTTCAAGAGTGGGGGATGGAGTAAAATATGGAGACAAATTGAAGTGTGATTTATTTTCGCGGAACGGATGTACAGGACTGAGCGGCAGTCATATTTTGTACCGCTATGCGGTACATCTAGTTTACATTACCATACATGGCATGGCCCAGTGTCCTTGTAACATGCATGCAGTCTACAGTATCTAGCACAGCTAATATTAATCAGTGAATCACACTCGCCTCTAAACATGGGGCCCCTAAGTTTGTCACCCAACAAAGCTAGATATGAATTTTTATTCATGTGTCTCCATGTCATACTGGAGTCTTTCGACGGATTCTAAATTAAATCTCAAAATCTCTACAAGAGCCTCCTGGGTCGTAACTTTCAGTTAGTCTTACAGCTTTTCAGTCAGTCTTACAGCTATCATTGAAGTTCTAGTCAGCTCTGGGGGGTATTCCATCAACCTCGCTAATGAAGGCGGCGCTTAACAGAAATAGCCTGGCTTGAACTAGCGTAGACTTTCACTTGGGGCTGAAGCCGTTCCATTAACTCAAGTTAGCGGCATCTTGGCCTCGTTTATTCAAGCGAGGTTTAGGTCAGCTTCATCTCTGCTTGTGCACGAGGTAGAGACCAAAACAGTAGATTGACGAAAAGAGGATATATGTCGTAAAATGAAGGCAATACTAGACGATTTCTGTTCGATTTGCAAGCGCCATCTACAGGATTTTCATCGAAAGTCATTAAATTAAACATTGACAGAAAAAAATTAGATATGCCTAGGACTAGGCTACATAAATTGGAAAACAATGAAAGCATACATTTAAACAACAATGCTAATGGTTTGAAATCAATTGTGAGTTTGATTCACTCTTGAACAAAACGAGTGAATTAATAAATAGTATGAACTCAAAAACAACTTATATTCAACATATATTCAAAACTATCTATACGTTCTTAGATTAAAAGGGTTCACTCCAAATTATTGTCTAGGTGTAGGTGTATTTAGTATCAACGTAATATAGCCTATTGTCTCCCATAAGTCCCAAAGTGTTTGAAAAATATTTATCTGAAATGCAATGGCTTTCAATTTGTCATTTAGGCCTAATATTTAATCTGTGTAGCCAGTGACACAGTTGACACAGTTGATTTGACATTCATGATATTTGACATTCATGACAGCCAGTAACACAGTTGATTTGACATTCATGAACAATCGTCAACACATGAAGCAGTTTTAATTATTAGCTGCCTATAGGCCTACAGGTACAGAATTATCCTTTGGCTTGCATCAGACATAATATATAGCCCACTCGCAAATCATAAGTTACTGTCACTGAACAGCCTACCAAATGTGCATGACCTTTTATCAACAGTAGGACATGTCTTTCATTAAAGAGTATAACTAAACATGGCATTTTCAATGTGATAATCTATGTAGCCTACATACTTCGCATGGGAAGCAAACCTGTGAACACGCAAGAATATAATTCCTTTCCCATGCTGTCTCGCTACGCTTTACACTATCACAGAACATAAATGACACAGAGTAGCTAGAGTAGATAGAGATTCCTAGAACCACACGCATGTCAAGTGAAAACATTTTAAGTCGCATAATCTTCATAAATTCTTTGGAGCTAGTGAATGTGTAAATCCATGCTTGGTGACACTGTCGGAAAAACATTTCTACTTCTATTTTTAAACTTGTATGCTACAGGTGACGAAAGCACAGGTTGACAGAACCATCTTTTTGGACTCGTTTTCCGAGTGATTGGGTTTTTTTGCAACACAGCTTAATTTAGCTTAAAAGTTAACCTGCTACGGACCAGGTTAGTTCTGTGGCATAAATTCCCATAGTTACCAAGCTGGGATTCACGTTAACCTCATTAATGGAATGGGACTCTCACTAAAATTAGCGAGAATTATCTAAATAAGCCAGGTTTAGCCTTTAGCGAGTTTGATGGAATACCCCCCTGGTCTGAGTTTGACAGACATAGCAACAATAACTAAGGGGCTGTGGCTTTTGCGATCTGTCAATTGGCACATCATGGAATGCTGCACATACACGCCCCTTTTTTGGGGAAAGATGGAGCTGCATCGAAGTGGGGAGCAAAAAGGGTTTACACGTACTAAATCTTTCAACAAACATGAATAAAAGGGCTTATACGTACTAAATCTTTCAACAAACGTGAATAAAAGGGACAAAATAAGGTTGGTGTAAGAGTTATGGGATTCATGGGATTAAGGTGACCATTACGTTCCTATTTTCTGCTCTTTCCAGTTTACTAACAGGAGTGTCACAAATGTAGTCACAGTCAAGCTGCCCGTGGCTGACTGTATAACTAAGATCGGCAAGCTTAACTTTACATGTCATATAATCAACATAAGTCACACCTTAATTCTATCACTTGTAATACAAACGTATTTCCTACAACCAGGTGAGATAAATGGCTATGTTATACTGAAGTTCCACAGTCAGCCAGCAAGTTAACTGTTTTACATGGGAGATTATGGTAAGTGGTAGCTACGAGCTAAATTCGTCCTCAACATTGTATTGGAAATTAATGAGGTTGGTAATGTACACAGTCTCGGCATGAGTCAGTTAAATATGCATATTTCTGCAAAACCGTTGTGTTAGTAAACGGATTGAATGTCCTGTCATTTAATAACTAGATGTAATCGGGCAGGGAATGCACAGTGTTCTATTGGAAACAGTGGAATGTAGTGTAATCGGGCATGGAACGCGGAGTGTTCTATTGGAAACAGTGGAATGTAATGTAAGTGTGTCACACTCATAAGGGCGCCCATGTGTGGAGGCCTTGAGTCTAGAAGATTCCAGACAGTGCTGTTGAACATTGGGAGTTGTCTGCCACGTGTATATATATGTGTGTGTGTGTGTGTGTGTGTACCTCCAGGGCTAAGAGGGGCTGCAGCTTGTGCTGAAACATTTATGCTGCTGGGAAAGGAATGTTTCATGTGAATGATGCAAGAGAGGAAATCCGCCCTCAGCAGGGTGGCCATCCAGCTGCGTTGGGTAATTAGCCAGCGCTGGACTGCAGGCACCACACACTGTCCAAACGAAATCCTTTTAAAAACACACAGAGCCATCAGCAATGCCCCTCAGACACGACCAAGAGAGCAGAGAGAGAGGGAGAGAGAGAGAGAAAGCAGAAAGAGAGCACACTGATGCAGTTTAGGAGCCAGACTGGATAGAGAGGGGGAGGGAAGGAGGAAGAGAGAGAGAGAGAAGGGGAGAGAGGGAAGGAGGGGGAGAGAGAGGTTCTCTTTTCTTCATTTGACGCCTCTTATTTGCATGTAGGCGTTGACAATCCAAGGATGCTTGTCATATCAGTGAGGCCCTTTGAAGTGTGTGTTTGGAGATTATGACAGAGACAGATTGAGACAAACACAATGGCGCAGGTGCCACTCCCCCACCTGATTCCTCAGCAGATACACAGCTGACAAGTTACACACACACCTTTGTTTGATTCTGTGGTGTGCATGTGTGTTTATGTGTGTGTGAGTGTCTGTTTGTTTATGTGTGTGTTCATGTGTCTGTTTATATATGTGTGTGTGTGTGTGTGTGTATGGCAGTAGGTAAGTGTGTTTAAGACTTCAGTTTGGTTTGGGGAGTGTCAGTGTCCATCTAGAGCCGATTTATGAGCCTCTCTCACACACACACACACACACACGTTGACTCCCAGGGGTTTACAGCGTTCTGCACCTTACTCTCCATACACACACACACACACACACACACACACTCACTCACTCACTCACTTACACACATTCACTCACTCACTCACTCACTCACACACATACAAACACACACTCTCTCACACACACACTTACACACACACAGGCTGAGAGTGGGCTCGAACAGAGAGACGCCGATACGAGACCTGATAAATAATGGCCCAACACGCTTTCACTTTCAAAATAAAATAAGAGTTAATAATACTTTAATGCCACACTCCTTTAACATACACTCACTCCTAATACACACACACACACACTCCCATCAGCGTAGCTTAAAAAATAATTTAGCATGGGGCTCTGAAAGATGCATGTGTGTGCCAGTGTTGTGCGTGTGTGTGTGTGCGCGTGTGTGTGTGTGTTGTGAGTGCGTGCATGTGTGTGTGTTGTGCATGCGTGTGTGTGTGTTGTGCGTGTGTGTGTGTATGTGTGAATAATGCAGTTGTGAAAATCACAGAGCACTGATACCTGCTGCGGGGCACTGGCTCTCCTCTCGGCCATTAACCTCTCAGCCTCACCGTCGAGTCTTCACACACACACACACACACACACACACACACACACACACACACACACACACACACACACACACACACACACACACACACACACACACACACACACACATCTGCACCAGAGGGCTAAACAGACACACACAACCCAGCACGTCCACTCAGACAGGCTGCAGAAAAACTCATCACATACCCTCCGTTAAAGAGAGAACTCCGGCACATCTCACATTCCCTCTGCACGTTAAAGGAGAACTCCGGCACATCTCACATTCACTCTGCACGTTAAAGGAGAACTCCAGCACATCTCACATTCCTCACTCTGCACGTTAAAGGAGAACTCCGGAACATCTCACATTCCTCACTCTGCACGTTAAAGGAGAACTCCGGCACATCTCACATTCACTCTGCACGTTAAAGGAGAACTCCAGCACATCTCACATTCCTCACTCTGCACGTTAAAGGAGAACTCCGGCACATCCCACATTCCTCACTCTGCACATTAAAGGAGAACTCCGGCACATCTAGTACTCATTCTGCAAGTGTAAGGTTGCTTATAATGACTGCAGGAGCACACTGCTCAAGAGACCCAGGTGCTCTAGTGCAAGTGACCTGTTTTATAATGCAGGGTCAGCACCTTCCAGGCTTTATTGAGGAGTCTGATCTACAGATTCATTTGTTGCCTGAACGTCTTCCAGAACAAATCCTAACATTAGTGCCATATGATAATAATCATCACTATAGAAACATTGGTATACAATACCAATCATCACTATGGAAACACTGGTATACAATACCAATCATCACTATGGAAACACTGGTATGTCATACCAATCATCACTATGGAAACACTGGTATACAATACCTATTTTTTTAAACTTTAAAAAACGTTTTTGTTGCCCCCCTGCACCCCTTCTGTAATAATTCCATTTTACCCATTTCCCTTCAAACTGTTCCTCACGCATTCTCAAGGTATGTGTGAACCTCTCCATATCATAAATCTCCTCCACTATGTTTAGCCACTGTTCTCTAGTTGGGGGGTCTACCTTATACCAGGCCCTTGTAATTGCCTTCCTACTAGCTACCAATAACACTTTCACCAGGTATTCTCCTCTTGTGAAATGTTCCCCAGATATAATACCAAACAAGTCGTTGGTATCTCATATCCCAGTATCTCCCTCAGCACACTCCACACTCCCCACTTTCCAAAACACATGAGTATGGTCTGCCTCCGCTTGACCACACAACCTCCAACATGCTTTCTGATCTGGTGCGTATCTCCCCTTGACCTTTGGTGTTATGAAAAACCTTATAATGTTCTTCCACCCAAATTCTCGCCATACCCTAGAGCCAGTGGCTGAGTGCTGAACCTTGCACACATTATACCCGTTATCTTCTGTTATTTCTACTCCAAGCTCATTTTCCCATTTTTCTTTAATATAGTCAGTTGAATTACTCCCACTGGCACCTAGAGCTTGGTATAGAGCTGAGATTACTCTACATTTTCTCCCTTCATATGCATTTATCATTATTTTAATAATCATATTCTGTTCTTTGGGTTCTTGTTTGCCTCCAAATCAAATTTCTCCCTTAACTAGTGTACATATTGCTGTAATACCCCTATGTGCCCATCTCTCAAAGCCCCAATCACTAATTCCCGGTTTAAATCTCTTGTCATGGGTTGTCCACCTCAGAATCTTTGCTTCAGTCTGTAGTCCATACTTTCTCACTACCAAATACCAAATCCACAATGTGAATTTAACTATTGGGTCCAACAATCCCTCTTCCCTCTTAAACAATTCCCTATCAGTTATTGATATTTGTACTGGACTAGCCTCTACCTTCATTTCTATATCCTTCCATCTAGCTATATATTCTCTATTACACCAGCAAGTTACTGCCCTGAGCTGTGCTGCATAGAAGTAGTCTTGCAGTTTTGGTACTGCCATGCCCCCTTTGTCCTTGGGGAGCTGCATGGTGCTATATCGAATCCTTGGCCTCCTACCCCCCTCAAATGAACCTGGATATCCATCTATCCCACTCCATAAACTGTTTCTGTGGTATCATTACTGGCAGAGTTTGGAACAGGTACAATAGCCTTGGTAGTACATTCATCTTAACTATTTCTATCCTTGAACTAAGATCCAATTGTAGCATAGACCATCTTCCTACAATTTATCCCGCCTGAGTTCCTGATTAATCTGAATGTAATTTGCAGTATATAACTTCCCCACTCCCTGTGTGATGTTCACTCCCAAATATCTAATTGTTTTCGAATTCCACTTAATTTTGTATTTCTCTTCTAACTCTGGTGTAGGGGCATAGTCTATGGCCAAGATCTGTGTTTTGGTAACATTAAGTTTGTATTCTGAGTAATATCCATACTCCTCCAGTAGGTTCATCAGTGCATGAAAGGACTCACTGGGTCGCTCCAAGTAGGCTACCACATCATCTGCGAACAGCCCTATCTTATGCTCTCTACCATTCACTTCCACCCCTCTGATTTCCTGGCTCTGCCTAATCGCTTCTGCCAATGGCTCTATGAATATCGCAAAGAGAGTTGGAGAGAGACTACACCCCTGTCTAGTAGACCTTCCCAGACGAAAGGGGTCTGTAAGACTACCATACACCTTGATCCTTTGGTCAAGAAGTGTCTGCTAAATGTATTGTAATGTAATGTAATACACTGGACAGATTCCTCATTGAAGCCAAATCTTTCTAACACCTTATATAAGTAAGTCCAATTGACACTGTCAAAGGCTTTCTCTGCTTCTACACTAACTAAAATTGCCCTTTTCTTCGTTTGTTGAGTCTCTTCTACAATGTGTATCATCCATTAATACACATTGTAGACTTTACCATTATATACCTTCCCTCCTTATCACACATTTCTTTTTCAGGTTCAAATTCAGTTGAATTTGTTATTAATATGACTACCCCTCTCCTATTACTGTGTTTGTGGTAAGTGCTATAAAATGTGTTATTATACCCAAATCTCTTTAGTTTCTCATGTTCCTCTGTAGACAAATGTGTCTCCTGCAGAAAAACCACCTGCCTTTTTTCTTTTCTGAATTTGGCAATAAACTTTCCCCTCTTAATTGGACTACTCAGCCCATTCACATTCAGTGATACCACCTTAACACCTTCATGCTGCATTATACATCAGTTCCCCAATGCACTTTCATTACCCATAAGCTAGACATGGACACATAAAAACATCAGCAACAGCTGTTCTAACAGAACAACAGTAAACAAAAAAGTGAACACCCATGGTAAACTGGGGTTCTTTATCTCTTCCCATTTCCCCTGTTGGTGGGGAGGGGGAAGTCCTCTCGTAAGAGGGCCCCCCTTAGCGATGGAAAACTCTCCAAGCTGAAGTCCTCCATTCACGCTAAAAATGTCCAAACATATTCCAACCATCACTCCCAGCCTTGACCTTATATTTCTTTTAAAGTCAACAAAACGTTAGGCATAGGGATATATCTTTACCCACACTGTTCAGACCATCCCACATAATGAAAAATGAGATCAAATAGAATACCCCATTCAGTAAGCTGAATGAGCTATGTCATTCCGTTTGTCTCTCATAGTTTGCGTAAGCAGCTAGTGTTTCCCCTCCTGTTTCTCCTAAATAAATATGCCTACAGGCTACTTACGTAACTTTCAGAAAACAGTCAGGAACCAAATAGAGTCTTTGAGAATAATAATAGGAATCCAAACAGAAAATACCAGAGTTTGTGCCTGTTCCATGGTATAGGCTACAAATATAATTTCTTCTCGCCTCCTCTCACTTTCTCCAAGTGAAGCGCTTCAGTTCCTCCTTCGCTCTCTCAGTGACGTCAGTCTCCTGGTCCCCAACTCTGCACCACTTGAAAGCGGACTCAAGCTGCTGCTCCAGCAATGGTTGTTCCTCTGTCAGTCCATCCACCTTCATTCCCTTCTCCCTCATCACCCTCGCAGCTTTTTGTGGACTGCCGTAGGTCTGGACGCCTCCTTGCCAGTGGACTCTCAATGCCGTTAGCGGTGACTGGAACCTAATCCCTTTTTCCTTTAGAACTCTCTTCAGTCCCGCATAGCTACGGCGCTTTGCAGCCACCTCCGCTGAGTAGTCGTGGTCAAACCTCACTCTCTTTTTTTCAATCTCGATTTTCGTCTGCCAGGCCTTTTTGAGGATGTCCTCCTTGATTTGGTACTGCAGAAAGTTTACAATGATCGCTCTGGGATTCTTGTCTGGGGCCGGTCTCGGTGAGCACGTTGTGAGCACGTTGTATTTGTAGACTAGCATCTTTCCCGAGTTTAAGTTTCTCGCGAATCAAGCGCTCTATAAACTTGGGTACCGAATCCTTCTCTGTGCCCTCTGGTACTCCCCAAACTCGAATATTGTTCCTCCTTAAAATTGGCTAGTTCTTGTCTCAACATACTTCCCAGATTTTGAATACTCTCTTGAATGTCTTTCATTTCTTTTCGGTTTTCCTCGCTATTGGTTCTGTAACAGCCCTGCCTCGTTCCAACAGCAATTCCCTGACTCCACCCACCAGATCATTATCCCCTGTCTACTAATTCAGTGTCTCGTTTCAGTTAACCCCCTGCACCTGAACACACCCCTATTTAAACCCTCCTGTTTTGCCTCCCTTTGTGTTGCCTTAGTTCAAACGCCGAAGGACTGTTTGTCACTGCTCTGTTTGCTGCTCTCTTTGAACTCGTTACGTTTTCAACTTTTTGGATTATCTTCTGTGTGTTTGTTATTGCCCTCGTGCAAGTTTTGTTTCTTGATTAAAAGTCAAGTCCTGCATTTGCGTCTGACCTGGTCATTCCCTGACAGGTCCCAATCTGCTTAGACACGTTGTCAAAGCCAGCCTTCATGCTAGCTAACATGTCGTCGTTAGAGGGTGACAATTTTTCGGGACTCCCGCGGGTCACGGTATTCCCGCGGGTTTCCCGCAGCACGGGAGTAAATTTCACTGTTGGTAACGTGATTGGGACGGGACAGGAAATAATAAACGGGAGCTGGCGGGAAGCCAGAGATTATTAACTTAAAAAAATTACGCTGCAATGCAGTGAGTGCGTCCAAAGACGTGAGGCATTTCGTTTTAGAAAAGAGAACCAATTACAACCCACAAAACGTTTGTTGTTGATTGGTCCAGCGATAGGCCCTAAGGCAAAATGGATGCAAAGAAACGGTTACAGGCAAAAGTGTCAGCAAAGGACAGCTCTATTCAATAGAGTCCCGAAGTCTGACGTAGCGTTTCCTTGGGAACAGCTGACTGGATCTAAACAAACCAGCAGCTATAGGAAATTACCATTAAAAATGGTTCAATGTTTTGTTCCTAGTTGTAATCATCAATCTGAAAGCCATGAATGCACATTTTATCGTTTTCCAAAGAAGCCTAATCAAAGGAGGAGATGGATTTCTTTGATAAGGTACTATAAAAAACGTTATTTAATATATTGACACATATGTAGCTAACACTAACGTAGCTACATTAAGGAGAATAGAAACAACTAGCTTCTATGTCAATTCAATCAATAGCCTAATGAAAATTAACAAACACTATCATATACAAACCATAACGCATAAGAAACGCTTAATAAACTAAGTGCATTTTGAACAGATATGCCTTTAGTCCCCTCTTGAACGACCCAAAACTATCACAGGAACGAACGGAGAGCACTGGGCAAATCATTGAATCACATCTTATCCCTAACGTTATGTTTAGCTTGGTGCAGGTATCATGCTCCATAAACCTAGTTCAAAGTCAAGTTCAAATGTATTTTGTCACATATTATAGGCTACACAGTAGTGATGAAATACATTTTAGATGGGTATACTACTAAGATTATAGAAGCTAGCCTGTTATCACAAGGAAATAATTGACAGCTAACGTTAGCCTATTCAAATTAACGTTAGCGATCCCCGCTGTTAAGTAGGGGATGCGTAGGCTGACTTACCATTGAAGTATTTTATTGCAGTCGCCGTCGGCCACAACCATGCCTCACAATCTCCCTCACAAAGCACACATGCAAACAACTCAGTTCACCGTAACATGCTGCTGTTTTCTTGGATCAAACGGACACAAATAAACCTTTTCTAGAGAATACCTAACTCAACCATACATTCTCTTGTTCTACTATACTACGCACATTACATGCATTACACTAATATATAGTGCCACCTACTGGTGGTGGAGCATATGCATGAAAGTCAGTGGCTGTAAACATAAAACACGCACGTTCACAGGCTCTCCCCCAAAACACCCCCACTACCAAGAAGGGATAGCACACACATTGGCTACATTACACACATAAACCTACTAAACATATAACATTCTTGAACTTAGACACACTACAATATAATCTAAATTCATCAGAAGACTTTTGAAACAACTGAATAGTGTAGTGTGAGTGTTAGCTATTAATCACTAGTTATATTGTGGTCTTTTTTCTAGTTATATTGCCCACTTATTTCTTTATTTCCTTGAAGACGTGCAGATCGAGAGCCAGGCAATGGAGCAAGGGTTTGCAGTTGCCACTTTAGAGGAAGTAAAGATTAGAGGACCCGAAATGTTTCATTGGAACAAGGGAAAACTCTTTGAGGATTTGGATCTTGGACTGAAGAGCATAGGCCCACTAGTCCAGCCAAATGAATGTCAAGGAACTGAATTAGGACAGAATCCGGAGGAAGAGCACCTGGAAGTTCAAAGACCAGACCCTCTTCATATTGAAAATGTAATTCTTCAGACTAAATTGGACAACATTACGAAAGAGCTAGATGAGCTGAAAAAGGAGGTGAACTATCACAGGTCATGTTATACCATGTCCAGTTTGCACAAAGAAGCTGTTCAGATGGAAACTGGCCTTAACACTGAAGTGTTCAACATTATAGTTGAGTATGTAGAGAGATTTCGAGATGATGTGAATTACTACTACAATTAGAAACCAGAGAAAATATCATTCAAGGATCAGATATTCATTACTTTAATGAAATTGAGACAAAACTACACCAATCTTCATTTGGCGCAACTTTTTAACTGCAGTACAGCTACTATAGCAAACATTGTAATAACTTTTGTTCATGTTCTTCACCAAATTTTATACAAAGACTACATCGAAGCTGCTGTCCCATCCAGGCAGAAAAACAAAACATCACTTCCAGCTTCTTTTCATTTGTTTGGCAACTGTCGTATGGTGATAGACTGTACAGACATCAAAATAGCCATACCTAGCCTGATGAGTGAACAAAAACAAACATACTCAGCATACCGTAGCATGAACTCATTTAAGGCTATTGTGGGTGTTGCACCTAATGCAGTGATTACGTATGTGAGTAAGCTGTTCCCTGGTTCAACATCTGACAAGGCAATAGTTGAAAACTCTGGGATACTGAATCACTTTGTTGCTGGAGACCTCATCCTTGCAGATAAGGGCTTCTTGATCAATGACATTGTCCCAAATGGTGTAGCTGTCAACATACCGCCATTTCTCAACAATGGGAAATTCACAGAGAGTGAGATCAAGCTAACAAAAAGCATTGCCAAATGTCGCATACATGTTGAACGTGCAAATGCACGACTTAAGGACCACAAGATTTAAAAATGTATACCCTCATATTTAAGGTGCCATTCTGATAAACTCTGTGCTGCCTTAGTAAATCTTCAAAACCCCCTTATCAAAGAGACAAATGGGAGTATAGACTTTGAATAGTTCATTGTCACATTGTGCATTAGTCACTATTTTTTTACTATTGAATAACAGAAATTGTTTATAATTTTATGTAATATATTTAATGAAAAGTTTTGAGTACAAATGAGAAATTATAAACTGGAATGGTGTCTGTATCTGTATTTAATAGTTATTATTGTGTATTTATTAGCATCAAACAAACATGAATAGTCAGCAGACTAATAAAAACAACTGACTATAATTATGCATTCTTCTTCTCTTTTAAATGTCCAATTACATCCCACCATCAACAAGTTTAGGGAGGATGTGTCGAATATAGAACTCATGCAGTCGTAAGAGATTTGGCTCCCACATCAAGTCCTTTCCAATAGGAAGAATGACAGACTCCTTTGTGGTCCAGACTATAAAGTAGCATAGGTCCCTTTGTGCTACATACAGCTGACCCTGAACTTGGTGCCAATAAGGGTGTGACTTTTTTTAGCGCATAACCCTCATCCATTTTTTCTAAGAAAAAGCTTCGACTTTCCAGTGCTTCTTCAATTGTTGCATTTCTTTGTGTGTAGGGGCATTTCACCTCTACTATGGCATTGTTGCCAACAAGCCCATCAGGCGAAGCCCCTAGAACACCTGACTTGTGTAGCCACAAGCCAGTTTCTTCCACCTGTAGCTTTGTTGCTGTGCAAAAGGCTTTGACACCCTCTTTCTCATTTGCTACACCCCACCTTACGGCTTAAAACTCCTGAAATGTCGTATTCGCCAAGTACTCGTTTAACGAGTGAAGGTGTCACCCTTTCTGAAAGGAGAACAGGCCCAAAGTTACTAGCAGTTAAACGGCCTTGGCGTAGCATGTGCCACGCACTACTGTTTCGCTGTTGCTTAGTAAGGTTACAGACAGCTTTTATTTCATCTGGTGAAACTTTCATTTTCTCAAATAAAAGTTCTGTTTTAAGGCCACTCTGAACAAATTCTGTTGGAATTGGAAGCATGGATTCTTCTTGCGGTTCAGGTCTTAAAAGCCAACTCATACCTGTAAATTCACCATACTGCTTCAGACGGTCTGAAAACCACGCTTTATCCTCCTTATTTGCTAACCTTTTAAGAGGCACATTCTTTGGAGGATATAATTCCTCGACAGACTTGACTGTTGCTGGGGCCTTATGTTTTTTCCACTGACACTCAATGTCAGTCTGGCTCAGATTGTTATAGCCATGAATGTATAGTGCAGCTGCATGGCTGCACTTGTAGGCTCCTCTGGGGCATTCGCATTCCGTAGAACTAACTTGTTCCCATCGAGATATACCTAAGCAGAGAAAATAAATATATCCCATTTCCATACAAAAAAATCACAAAACCAAAAGAAACAGGCAACAATGTGTAAGACCAATATGGTATTCTATGTTAAAGTACCAATTAATAAGCACTATTACCCTATTCACTGCAGCATTGTTCCCATTTACTCATACTTCACAATATGTTACAGCAATATTGTTTATCCAGTGGGTGGCAGTAGTGCGCCTATATAATTGTCATAAAATCGTTGTGTTGCTTGTAGTAAATAGAGAAGAAGTGCAGTGAGCAGTGAGGTCAAGTTGAACCTGAACGTGTGATTTCTTTTACCGTCTGTGGATTCGATACTGAAGTGAGCTGCACATCCAAATAAACCATGGATTCTAACGCCGATGTCCTTTCTAAAACTCCATGAGCAGCGGTGTGATAAATGCAGACATCATACACTGCACTGGTAGGAGAAAAGTAGGCCTACATGTTTTGTTTTACATGTAGGCTACATATTTTGTTATGTTAACGTTATAGGCTAGTCAAGCAAATCTGACTAGTATGTTCGTGTTATAGGCCTACAGTGGATTATCCCGTCTCCATGCTGTAGGCAGGGTTCGTACGGGTGCTTGAAATCCTTGAAAATGCTTGAATTTTAATGTTGCGTTTTCAAGGTTTGAAAAGTGCTTGCATTTCGGATAAAGTGCTTGAAAATGCTTAAATTGTAAGTGTATTTCTTTTGACACAAATAGCTATCTGACGGAATAGTTAGCTTATTAGATGCAGAACGTCGGAGAGTTTAAAATTAAAACTTCTCCGCCATGGTCCTCGGTTGCGCACCGATCTGCGTAGGCTATGTGACTGATCTGCCAGTCTGTTTTCATGCGTGACAACGCCCCCCTGCACACAGTCGGAGATGACCATTAACATGAAGTGAGGTAGCCGTTTCAATGAGCGTTGGTTAGAAAACAGCTATTTTGGACTGCTGAACAGAAATCATGTAGGCCTAGGGTCTTACAGATGCATTGCTAGCTAGGTCGCCATTAAAGCTAACATATTATTGAATAGGCTACTTAGCTCCAATCATTGGAAGACAAGGAAAAAGTTAGGTTGAAGAGGGAGACGAAACTTTATGGCATGTGAATCAGTGTTGCGCGGGTTTGGTCACAAGCGGCCCGCGGTCGCCCGATATTTTAATCAACCCGACCGCAACTCGGACCGCGAATATTAATTAGGACAAAATTATACCCGACCCGCGATCCGACCAGCTTATTTACAAAATGTGTGCTTTTGGTTATAGCCTGCAAGCAGTGTGACCGTAGGCCATTTCTGTAAAACAAACTAATTTATTTGCGAAACTTTATGCGGTAGAACTTTTGTGGTTTAATGCTTATAGGCCGTACAAGTGGAAAGACATTAAAACACCATGCATATCGTGCCTGGCAAGAAGTTAAATTTATCCAATTATATGACAACTCAGTCATCTTTACGTCACCCAACGTCACATCCCCGCATTGCTAGCCTACTGGTTGGTAGCTCATGATAACAAATGTAGGCCTGTCTGCATGCCGTTGTAGGCAAGAAAGAGACATCAGTCTTGACTGTCATGAAAGAGCAGCCTTAACATTAGTTTGAGTTCACATATTCAGCAAAGAATAGTTATTTGTTGGGTGATTATTTTCTTTTCCTATTTTATTTATTTTTTTAATGTTTTTTTTTTTTTTTTGGTATATAGACTCAGCCAGTTAGATAGCAAGCAAAGTCTACTTCCAGACAGGTGACACATGACAAGTTTTCCTTTTATTTCTTTTCCTGCTATTAAGAAAAAAATTTGTCTGTTAAAACCATCTTTAAATGATAAAAAAGTGAAAATCATTTTGAGTTAGTATATTCGTATAATTTGCCACCGCTGTAAAGTGCTGGAAAAGCTTGAAAATGGACCTTGAAAGTGCTTGAAAAGTGCTTGAATTTGATCTTGGAATACTGTAGGTGTACGAACCCTGTGTAGGTTTTATGGACTGTTACAAGAATCCACTTTGCAACGTTATCTGTGCTGCTCAGTTTCAGTTAAACTAACGTTACTCTCGCGCAGACATGTAGTCATTCACCGCTAACATAATTTAATAGCCTAGCCCACTGCCACCGCCCACTAGCCTACCACCTAGTTATAGTGGATGGAATCCACTATCTTGAAATCTCCTGGCTTCTTCTTCTTATTACAGTGCATGAAAATGTACTGTACTGTTCTTCCTAGGCTTCTTCTTCTTCTTCTTCTTCTAACGCAGTTAATGCAGCTTCAACCGTTTAACGTAGAAACTTCATTCAAACTGCGTTGCGTAGGTCTTACTTAGGACATGTGGGCTATGTATTTTTCAGCTTTGTAACTTTTATACTTTTTAAACTATTAATTAAAAACTATTCAAAATTTCCCCATAGACTTAACATGGGCTGATGACATCACAATAGAGCCGTTAAGCAATTAGAATCCTATGGCAGGTGTTCGGGCCACCTGCATCAACTGCCATTCTCAGGCTTTAAGCATACAAACTGGCCCTATTAAGACTACACATCCTGTTCAACTGCTTCCTCTGCCAAAAACTGTTTCAAAATAAAAGTCCTCACTACAATATTTTACTGTTAAACAATTTAACCCTTTAAACTACTGAACTTTTTAACTGTTCAGCCATTGTAACTGTTACTTGTCATCAACTATGACTCTTACCCACTGTAGCTAGTTAGTATGGTTAGCATAGTTAGCAGGCTAGCATGTTAGCATGCTAGTTAGCATTTTTAGCAAAACTACTAAAAATGATTAGCTAAGTTAGCTAAGTAGCATGGTTAGCATAGTTAGCAAGCTAGCATGCTAGTTAGCATTTTTAGCAAAACTATTAAAAATGATTAGCTAAGTTAGCTAAGTAACATGGTTAGCATAGTTAGCATGCTAACATGTTAACATGCTAGTTAGCATAACTACTAAAAATTATTAGCTAGGTTAGCTAAGTCACATGGTTAGCCTAATTAGCATTTTAACATTGTTAACATGCTAGTAAGCATAGTAACTTGGTTAACATTATTATCTTTGTTAACATAGTTAGCATAACTGCTAGCAAACATTAGAGCCATTCCAACTGTCAGTTATCGTCAACTATCTACCTAAATAATTTAACCATTTAAACTATCCACCTATTTAACTGTTCAGTCATTCCAACTATATTAAACCTCATCTACTTAGCAACCAGTATAGTTTGTTTTTACTCTGTATGATATTTTACATCATATTTTTGGCATTTTCATGCACTGTATTTCCTTCAGGAAATGCTTTTCTAGTTATTATTATAGCCTTTTTTTCTTTTTACCTTTTCAAGAATTAATGCGACTCTAACCGCTTAACGTACAGACATGTTGAAATAACCGTTTTGTAGGTCTGGAGTTGGACAACAGAGTAACTTTTTCAGATTTTCTTAAAAGTTTATACTTTTTGAGAAATAGGGGATTAAAAATGACAAAAAGCTAATTTTTCCCCCATAGACTTGTATGGCTGTGATGTCATAATGGCCTAAAGCCATGCCTAAAGCCAGCTGCGCTTGTTAAGCTCCCAGAGAATTTCCCGGGCTAATTAGAACACTGGCACAGGTGTCACCTGTGAATTCAACGGTCTCAGCTTCTAATGCATACAATCTGGGGCTCCCTAAAACGACACATCCCGTAATTAACTTGTGCGCATGCGCAGTAGCGTTCTCCTTGCCTCTGATTCCTACCGATTCTACAGGCACTGCTGCTGTCAAGCATCCTCTTGAAGAAAGTTTACGTTCTTGTTGTCTGGTTCGTCCAACAAACGACGACGAAACGGACATTTTCCTACCACACCCAATGTAAGTTAAATATTTGTGTTTTGTATTTGAATGGAGTGTGTGAAGTCTGTTTAAAACAACTCGGCTAATCAAGTAAGCAAGCTGGCGTTAGCTTCAAACTTGTAGCTTAGCAACATAGTAAGTTCATGTTTCTAAGTTCGCGGTTGTGTGCAGTGGAGGCGGTAGCAGCTAGCTAAGCACTCAAATTGCCAGCTGACGAGGGAAATGGCAAACAATCACTGGCTGAAACTTGGCCTTCGTTTTGAACTACGTTTGTATGAGTGGCTCAATGAGTTAAATCTCCAGTTACAAGGCTAAGACAAGCACCTACCTCACCTAGCAGATCTAAGATTACTGCATTCAGGTATGGGACAGGCGCCTCGATAGCGACAGTATTATGCCTTTGAGAATTTGAGTGAAATCGCTGAAACGTCTGATTTAGAGCGATGAGGGACAGGTGGGGTTTAAAAATGCCCCCTTGATCTAAGTGGGGAATGAAAGAAAAAGTTTGAGAACCACTGGCGTAAAATAACTTGATTGTAGGCTTAGCTGTTAGTTTGTTGCTCAGTTGAACATATTTATCTAACAGCTGTCCCCCCCCCCTTCTATTTCTGTTAGGTGCCGCTTCACTCTGCCACTGAAGGATCAGGCTGACTGCAACTGCTATGGATGGCAGGAAAACACAGTACACACGAATTTCTAGATGAAGAGTGAATAAATGCACTTGCTTAACTGATAACAAGTTGTCAATGGTTATTTATGCAAGCTTGTGTAGCCTAAACAAGACATACCTAGGCCTAGCCAAATTTATCCTGGCTGTAGATAAAGCAGGATATGAATTTCCCAATATTTTGCCAGATTAGGCTAATAGTGGTTTACTGAGGTTTAATATCAATTGAAATACCACTGAAATCACGTTGATCTTTAGTTTGGTTGTAATTTCAACATTGTTTCAATATTCATTTTAGTGGAAATACCATTGAAATCCCATTGATCTGTAGTTAGAATTTCAATGTTGCTTTAATATTAATGAAGGGTGCAAAAGTGATATAGAATAAATGTGGCAGTGCGACGTTGATTCAATTATTTTAACGTTGACAAAGTAATTGTTAGCTGGCTGCAGAATGAGCAGTCATCAACACCAACTGAAAGCCCCGTTTTGCAGGTACAGTAGTCTTGCATTGCATACTCTGAATTACATTTTCCAAAGGCCAGCTTTCATGCTTGTGTCACAACTTCAGAACGGCTTGACGCACATGCTTCAAATTTGGTGTGAACATTTGTATGGATTGTATGGAATGATTAAGTCAAATGTCAACGCCAAACCCACCTTGAGTGTGATATCTCAAGAATGCCTGACGCACAAGGTTTTTTGGTACAAGGGTTTGTATGAACTCAAAGATTAAGTGATTCAATGTTTTTTTTTCAGGAATCTCCCCACCAACATTAACCCAGCAGCTTTCCATCCACTATTGTAATTCCTCTGGCATTACATTCTAGTTTTATACTTGTGTTTCACGATCAGCCAAACCTTTCATTTCTTTTTTATTGTCCACGGCTACATAAGCCTACATCAAGCATAATAGTAACTGTAATAATAAAATAACAATATCAATAGTAATATATCAAAAATGAATATAGTTTACATGTTAATAAAGCTTAAAACATAACGTTAGCCCACAAACCATAACAATGTAACGTTATAGAGAAACATAACTTGTGCAAGGTGAACATACCGTGACTTTGTAAGACTTTTTCTTCATACTGGCGTGAACTGATCCACGAAGAGTTCCAGTAGTATACGAAAATGACTCAACATGTCAGAATTTATAATGGTTTTCTCCACGGGAAATAGATTTTGGTACATCAAAGAAGAAATTTGTTAATTCATATATTGAAAGTGTAGCCATGGCCATGTTTGTTTAGATCCAGCTGATCTACTACCATGGTAACGTGACGTCAAGACTTCGGGACTCTATTGCATGAGCTGTCCGGGAAAGCTGTCAGGGGCATGGCACCTCGACGATCGCATTCCTCAATATATTTATCACATAACCCTGGCGGAACACAAAAAATAGTTTTGTTTACTCATAGCAACAACGTTGCTATGCTTCGCTGGTTTAACGTGATGAGAACGGTGCAAATTTAACTGATGGGATGAGATCTAACTATGAAATGATTTAAGCATAGCCTCCAGCAAAGTCCTGTAAAAATATGTTATTTTAATGTAGCCCAAAATGTTCGGCTATTAAAGAAAAGTTAGACAAGGCTTTCTGCCCTACCAAAATGTATGGTCACCGCACGCTACTGTAGCAGAGACGGTTAACTATAGAATCTTTGACTGTAGCCTAACAGTCGGATAACTTTAGACATCAACATAGGGAGCGGGACGGGATTCGGGAGTCTTTCTCTCGGGATTTTGCGGGACAGAATTTTTCTTGGGGGGCTGCCACGTGATCGGGATATGACGGGAGTATTTGTGCGGGCTCGGGATGGGACGGGAGTGAAAATTGCTTCCCGTGTCACCCTCTAGTCGTCGTTAGCTGCATCTGACTTGTCGTCTCCCTTTCTATCCCATTTTTCCCGACTCTTTGTTTCTTCTCCGTTTCTTTTTTTGAAGGGCTTTCTTCACTGCTGCCTTCTTCACCTTGGGTGCAGTCTTCATCGCTGCGGGCTTTTTGCTGGCCGCTGGTTTCTTGGCGACTTTCTTTTTGGGACTCGCTTTCGCGCTGGATGACTTGCTCGCCGTCTTGCTTGCAGGTTTTTTTGCAGGCTTTGTTGCCTTGGCTGGTTTGGATGCTTTGGCTGGTTTAGATGGGCTCTTCTTCTTGGCAGCAGCCGTGGCCTACTGGTTAGCGCTGTGGATTTGTAACCGGAGGGTTGCCGGTTCGAACCCCGACCAGTAGGCACGGCTGAAGTGCCCTTGAGTAAGGCACCTAACCCCTCACTGCTCCCCGAGCGCCACTGTTGTTGCAGGCAGCTCACTGCGCCAGGATTAGAGTGTGCTTCACCTCACTGTGTGTTCACTGTGTGCGGAGTGTGTTTCACGAATTCAAGGATTGGAATAAATGCAGAGACCAAATTTCCCTCACGGGATCAAAACAGTATATATACTTATACTTGCTTTTCAAATTTCTTCAAATGTTGAGTTTGAATGAGCCGTTGGCGCCATAGCCCTTCACCTGAATGAGGGTATCGTTCAGCAGCAGTGCCCGAATGGAGTACCTCAAGTACATCCTACCATTTTGCTGGTCGAACCAACTGACTTTCTTGGCTTCCTTGTAAATTTTGATGGATGAGCCCAGTGTGCGGATTGCATCGATGACCAACTGGCTGTATTTGCCCGGCTGTCCCTTATTGCCGCCCTTATTCTTCTTTTTCTTCTTCTTTGTAGCTGATGCGGCACCCGCGACCACCGGCTTTGCTTTGCTGATGACACCCTTCTTAGCTTTCACTGCAGTAGGGGCAGGTGGAGAAGTTTCGAGGACGGTTTCCACCTCAGTTGCCATCGTGAATGTTGAAATCTGGTGATACGAGATAATGCAGTAGGCTACAGACTCTGGTATTGAATGCACCTCTTCTCCGTTTCTTTTTTGGTCTGTCCCCTTTTACTATTCATCCCCTCTCCTGCACATTTGAATTTTGGCTTTTCGATGTTTTATCCCTTCATCCACTGGGAGCTCCTAATTTAACGTCTATCCGCACATCTGCTTAAACCGGAAGCCTCACTGGTATACAATACCAATCATCACTATGGAAACACTGGTATAAGTGTCTTTAATAGAAATGCATGTTGATGTGGGGCTATTTCAATTCCAAAGGCCAAGGGTATGGTATAAAATTCTCGCCAAAAGTTTTCTGTACCTGTACCAAAGTTTTGTGCTTGTAAGAATATTTTGTGCTCGTAAAAAATATTTGTGTACATGTAAAAATTATTTGTATCTGTAAAAATATTCTGTGCATGCAAAAATGGTTTGTACATCTTCAAATCCGTTTTGTCACTGTGTAGAAAAAATGTTTGTGAATTTGCGAACGATTTTTGCACTCACGGATTTTCCATTTGCAAGTGCGCATCTGTTTTCTACAGACATGAAACAGATCTACGGGTACGAAACGAATTTACAAGTACAAAACTTTTTTTACAAATTTTCCCAAAACAGCCAATCACAGCACTGCTTACTGAACGGACAGTCAGCCGATCAGCTCGCTTCTTTAATTCTGAAACGCTGGACATACCGCTCTGGGTACATCCATGTAAACACTACAGTCAGAAGAGGTGAAACAAGTATTGGCTGGGCTTAGCTAACGTCAAAGATACTGCTTTTATCAACTGTCTCTGCTAACGTTACGTGAAAGCACCGCACATATAACATGGGAAATACAAAGGGAGGAATGACTAGTCGGAAAACACTAACACAATAACTATACAGAACAATTATCATTATTAATAATACTAACCCTGTGGGAACAATAACTCTTAATGAGACACGCTTCATTTTCGTCCATAATGGTAAACTACCCAATTTCGTGTAAAAGTACAATGGTTATGGCGTGTGAAATCCGTCTTTTAAGTCCAGAATGAATGGGTCTTTAGTCATAGTCAGCCTAAAGCCACCCTGAACTTTTTTGGTCATGTAGCAGTTATGTTCTAGCTAGCTTAGGTAACAAGCTAACTTAGCTAACAAGCAAACAGCTCAACTTAACTCTATTCCTTCCCTACTATGAATCTAATATCATTAACTAGAACTAATAAACAGTATAGTTTAAAACGCGAGCACAGGATAGGTAATTAGTAGGTAACAATAGGTAATGGCAGCTAACTGGGCTAGTATTGGCTGGGCTAAGCTAACGTCAAAGATGCTTTTATCAACCGTCTCTGCTAACGTTACGTGAAAGCACCGCACATATATAACGTGGGAAATACAAAGGGAGGAATGACTAGTCGGAAAACACTATACAGAACAATTATATCATTAATAATAATACTAATGATCCGAATTTTATTAGTTCTAGTTAATGATATTAGATTCATAGTAGGGAATGAATAGAGTTAAGTTGAGCTGTTTGCTTGTTAGCTAAGATAGCTCTTCTTTTTTAAGTGTTTCACCTCTTCTGAACTGTGGTGTTTACATGGATGTACCCAGAGGGTATTTTCTATGTCCAGCATTTCAGAATTAAAGAAGCGAGCTGATCGGCTGACTGGCCTTCAGTAAGCAGTGCTGTGATTGGCTGTTTTGGGAAAATTTGTAAAAAAGTTTTGTACTTGTAAATTCGTTTCGTACCTGTAGATCTGTTTCATGTCTGTAGAAAACAGATGCGCACTTGCAAATGGAAAATCCGTGCGTGCAAAAATCGTTTGCAAATTCACAAACATTTTTTCTACACAGTGACAAAACGGATTTGAAGATGTACAAACCATTTTTGCATGCACAAAATATTTTTACAGATACAAATTATTTTTACATGTACACAAATATTTTTTACGAGCACAAAATATTCTTACAAGCACAAAACTTTGGTACAGGTACAGAAAACTTTTGGGAACTTTATTGGGATGCATAGTATCCTGGATCCATGAAATAACTGGCCTTTAAAAATAAAAATCTGCCTGCCTCTATGGGAATTTAACATAGGGGTGCCAATACTTATGACCCCTGTATTTTAAGGAAGAACGTTTATTTATTCATGATACATTATTCATTCACAAAGAAAATTGGTTTCCTTAAAGGTTGGATATTTCCTCATTTTTTTTTACTTAAGGCATTAAGATATTCCTCATTTTAGTCAACTTTAGCAGAGGGGCCAATAATTCTGGGGACAACTGTAAATGGACTGTGTATGCTTTTTAATCATAAAAATAATGTCAGTATAAGTGTTAATATATGTATGCATTTGAATTATGAAATGTTGTCAGTATAAGTGTTAATATAATTATGAAATGATGTCAGTATAATTACTTATTTATCTTGATCACTTGAACACATGTCCAACATCATCAACATAGACAACAACACCAGCACTGATGAATTAGGCCTGCACAGTGTCTCTGCGTGTGTGTGTATGTGTGTGTGTGTGTGTGTGTGTGTGTGTGTGTGGTACCCATGTATGGAGTGCCTGTGTGTGTGTGTGTGTGTGTGTGTGTGTGTGTGACAGTACAGTGTGTGCTTGATGCTGGGATGTAATTGTGTGTATGTGGTTGTTGGTTGCAAGGATGTCAGCAGGTGTGTAGCTCTGATATTCAGTATCAGTTTGTTGGGTGCAGGTGTATGTTTGATGGCTGTATATGTGTCTGTGTGTGTGGTGTGTGTGCGTCTGTGTGTGTGTGTGTGTTGGTATTTTTCTGTGATGTGGAGGCATAGCCCCCATCTACACCGTTTGTTTTCTCCGGTGACACTTTCAATTCCCCAGAGAATGAGGCTGTCGATAAAGCCCATTAGAACACTCTAGAGGCACAGGAGCCACATACAGCAACCACCCCACACACACACACACACTCATACAGCACACACACACACATACAGCCACCACACACACACATACAGCCACCACACACACACACATACTCATACTGTACAGTCACCACACACACACATACTCATACAGCCACCACACACACACACACATACAGGCTAAACACATACAGCCACCACACTCACACACACGCAAACAGAAAAAAAACCACACAAACCATACATAGGCCACACACAAACACACAGGCTACATAGAGCCACCACAAACACAAACAGAAAAAAACACACAAATCATACATAGGCCACACACACACACACATTTTCTCTGTCCAGTCATGTGGTGGGAAATGTCACAGCAGTCACATTATTGCCATGAGCTCAAAAGTCTTGTGTGTGTGTGTGAGAGAGGGAGGTGGATGCAGAAAAATAATCTATTGTGTGTGTGGTGTGTGTGTGCAGGGTGCGATTTGTAGGGGGGGATGGTGAGGATTTCCCCCCCTCTGGTTTTCCTATCCCTACCTCTGCTAAATTATTTTTATCGTCGGGGGGGACAACATTTATCCCCCTCTGCCCCTCATATTGATTAATGCTACTTCATATAAGTAAAGCACTGCAACGTGAGAACAGTCTAGTAGGCTAGCCTACATAATAATCTGACATCAGAAACGCACTGTCACCGTCAGCACTGATGCTGCTGACACAGTGGCTGCGTGATAACTTAATTTGGCCTTGATCGTGCAGGACATTTCAGAATGTCGAGTGTGTAATCCATCATAAATGGCTAGGTTCAATGGAAAAGTTAGCTGGACAAATTAAAGAAAACGAGAAGGATTCAGTGAAGCATAATAATGTTTTAGAACCTTCAAAATTAGAAAACTGATGCAACTGAGATGGAGGACAACTACACGTAGAGTAGAACGTAGGCCTATTGTCCGAAGGAACTTACATTAAATGAGGAGATATTTGCTGAATGTCACAAAAAGTGTTACAGAAATTACTTGGCATCGCTTATTCAATGGTTCTCTACCGAAACACCTGTAGTTTGCGGAGGACGAACGAGAAAGCACTCGTTTGATAAATCAGCCAGTAGTAGACAAATAACTTTTAGAAATAATCTGTACTGCAAAAACGAATGTTGGTGGGTATTTAAACTATCTAGCGGGTGTTTTAACAGCTGCAAGAAATAGAAGCTTCATGGTCTTTATGTTCTGGTTCGTAAATTATTTTCATAAAACTTCAGGTTGCCCTATAACTTTACTCTCCAAACTCTTCACTGCACTGTAGGCAATTAACTGACAGTATGATAGGCTATTTATTTTCTATAGGCTACAATAAACACATTTATTTTTTCAACTTTTGCAATATTACGCACTTGGCTACTGAACGCAAATCAGCAGGAGAGAGAATGCACGTAGCCTACGCAGCGTGTAGCGCAATGTGTAGGCTATTTGTTACCAACTAACACTGTTAGCCAATTCACTAACTTAAGACTTCAGTGCCATTATATACAACGTTTCTTTACACAACAAATACAGAAAGGATGGAGGCAGCAAAAGTAGAGAATTTCAGATGGGGCAAGAACAAGGTGAATTTGTATGCTTGTCAAAACGTAGTCCTACCCTGCATTAGAGGAGCTGATCATCATACCAAGCACACTCGCTGTTTAAAGTCATACACCACGGTAAACTAAAACTAAAATGTTACAAAGGTGGCAAAAATAATAGGGTATTATTAGCCATGACATTACTAGGCTATGAATCGTTCGTTCATTTTTTTTTTTTTTTTTTTGGGGGGGGGGGGGGGTTACAAACTTATTCAAAATCAAAAATCATCCCCCCCTCTGGTTTTTACACAAATCGCACCCTGTGTGTGTGTCTGTCCATCAGACAGACAGAAGGAGAATGCAGGAGGAGAACGAATGGGAAAGAGAGAGGGAAAGAGAGAGAGGGAGGGAAAGAGAGAGAGAGAAAGTAATAAGCATGAGCCAACAGATGGAAATCAGAGTCATTCTGGTCACAGCTCTAAAATTGACCACATGGGGAAAGCGTACTGGGCTACTGGCTGTAGAAGATACCTCATTTCCCCTTTCTGTTCACTGCTTTGGCACTACTGGTGGCTGGGCTGGTTATATCTACTGGTGTCTGAGCTGGTTATATCTACTGGTCAGGGTTTCCGTTGTCCAGTAATTACCGGACATTGGCCGGGAAAAAAATGAAATGTCCGACAAAATTAAATCTCTCCGGTCAAATTGTCCGATTAAAATTGGCTAATAATCCCGTCCCCTGACGCAATCTGAATTTAAGAATAAACCTTAGCCTAATATGTAAGCCTATGCAGCATTTCAAATAGGAAGCGCACGCTTTAAACGTCCAAGTTAAACAACAAACAAATGAGTGAGGCGGTTTAAACATGGCCAGGCCCAGGCAGACTAGCCTTAAAAGTTTTTTCAGAGGCCAGACGTGATGGATGATGATACATTGATAACATCTGAAGCCTCAGATGTCCGGTCAACTCCACCACCACCAGATAAAAAGCAGAAGTGTGTATCTGTCGGAATTAGTGACATTGGGAGTTGCGGGGGGTGCGGCCGCTCCAAGACACTGTCATTCTCCGTGTACACTGGACATGCAAAGTGTTCTTTACCCAAAGCATACAGTAGGCCTATGCGTTTTCTGTCTATGATCTGCAGGGTTAGGGCCTCCTCGACGAGGAGATTGCTGGTCCGCGGATAATTTCTGGCACAATTAAACGCTATCATTGAACCGCGGCCAAAAGAAAAAGAAACTAAACATTTCCCAGAATAGGAAACATTTCTTAATTTATTGTTATCAAATAAAAAAGCATAGCATTAGGGGGTAGTGGTGTGAGCGCTCATTCTTGTGTGTGCACATCTGTGTAAGTTAAACAGTCACCAATGGAGATAACGTGGGTAGCAGCAACAAACGTATACCTTTTTAGAACAACGAACGAAGCAGACTCTTGCTGTCCATGAAAAGATACTGGCTAGAGGCATGTTTAAGTTATGCTAATGAACATGTTGAATTCTATACAACCTGATTATGTCATTCTTTAAGCTACATAGCCTGTCTCCAGTTTTCCTCAATTTGAAGCGATAATAGGATAATTGACCGGCATATCATCAAAATGTCCGGAAAACGAAACCTCTGCCGGTCACTTTGACCGGCACCATTTTTGTCTAGCGGAAACTCTGCTACTGGTGGCTGGGCTGGTTATTGTGTCTGAGCTGGTTATATCTGCTGGTGGCTGGGCTGGTTATAGCTACTGGTGGCTGAGCTGGTTATAGCTACTGGGGGCTGAGCTGGTTATAGGCTGGGCTGGTTATAGCTACTGGTGGCTGAGCTGGTTATATCTACTGGTGGCTGAGCTGCTTATAGCTACTGGTAGCTGAGCTGGTTATAGCTTGACGCATGCAGTTGATAGATGAGGAGTAGAAGTTTGTCCAGTTTATTGTCATAAATGTTACCTACACTTAAGTCAAAATAAAAACCAGAATCTTGTATGGTAGCAGAACAGTTTTGTAGCACCACAGTCTTGTATGGTAGCACCACAGTCTTGTATGGTATCACCAGAATCTTGTATGGTAGCACCACAGTCTTGTATGGTAGCACCAGAGTCTTGTATGGTAGCACCACAGTCTTGTATGGTAGCACCACAGGCTACTTGTCACGGCACCACATGGTCAAAAGACTGTTCGCCCTCTCAGCCACGCCCAGATGCTGTGGCTTCCTGGTCTTAAAGAGCAATGTGCAGTTTGATTTCAAAACTGAATTTATACTTCCTCTTGTCTGAAAATGTCTTTTTAAACATGTATTATCTACAAATTAATATGTTTCACAAAACCTACAGACAGTAATTCAGAAGAAAGTTTACCCATTTTAAGCAGGCCTCTCCCGTCCGTCAGATTACGCAGGAGAAGGTAAACGTCTTAAATTGGCGCTTGTTCTCTGCTGCCATTGTGGGTAAGCTGAGCAGTGGTGAGAGTTGGAGTTTGTCGATTTTTTTGTAAAGTCATAATAGCTAAATGTTGTGTTTGTGCTGGTTGCACTAATTCCAGCCTGTTAGTACATCACGTTCACCGTTTTATAAATAAACAATAAAAGGTTTTTTGTGCTTGGGTGCGTTTTGGGCAGGTGACCTAACTAGAGGGGACTTCAGCACCTCATCTGTCACAGAACGTTTACACGGACATTAATATTCTGATCGTATTCAGAATAACATAATATTGCGAATATGGTGTTTACATGAGTTGTTAAAATGGTCCATTCATATTCCCGTTAACATGTCACACAGCATATTCTGACATTAGCTTCCGTGAGTGTTTCCATGGTCTGTGTTCAGATACCTGTAAGTATTACACACAAAGTGTTACATTGTGTTAGTTACATATTTGGCAGTGGCAGTGTTGTTACATTCTGTAATTGCTTGTTAGAATGTGAGTGTTTGTTTACCGGCCGCGGTATGAATGCAAATGCGAGTAGTTTAATTATAATTAGGCTCACGGTTATGTATGCCTTGCTAGCCTAGTTCGCTAGTGTACTGTAGGCTACTGTTTCGCTTACACTTGCACTTGTAGTTAATGTGGCAGCAGCTGCCTAAGCAATACTGCCATGTATGTCGCTGCTAAGCTGTCTTCCATGTTTCTTTCTTCCTCACCCCAAAAGTGTATCTTCTTCATTCCTGACATCTTTTCTGAAGCTGTAGCCTACTCTGCTAATTAAACTTTTCTGCCAGAAGGTTGTGACAGAAGAACTATGGGCTGTCAAACAGTTATGATGTTATTTGCCCAATTGTTGCAAAATATTGTGAATATTCCAATAGGACTTTAAATGAAGGCAATCTACATGGATGTTTGATCAACAGCAACATTAAAAGTATGATTGCTAAAGCAGATTTATTAAACAATGTCAATAGACGCAGACCTACACTGAGTCACTCACCAAGGATCCATTTCACCGTTCATTAAACTTGAGCTGTTTACCTACCCTGGAAATCCAGTGTTCTCGCAAGAACACATTTTGAGACACTGCGAGACACTCAATATATATATAATCACTCCCCCATTCATTAATTTACTCTCTCTCACACACACACACTCACTCACTACTATTCACAATGAAAATCAACTCAAAGATGAATTTGGCTCCTACAATGGTCATTCAGGTGTGTGTGTGTGTGAGTGAGTGTGTCTATTATGTGTGTGTATGTGTGTGTGGGTGTATGTGTGTGTGTGTGAGTGCCCGTGTGCCGACTGGCATGGCCATGTGTATAGAGAAGAGAGGGGTGACGGTGAAGGTGTTAAAACTCTTCAGCTGTAAAGTTTATTTCCAACAGCTTCAGCTTTGACCCTGAAGTGACTAAAGAGTCCTCAGTATACCTCCTCACCTCTCTCCCTCCCTCCCTCTCTCAAACACACGCACATGCACGCCAGGGATGGAAATTAAATATTTTTTCTACCTGCCACTGTGGCTGGTGGATTCCAAAATCTACCAGCCACTCAACTTTTTTACCAGCCACTAGAGAAACGGCATGAAAATGTGATATCATGATTATAGTAGGCTACCCAAAATGATAACGGTAATCGACATTATTGCAATATGACTAAAATGTGCTGAGTTTTGCCCTAAACCTGTCCTCCAAGCACAGTAGCAACAAAACTAAAGGTCAACAGAACCACATTCATATGCTATAGTGTCTTGTCATAAAAGTGGTGTGGCTCCTTTAAGACTCCGTTTGTGTGAGTTCTGGAGCATCCTATAATCCAACTCTCCAACTTGATCTAACTATAGTGTACATCATCTGATTTAAATATTTACAGGTATCAAGGCTATATTTAACATTTAGCATTTATTTTCTATTTGGTCCCGTAATGACATCATGCACTGAACAATTTAAGCACAGCTCAGCTTTAAGAAACGTATGCTTAGCATTTTGTGAAACTACATTGGAAAAACTCTGGTTGTACAGTTATCTAGGCGATATTGTTAACATTTATTTTGTATTTGGCCTCATCATATATGACAAAAGCCCAACGTTGGAGACCGTGTAGACATTTGCTTCAATTTCAAAACCGGATTACTCGCGAACGGCTATAACTTGTATAAGGGAATGCTTTACACCTTTGCGTTCGGTAAATTCTGCTGTTTATTCTGATACGGTTTGTAATTTCTTTGAATGAAAAGTTTGTGAGATATTCCATCACGACGAATGGGTGTGGAGATGTCCGTCTGTCTGCCTCCAGCCTCATAGGTCTAAATAGCAGCGTGTCGCGGGCCGGATTACAGGCCAATTCAAAAGAGAACTATTTAGGCCTACGTGAGAATATAGCCTGTGAAGATATAACGCAGATCCACAGATCTCACTAGATTTATGTCTATGCAGTCATCCTGAAATAATCTAGCAGTGGCACATGAAAGCATAGTGACAGTTTCTTAATGGTAGTGAAGTGAAAGTGAAGCGTTGCACCAGTGCCTATAGGCTATGCTGCGGTGGCGGCTCACTACGAGTTGTAGAACTTCAAATCAGCGCGATTTACCCTTATAGGCTGGTAACGTTAGGCTACATGATCCCTACAGAAACTTTCTTATTTTTAACCGTCAATAAGTATGAAAATTAGACCGGATCTGACTATTTGTGGTATGCTAGCTCTACCCGCCACAGTGGCTGGTAAGTTGACCAAATTCACCCGCCACCGCACAAAACTACCCGCATTTGGCGGGGGGCGGGTGGTTAATTTCCATCCCTGATGCACGCACACACGCACACACACACAGGTTTCTCCCCTCCACCCTCTCTCTCTTGCGCCTGAATGATCCATCATTGTGTCTGTGTGTATGTGGAATTGAGTGATGTGTAACAATTTCTAATTGTGTGTATGTGTTTCCAACAGCTATTATATTGACTGTCTACTGTATGCACAATTGCACAATTTCAACCCAAATTTTGCTGCTCTTATTTCTTCATTGTATGTGCCCTCTTATTTACTTTTTATATTGTTTACTTGAATGTTATGTTTGTCTGTGGACCAAATTGGTAAAATATGTCTTGTCTCCACCGTGGGATAGTGGGAAACGTAATTTCGATCTCTTTGTATGTCTTGACATGTGAAGAAATTGACAATAAAGCAGACTTTGACTGACTTTGTGTGTGTGTGTGTGTGTGTGTGCATGTGTGTGTGTGTGAGAGAGAGTGTGTCTTTGTATCCTTACAAAGTCACAGGAATACCCTGGGATGTCATTTCTAGCCTGCAATGTCAAATACATAGTACAGCTTTGCAGACACAGACACACACACACAGACAGAAATATACATACACACTCACTCTGTTTCTCACTCACTCACTCACTCACTCACTCACATACACACACACACACACACACACACTCAAACTCACCTAAACACACAGACACACACACACATCTAGACACACACAAACTCACCTAAACACACAGACACACACACACACACTCAGTGGTAATCAACAGGTGGTGGGTGCATCTGTATGCAGTGTTGCCAATTTAGCGACTTTGTTGCTAGATTTAGCGACTTTTGGCCGTCTCTGGCGACTGAAAAGTGTATCTAGTGACTGACAACAAATCTTGCGACTTTTTCGTGTGTCTGGCTACTTTTGTTTTCTCTTTGCGTTATCCTTTGGTTTGCCCAGGCTGACTGCAGCAGCAGCTCAAAGCGTGAGAAAAATCTTCTCGCAAAGATGGCAAACTCTGTTTCGTTGTTGAAACGTCAGAAAATCTCCCCTCTCTTGCCTGTTTCGTTTAGTGAATTACATCGCGAGTTTGCTCAAAGCGTTGCCCCATGATTATAAAAGGAATGACTGGCCTATATAGTATCAGCCCATTTTATTACAAGGAGGTAGATGTTCTATAGATCTAAGCTCAGACAACGCTCATTGGAAGGTGCAGCAACTTCGGGTGAAATTACAACAAGAGAGTCAATGAGACAAGAGCAATGACATGATGACAGGGAAACAGGGACACGCTTGCCAGCATCATTCAACAACTGAACAAAGGAAGTAGCCTAGGCTACAATTTCATTCACAAGCAAAGCAGATAGTTAATCAAACATACATGTTAGAAAAACCTATAGCATTCGTTTAGGCTATGTAGGCCTAGCTTCAATGTTGTCAATGCAAGTTGATGCAGGACTGTCAGCTGAGTTAAAAAAAAAAAAAAAATTATATCGGTCTGTCTGTTAAGCCTATATTATGTACCCTAAATATATCCAAAATATAGCCATTGCCGTAAGGGTACATTGCGTGTAGGCTACCCTATGGTCACATTATAATCAGACTTCAAGCAGTGCAAAGCAGATGCAGCAGTGAATAGGTTGGAAATGACTGCTTATCAGCCACCTGATGCTAGTGTAGTCTAGATGATAGGCTACAGAAAGTAAAGTGTAGCCTATCAATAAATATACAAGTATATTAAATCAAATATATTTAAACTAGGCTCTTAAAGTTGCCTATATGAGTAGGAGAAAAGCAAACAGGAGTAAAAGGGAATTAAAGGGCCATCACTGTTTTTTTTTTGGGGGGGGGGGGGTTGTACGACGTGCTGACGTAATTAATATGCAAATTAGCGCGACGTCATCTAGCGACATTTAGCTAGACTTTTGGAGCTGGCTTTTGCTACTTTTTATTCAAAATAGTTGGCAACACTGTCTGTATGCGATGCACACAATGTTTTGAAGGGCTGCTGCTGAGACAGGCCATGAGACTCCACATTCAGCTTTTTGTCCAGATCACACCGGAACATGTTGCATCATATCAGCTCTTAAGCGGCAAGGTCTCCAACACACACACTCACACACACGCACACACACTCACCTAAACACACTCACTCACACACACACACACACACACTCCCCTAAACACACACACACACATACACACACATCTTGCTCTGCATTCATTGTGCGGAGCCTGTTGGGATGAATATGAGCAAATTAAAGCCTCTGTCAGATCATGCTATCAAAGGTCCATGTTTACATCACCTGGCCACAAAAGTGTGTATGTGTGTGTGTCACTCTGAAATGCTGCTCAGTGGGATTTGAGAGGAGGATGTGACTGATATGTAGCGAAACACTAAACATCTCTCTGTTTCTCCCTGTGTGTGTGTGTCTGTGTGTGTGTGTATTTGTGTGTGTGCAGTTGCTGAACTGTTTGAATCTACTGGATCATTTAGAAAATGTGAGAATACTGATATTATGTCGCCTTGCTAACGCCAGACCTAGGGAAATTAGACAATTCATTTTCTCATATTTGAAACGTGGTTTCCGAATGCCCAGAGCTGTTGATTGGGCGCTACGAATGTCTATCAAATGCGTCTGTACGTAGCTCATAACGGCTTCGGTGTGTCGTCATTGTCTTGCTGCCCTCCCTCCGTTCTGTGATTGGTTCCTTCGTCCATAGAATCCAGGCTGCCTAGCAGCGTGAATAAAATCGCGCCCGTAAGGCAGCATGGGAAAACCCAGGCTAGATATTATGTCTACTACCAGCTAATTGGGCTTCAAGACATCTGGTTGATATTTTTCTTGTTTATTTTGTTAAGCGTTGCCAAGCAACAGACAGCCAAGTTGAGGCAGAGGTGAGGAATTCAGTGCAGTACTCTTGTCCAATTAGAAATGAGGAAACTGTTTGAGAAGTTATAAGGCCCTGTTGCACACCTGGCCCAAAGTGCGACATAAGGCTTGTTCTTATCTTACACCCAATTCAGTGAGTTTTCGCCGTGCGCTCCATTTTTAATAAACGCCCAGGCTTGTGCCAATGAACGAAACAGGTGTGGTCTGGCGCGTGATCCAAAAATCGCTATCTTACACTCTCTAGAAATCATTACAGTACTGACCAAGAACAGTCTGGTCTAAAGGTGCATATTACTGTAAACCAGACATGGGGGACTCGAGTCACATGACTTCACTCGAGTCACATTTTTTAAGACTTGAGACTTGCTTGATCAACATGTATAAAAGACTCGACTTGACTTTGACTTGCTATTCATGACTTGAGACTTGACTTAGACTTGAGACAAATGACTTGAAGGTGACTTAGGTGCTGTTGCATGCGTCATGCGAGCGAACCTGTCATTATACCAAGTGACGCGACAGACCAACAGCAAGTGCCAGATCAAATGAGACAGACTGAGGTAGGCTAACTTGCAAATATGGAAGGCTCTACATTTATACCTAAACATAATAATGTTTGGCTTCACAGATGATGCATCTGACAAGTCAAAGGAGAAATGAACAGCAGTCTGCAAGTGTGCAAAATAGCGACATAACCACCACCACGTTGATTTTCATCCGAAGTTAGTCGTGTTAGAAACCTAACGTCACATTTTTGAGGAATGTTAAAAGTTGGCTTTGAATCTATTATGCTTTTTAGTTAATGCCCTATTAGGTTAAAATGTGTGAAATGGCAAAGTGAAACATTTTCTTGTCTAAGTTTAATCTTGATATATAGCGAAAATGTTGCCAATGTAACCTAAAGTAAGTGCCTTTCTTTCTCCCTCCCTCTTAAACACGTCCCTGTTCCATACGTTACAGCCTAGTAGTAGGCTAACAACAGTAAGTAGGCCTAGCTAACTGCCAGCAATCAGCATAGAAAAGTAGCTTATTTCACATGTTAGGCTTATGTATAATATGATAGCATTGACGGTCCTAAACCCTCCTAAAACCCATTGCGCTGTCGCGCTTGTCAAAGTTTGGCAGTGACGGCGGCAGCATTGATTGATTAGCTCACTTTTTCAACATTATTGGTTCCCTGGAGATGTGACAGGTCAGGACAGGTGTAACTTGACCTGTTTGAATATATGTTCATGATTTGATGTAGCTTAGGCTACCTACAGTAATATTTGAGGCATATTGAAACAATAATAGGCTATTTTATAATAGGTCTACTTGAAATACATTTATTTTTATTTGTATACATTTCATCTTATTCTATAAACCGTTCAGATGTAGGCTATGTGTCTTGAATGAATGCAATGTCTATTTGTTTGTTACAAATAAAACTCCAGCAGTTCATAACTAGCCTATTGTAGCTTATTTTAAAATTAAAACATGGGTAAATCATTATAATTTTCAATGACTTGGCTATGACTTTGGCTAACTGAAGGTTAAGACTTGAGACTTGCTTGTGACTTGCACATGTGTGACTTACTCCCGCCTCTGCTGTAAACCATGGGCGTATATTTAGGGTGGGACGCTAAGGACAGTCCTAATCAATATTTTAAGATGACAAAATTGTCCCCACCAATATTTTAGCGAACTTATTTGTGCTGCTGATCATTCCGACAGCCAGCACAACAGTACAAGAAACGTCGTCATATGATTTGCTGAAAAACAGTGGGGGAGGGGGAAGGGTTATCTGACATGCACGCTACAGTAGGCCTACACGCACGGAGAGTGTCAAAGCACAGGCTACCGGTGCTCACCGGCAGTCAAGCGAGCGGGTGTGTCAACGACAACGGTAAGTTAGGGCTGTCTGCCAAGCCTATCCCAAAAAAGGCCAGAGTAAAACATTGTGATATTCCCTTTGCCCTTCAGCATGTACATGTTTGCCCCTTTTTGTGGTTTGTAGATCAGCTTTGCCACCCAAAAATACGAAGCTTTTTCATTGAGTCTAGGCAAAATAATTAGCCATACAAACTGGCAACTGGTGACCAGGCTTTCAAATGCGGATTTTACTGTTTAAAATAGCATATTACCCAGTATATTGTCACAGCTAACCTAGCTTCTGTAATCTTTCAACCAAAGTTAGGAGTCATGTTGAATAAGGGTGTGCCGCACGGGCAGTCACATAGGCTATTAGTCATTATCACTGACTGTTAGGCTAATTGGGCTACCAATCTTGCAGTCGCAATAAACAATGGATCCGAGACATTTTCCTGTTCCTATATTCTGTTTATGTAGGCTAATGTATTTGTGAATGTAGCCTGCACAATGCAAAGAAATAAAAGATAAACTGGTGCATTTCCATCCATACTCATAGAAATGAACATTGCGAGACACTATCTCTTCTATGATCTCATCCCAGAAAGATTTTCTTTGACTTGTTAGTTTTTTTTTTTACATTTATTAGCAAACATGATGAATTGAATCCACATATCCTTGCACTTGCGAAACTATTTTTCAGCATTCACGTTCCTCTTAAAGTGACAGGCACTCAATTAGATTTACACACCAAATGTGATGATATAGACAAGTGTAGCCTAATAATTTAAATATCAATATGATGTAGTCAAATTACTAAATATGTTTAGCTATTAGTAATCATGCAGATCATAAAATACTATAAATAATTCTCAATATACATTTATAGTTTTTATATGAATTCCAAAATATGAAAAAGAAACCTATGACAACCATCACTTTCTATGTGTGTGTGTGGAGGGTCAATCAAATTCTATGATTGCCACTGATGTGAATGATCTCACAAATCAGAGTGGAGTGCACTAGGGCTGGGACAACGCGTCGACGTAATCGATGACGTCGACGAAAAAAATACGTCGACGCAAAATATGAGCGTCGATTCGTCAAGCATAACGTGTGCTGCTAAATATTTTTAATTTTACACCTTCAGTGTTTTCCATACGTTGACTAATCTGTGGCTGGGCACCACGAAATCAAAACCGGCCACCACACATTGATGTTCTATGTTGTAGGCCTGCTATTTAAATTAAAGATAAGATAAAATAATTTAATTGAGCTGCACTTTTTACTCACACAGCCTTTCCTCGCCCGCCCGTTCTCTCTCGAAACGAGCCCGCTGCTCCTCCTCTGCATGTGCATTTAACATGCAATATAATAAAATATTCACGATTGTTGAAGGATTGTTGTTGCCACATAGAAGCACTGCATAGAACACAGTGGGCTAAATTGCTATTAAATCCGCTTAGCATCGTGACCATGCTGCGCAAATTTGTTCAAAACCACTGCATTAAAGTTAAAGTAAACTCTGCTAAGGTCTTATCACAACATAGTACATTGAGGAGACTAAACGAAGTTAAGTTACAGTATGCAATCAAGCAGTAGCCCTATCTCAAAGCTAACATTAGAATACTGTTTGGATGTCAAGTTTAGCATGCTTACTTGCAGCTGCTTGTATTACTCATGCAGGGCTCATTTTATTGACTCTGTTTGCAAAATCCCGATGGAAATGGAAAAGTGTTTTCCAAGACTCAAAAGTGCTTGTCCAAAGGAGAAGTACGAACTGTTATTTGAACAAACTACGTTATGAATTGCATCCACACATCAGCAGCCTTTTAACTGTGTTAATGTTAATTGCAAGGATTCCCACACGAACGTCTTAAAATGACAGGCACTCAATTAGACATACACTAGCCTACTGAACTTTATTGAATGCTACCTCTGACTAAGAATGCATTACTTTGCACAAACATATATTGCAATGTTAAAGAATTCATGTTTTTTCATTCAGATATGTAAATAAACATGTATAAGTTGCTATTAGTGAATTAATGGGGAGATAATCGATAATCGAATCGAAATCGAATCGGACTGAAAAAATGAATCGTTAGATTAATCGATGCATGGAAAAAATAATCGCTAGATTAATCGTTTATCCCAGCCCTAGAGTGCACGCACATCTCCAAATTTAAACAGGTGCTGGGTATAAGGCTTAGCCGACAGGGATACCTGACAGGGATACCTGACGAAGACCTCTGGTCGAAACGTTGTACTAATAAACCAATCTGGGAGCTTATAGAAACAGTGTGCGGGTATCTTTTTATTGTTCAATGATCTCACAAATCACACAAACCAAATTAAATTTTAAAAAATCGCAATAGTATCGAAATCGAGATTCTTCACTTGCTATTGGTATTGAAACAATAATGTTGGTATCGTGACAGGAGTTGTGGATGTGTCCCCACCAAAGTTGAGACCAAACCTACGCCCTTGCTGTTAACACAGCTGAAGATGCACTAAGGGCTTTCAGATATAACCTCAGGAGTATATGCGAAGGTTTGTCAAACTGAGGTCCTACCTTTCGGATGATTCAGATATGATGCTAACCTGCAGACCTTATACTGACCTTATACGGACCTATGTGTGAACGACATACTGTACACCATTGGTTCCCAAAGACTGGGTCGCGACCCACGGGTGGGTCGCAGGTAGGGCTGTAACGATATACGATTCGAAACCGAAATCGCGACATTCATATCCACGATACTGTGTCGCGGTGTGAAAAGGCAGAATCGCGACACACCCTTTTTAGTGTTTCACGCAGTGCTTTGCAGCTTACGCAGCCGCAAAAGCAACCCACAACTCCCGCTTTACTTATCGGTAGCCTACGTTGTCAAAAAACAAATAAATAAATAAATAATAATTTCATACCTCTCCTTGCTTTCATTGTAGACTATGTGTGCAACTTTACCAAACAGTATAGAAGTAAACCCCCTCTCCTTGCCCCGCTCTCTCTCGCGCTCCCTCCCTCTCCTGCTCAATGAACACGCGCGACTTAAATAAAACATTCACAATCGTGAAAGCAAGGACGCATAGACGACTAGCTAAATTAGCCTACTATTAAATCCGCTTAGCATCATTAGAATGCTGCACATATTTGTTTAAAACTCTTGCATTGCAGTTGACTGATCATCTCAATACCATCGTTTCCCAAAAGGGCCTGTCCCAAGGAGAACAAGTATTATCTTGAAACTTAAACACACATGGGGAAATTGAACAGTCCAATCAGTAGACTATGATAGGCTAAGCTAGCCAACTATGCTGCTTTGTTTACAATATTTCCAGGCTTCAACCAGACAGCTGAATTAAAGAGGTAGAGTTTTAATAAAAAATAGTAGGCCCAGGCTATAGGCTAATCTGCATAAAGTGTGCTGTCATAAATATCAGTCATTCAGAAAAATATTTTTATATCAGGATATAAAATAATAGATATATTATATTGTAATCCTCTGGTGTTCTAATCTAAGGGAGGCTATTAAAATGTTATTTAATAAAATGTCTAGCCCCCCCCCCCCCCCAAAAAAAAAAAAAAAAAAAAAAAAAATCGAGATTCGTATCGAACCGTGGGTCAAAAATCGTGATACAAACCGAATCGTAAGGTTGGTGTATCGTTACAGCCCTAGTCGCAGGAGATTTTATTTGGGTCGCCAGCACAATTTATGTTGTGTAATAGGCCTACCATTTAGCCAGGAAAGCTAACAGTTTTCTATTAGGATCTAGTTTGTTAACTACAGTCACGGCCCTACAGAATGTGCAATTTTGCATTTAGAATAGCTCTGAAACTGGGGGGCAAACGCGTCGCAGAGGGGACAGCGTGGACATCTCACTCACAAAATTAAACATTTCTGTGGGGCGCCTGCCATGGACCAGTTGCAAAATGCAAGGGACATGAATCAGCCTTTTTGAACAAACATTAACGGACACCAAAAGTCTGGCTTCTGGTTTTCGTTTTATTGACTGTTGGTAATGGTCCTTGTCCTTGTCAGCTGTCTGCTGTCCTACCCAGAGATGGGAAGTAACGAAGTACAAATACTTTGTTACTGTACTCAAGTAGATTTTTCAGATATTTTTACTTTACTATTTATTTTTGAGGCGACTTTTTACTTTTACTCCTTACATTTTAACACGAATATCGGTACTTTCTACTCCTTACATTTTACAAAACTGGCACGTTACTTTAGTTTCAAATAATTTCAGCCTACCGTTATTATTTTTCTCGTTATCAATAGCGGATTGAAATATAAGCTACGTTGCACTTGACGCATCACTACAAGATGACTCGATTTGGGCGGCATTCATTCGTGGCAAATCATTGCAGCTTGATGCCAGTAACGTTAACGTTAGCACGTAGCAGTAGCCTTATGTCTCAACTAAATTTAGTCAATAGCCTAATGCCCTCCTCTCCTCGCCTTTGGTGCTTCCCTAACTTCTAGCTGCAGTGTAGCCTATATCCTTTGCAATAAGTAGGCTAGATGCAGCCTTGGGTCTTGAACAGGGATGTAGGCTAGTGGAGGCCGCTAAACGCAAGCAGACTAAACACAGTTTACCCACCACTAAAATTTCAGAAATAGTTTCTCCACCTCTTATTAGAGTTTATCCACCTCTCAAAAGAGTTTATTCACCGATTACAACTGTTAGCATTTAAAAATCACACTATATTATCCACAATAACAATATGTATACTCATAAACACTATGAACCACTTAATGCCACTTGTATTGTTATCATACCTGTCAACACTCCCGTTTTTCCCGGGTTTCTCCCGTATTTCAAGGTCATCTCCCAGCACCCTCCCGTTTTGTTATTTCTCCCGGAAAACTCCCGTAATTTGCATGGCCATCAAACTTCATTTTAAAATCATTGATCCATTCAGGTTGCCAGGTTGTGTATGAAATACACCCTACACATACACGATCACTTAGTTTCAATTTCAACTGTTTTGTCATAGGCTAAAACCTGGCAACCCAAAACCCAAATAAGGAAGCGGGTGCCAACTGCGCAGCCTGAGCCTGTCGTAAGCAAGCGGGCTAGTTGAATGGCCTACTCCAGAACTAGCTGTTGTGAAATTGTTGGGAATGTAATTGATTAACACATCACATCTGACAGCAAGCAGCTTTGGAGTTTTAGAAGTAGGCTGCAGGCAGGCAGCTGGTGGATACATAACTGGCATGCGTAAGGTAATGGTAAGGTAAAAGCAACGACTGAAATGCAGTGTTGAAACACGTGTATGAAACGTATTAAATATGCAAACACAGATCCGGTATAAACACTGCCCCCCCCCCCCCCCCCCCGAAAAAAATCTCCCGTTTTTGGAAAGCTAAATGTTGACAGGTATGATTGTTATAAACATTTGACAATAACTGCACCATCATCAAACATGTTCTGAATGCCTTTTCTAAAAATCTGATACCTTACTGTGATCACAGAATTCATAGTTTACCCACCTCTTATTTTACCACTACATTCTTGATCTTGAAATATTTACAGGAATCTATAGGAATTAAATATTCATGTTGTTTTATCCAATATAAGCTGTGCAGATCCATCTTATACAAACACATGAAGCCAACAAAGAAAATGCAAAAATAGAGCCTTTTGTGTAATTTTTCCATTTTGTGTAGTCATTCAATATCAGAACCTGATACACCACCCAAATAGTCTACAAGAAACCTCAGAAATGCAGACTTTTATTGTCAGTATGCATTTTGGGTAACCAAAAGTCCTATGAGGAGTTTCCATAAGGCATTACAAAATGCATAAGCATACCTTGGCAAATAATGGTCTAAAATACTGATTTTTCCTTTTATATTGATCTACTTTTGCACACAGCTTCGCAAGACCTGGTGCTAGGGCTCAATTGTGTTTCTAAAATCATATCAAGTCACCTAGAGGGCTAAAATGTAGTCAGTTCAGAGATGCTTGTTATCTCGCAGAAAGAAAAAAAAACAATATTCTAGGCTCTGTAACTCTGTGCCAGTGCTTCCTAAGAAACTACAGGATCTTGGCTTTCTAAAGATGTCCAGCATTTGATGGTAGGCCAAAATAACACACTGCCCTCTGAAGTAGGCAGTGCAATGTTGGGGGAGAAAGACAATGAATGGCCAAACAGGTTATGGGAAGATTTAAAAAGAGAGACTGGCACTCTTGCACTCTGGTAACATTTGTGTGGTCCAGGTGCTGTTGCATAAAACATGGTTGTCATTCACAAGACTACTTTTACTTTTATACTTTAAGTAAATTTCCAAGCCTGTACTTTGTTACTTTTACTTGAGTAAAGAATTTAAACCAGTACTTCTACTTTTACCAGAGTATTTTTTAACACAAGTATTTGTACTTCTACTTGAGTATGGAAAGTGAGTACTTTTGCCATCTCTGGTCCTACCACACAAAACCTCCCAGGGATGGAGCCATTGTGAATTTGTAGGGCACTCCAGAAACAGGCCTCCCGTTCGTCCTCCTCTTTCCTGTCTCCAGCGTCTGGCCTCCATGCTCTCTGTTTCTCTTCCTTTTCATTTCTCCTTCTGAAATGAAACAAATTGGAGGAGCATTTTATTAAAATGAACTGCTAAACCATTTTTATGTTCTATATGTTAGCTCACTTTTTACATAGCCCACTTATTGCTCAAGTTGGGTTTTGGTGATGCAAGGCTACTTCTTACACCCAATGTGAGCAGATGTATTCTACTCACCCAGAGTCGAGTCCACTTTAAACAGGAGACTGTCGAGCACGGCATCTTCTCGTTCATATCTCTCTGATACTTCCAACTGTTTATCCAAGAATGTGTCCAGATCATCTAGGACATTTAGGACATCTTCAGGGATATCCATGGGCATAGTGATTAGTGATTTCTCTTCGTAAACTTGGTTGTGCAGGTCAGTTTTGCTGTGCTCAACCTCCTTCAGCTCATTTATTAGGAACCTTTGTAGTTCAATTTTTCTCTTCATTTTGTTTTTCTTTGTAGTCTCATCCATGTCCTCATCACTGTAAATTCCCAAAGCCTCCAGTTCATTCAGAGCAGATAGGACATGTTCGGGGATATCCATGGGCATAGTGAACCCGTCTTCGTAAGCCCTGTTGTCCAGTCCATTTTTGTCGTGCTCGATCTTCTTCAGCTCCTTTATGAGGAGCTTTTGTAATTCCTTTTTGATCTTCTTTTTGTTTTTGTTTTTAGTCTCATCCACATGCCCATCAATGTTCACTCCCAAAGCTTCCAGTTCTCTTTTTAGCTCTACCAGTCCGTATTTTTTGACACATTTCTTAATTTTTTGCCTTCATCCTGCCGTGCTGCCAGGCAGCAGGCTAAGAACCAGCAGAACCGCATTTAAATAAGATTGCCAGAAATCACAGTTTGAACATCAAATTATCCACAAATCTGAAACCAGCCAACTACACACTCAACTCAAGCAAAAGTGAACACAAATTCCAGTTTACCCTATGCTATGTTCTATGGCATCATGTTGTTGCCTAGCCACCTTTGTGATCCCATACGGAATGGTTTGATGCAAGACTATTGTTACCAGTTAAATGCATCATTCAATGGAATCTTTGGAATCATTGGGTGTGTTCGAAACGGGTAAAGTTGCTGCCTTTTAAGATATCTAACTGGGGAGCAAACCGAAAAAACTAATTCTGCTGCCTTTTAAGATATCTTAGAATTTCCAAATAACGGTCATTTTTGGAGGCAGCATCGATGCACACTTCATGCTCCCTCCTACCCATAATCTCTTGCGGCAATGTCTGAAACAGCTGTGAAAGGTAAACAAACATGGCGGATGACATTGGTAATGGCTGCTGAATCTGTTTAAAATGTCATTTGTGTGACCTTATTTTGCTTAGATTTGTAGATAAGAGATGAAAAATAAACAACTTACTATCTGATTATGCCATTGTTGTAACCATTAATAGCGTCTGGTCTGATATATCTGCCGGCCGTAAAACTAATTTATACCGTTAGCCTGCTAGCTTACGTTAGCTAATTTAGTTTAACGTCAGGCCTTTGCTAACGTTATACCGTAGTGTTAACCAAAGATTCTAGAGTGCTACGCTCATTTTTAAAAGATGCATTTAATCCAAAGTCATGTCTAGTGAGACAGCTCTCTATGTAGGGAGGGAGGCAGTAGGCAGCTGTCTCCCGTTTCGAACACACCCATTGTCTCTCTTGACTCTTTTCATTATGTAGTTATCCTCATATTCATTTATTTACTGGACCGGTTTATTTTGTATTTATTTATTTAGCATCTTTCATACAAAGTGCTTTATTATATATAAGAAAATAAAAGGATAATTCAAATTTGAATAGAAAATATAGGCATTGCCATCTGAACCTTAATGGAACGGTTAGTTAGAAGTCATTAGGTTGCTGAATTATGTTTGTTTGTGGATCGATGAATTACCACCTTTCATCAATCGATTTCATCGATCCACAAACAAACAAACATAAAGATGCTAAATAAATAAATAAATACAAAAATAAAATTTTTTGATACTAAATATGAAGGAATTTCCATCATCCCAATCACATACAAATTATTAAATTATTTGTATATTTAGTATCAAAATACTTGTTTTGTATTTTTGTATTTTTAAAATACTGCAAAATACTTTTTGAAACATAGCGTGATGAGATCATGCACTGTAAGAAATGAAAAGTCAGGGCTGTCCAATTTGTTTACAGTTACATAAAACAGTCTTGTTTTGAACGAAACACAACCTTATTGTATTCAAATAGTAATATCAATTGAGTAACCCATGTCAGTAACAGGGGGTCAGCATATTTGATTATGGAATGCCTTGTAGAAGGTAGAAAGGTAGAAAGTCTGTTGCTGTCAGACATTTTCTACTTAATCAACTCACCCAGTGGACCTGCATTTTGACAGTCATATTCAAATTTGCAGTGGTCTCTTAATTTTGAATATAACCGTCAACCCATTTAAATGTCACTCAGCAACTGTAGGATGACATCAGAAAACTGTCCAGTGGTCTCTTCATTTTTTTCAGAGCGGTATATGTTGCGCCGACATTTGGCTGCACACATGTATGGTTATGGTTGGTTATGGGATTTGGCAGACGCCTTTATCCAAAGCAAAAAAGTAAGTAAAAAAGTAAGCGAAAATGTAGACCAAGATGAGCTAAAAATATATATATCTTATAGGTTGGCAGGTCTGTATATTGCTTTGCTCTGTAGCTCAAATCTTATTCTATTACTGTAAGCTTTGGATAAACGGGTCTGCAAAGTGAATCAATGTAATGTAAATGTCATATATTCAGCACACACACACACACACACTCATGTGGACACAGACTCCCATATGATAAGCGTATGCCTCCTCTGTTTCCCTAGAAAAAATAAAATAAAAATCTAGTTACCGTGCTGTCAACTAAAACAGACATCCGTATACCGGACATGGCTATTCAATTTGCTTCATAGGCTGTAGATATTTTCCAGTTGCACTCTTTAAAGTTAATAGCAACATCCTCACAATCCTTAATATTTCAAATGTAAAACACACTACAGCACATTATATTAGGCTACAATTTTAAATGGACATTTTAAACGCTATTATTTCCTCTCGTTTTCCACCTCGTGAACTCTACTAGGCTAGGCATTATCTTTTGGCTGTTGTGCAAAAGCCTCTATAGTTCCATTCTTACAACAGCCTGTCACCAAATACCGTGACAGTCGTATCTTTTCGTTAGTCATTTCCAACTTTCCACGCTGATGATGCTCAAAATGCAACACAACTGTGCTCAAAGCAGGATGAGAAAAAGCTGAGGTTGTGTGTTTGTACAAAACTTTTTACAGCTTTGAAAATATTTAACATTGTTTCATGTGCAATTGAGATTGCAGAATTGTGAGAAACTGAGGAGTCAGTGCATCACCAATACCTGTAATAGTAGTGGTAGTAGGCCAGACCTAGTAGGCGCTATTACGTAGATATGGCACTGTAGAATGGTTTGGGGGGGGGGGGGGGGGGGGCAACCTGTGGCCTAAAACAATATTGGTGGATGATTGTTTGCATTGAAGTGAATGGGTCGCGATGGTCTGTCATTTTTAAAAAGTGGGTCCCCAGAAAAAAAGTTTGGGAAACACTGCTGTACACGCACATTACAGAATCTCCGTGTGGTTGTCGAGTGAGGGGTGGGGGCTTGTAGAGTTCACAAGAGCCAAGATATGATGTAGAATATATGTGGCCGCTGTCACAGCTGCTGTTTTTGTTTACAAAGTGTATGCATTATGTATGCTAAAGAAGAAAAATCTATTGTGCGTACTAGGCTAATACTTGAAGTAGTCACCTAAGTGTGCATACTTGTAACTGACCTACTGTATTTGTATGTGTGCTTCAAATAAACACATGTATCTGTTTTCAACGTTATGTAGCAGAATTACTTGGCTATGGAACCCCAAATCTGGTTTGCGTTGGAGAGAGCATGCACAAACTTTATGGTATAGGCTCAGTGTTTCCCATACATTGACTTATTTGTGGCGGCCCACCACAATATCAACTTTGACCACCACACAATGATTTTCCAGGTTGTACTACATTGTGCTTATATCTGGTTAACATCATAAACACGCTGCGCTAATTTGTTAAAAACTGTTGCATTCAAGTTAATTCTGCAAACCTACCACCACAAATAGAATTCAATTATGTGGGAAACACTGAGGCTACCAGCCAATTCAGTAGGTAACTCAAGACTTCAAGGCCATCATATACAATGTTTTTAAACAACAAACAAAATACTAACATAACAGTAAAGGATTTTTTCGCCTTGTGGCTATAATCTGGCCCAATTACTGTACATATTGAGCATTGTCCCTGTCAAATAAACGTAAATAAATAAAGTGGTTCGCTTTTTCATGGTTTATTTTTCCAAAAGCAACCTCTCCCCATGTGTCTTGCATTTAGGCTACCGTACGTAAGGAGCCTGGAACAAAGTTGGGTTTTCTTTGTTTTCATTTTCTCTAGGCATATTTATGCTCAACAAATATCGGGCTCAGCAGTGAGGTCATGAGAAGGCTATCAATGAACAGAAAACCGACCATGTTGGCAAACAATTTATTAAATACTCCTGTTATTATCGTCAACGACGTCGCTGTAGGCTACTGCCTTTTCAGCACCTTCTGCTTATGATGATTTGGTCTTTTGAATTCCTTTGGCCTTCCGATGCGGTTGTAGGCAACATCAACGTGTCTCTTGCCGTTCCCTTCATGTGTTCTATCACAATGCTGTCTGCCCTCATGGACAGTAGCTCCGTGATGTCTGCATCTTTCCAGGTCGGAGATTTTCTGGACAGCACTATGCCACTCCATCATGACACTGGCATTTGTCAGATTTAAGTGCCCCCACCACACGGACGCATGAAAGAAACGTCACTGACACGCCCTCTCACTAGGTGTGAATTTTAACCGCATGTTCTACGCTTCGTATAGACACAGCACATTTACATATGTCCGGAGGAAATACTAGGAGGGGGGCAGTAGAACAACCGGCTAAGTTCGGACTTCCATATGACCGTTTATGTTGTTCAGGTATACGGCCCTACCGTCCGCAGAACCTCCAGTCTTACACGTATGTCTGAAAGCCCTTACTGTCACCAGATGTAGCCTAAGCAGCCCTTAGCAGCAAGTCCCAAACAACTCGTCTGCAGGTTAAATATCCTTAGGATTTTTATTCAGTCATTTGAACAGTATTGGGGTAGGTGTTTTCAGGCTATGTTTTTGATTGTAAAATCTTGTCGTTAAATTAGCGAATGTGGACTGCATCCTGTACTCATCTACAGGTTCTATAGAGCCCATACTACTGTACTCATCTACAGGTTCTAATCTACAGGTTTTATAGAGCCCATACTCCTGTACTCATCTACAGGTTCTATAGAGCACATACTCCTGTAATCATCTGCAGGTTCTATAGAGCCCATAGTCCTGTACTCATCTACAGGTTCTATAGAGCCCATACTCCTGTACTCATCTACAGGTTCTAGCCCATAGTCCTGTACTCATCTGCAGGTTCTATAGAGCCTATACTCCTGTACTCATCTGCAGGTTCTATAGAGCCCATAGTCCTCTACTCATCTACAGGTTCTATAGAGCCCATACTCCTGTATTCATCTACAGGTTCTAGCCCATAGTCCTGTACTCATCTACAGGTTCTATAGAGCCCATAGTCCTGTACTCATCTACAGGTTCTATACTGTAGAGCCTATACTCCTGTACTCATCTACAGGTTCTATAGAGCCCATAGTCCTGTACTCATCTACAGGTTCTATAGAGCCCATAGTCCTTTACTCATCTGCAGGTTCTATAGAGCCCATACTCCTGTACTCTCAGTGCATTTGTCTTCTTCATGTGCTGCACTTTATCTCTATACGCTACACTTTTGCCCCCATTTGTCTTGTCTAGTAACACTCTGTTGATCCAACACACACACACACACACACACACCTCACGTATGCTGTCTGTTTCACGTTGACCTCAGTCATGCCTTGCCGCGTGTCTGTGATACAGCATGAAGGGAGATTCTTCAGAGACAGGAGCGCAGTGGGCCACACACACACACACACACACACAGGCGGGAGCACAGTGGGCCTGATATCAAACAGCAATGGCAGGAATCATCCAGGCACAAAATTACACTGTCACACACCTGCTCACTCACACACACACACACACACACACACACACTGTCACACACCTGCTCACGCACACACACAGCCACACCAGCACTAACACACACTGTCATACACCTGCTCATGCACACACACATGCGCGCACACACATACACACACATGCGCACACCAGGCTTGTGCAAAATTCCAGAATTGAAAATGGCTCTTAAATTCCAATTCAATTCTTGAATTTTACTTGCATTTTAATTGAGGTAGCAAACAGGAAGCAGAATTGCAATTCGAATTGTGCACAACCCTGGCGCGTACACACATACACACACGTGCTGGAGAGGCACAAGATGCACTGTCATCCACCTGCCCAGAGACTGGTCCAGATTGGCCGTCTGTTGTCATATAATCAGAGCCATGTGGATGACCACACACACACACCTCCCCAACACACACATGGACACTATAAACACAGGCACTCCAAACACACACACACACACACACACCTCCCCAACACACACACACACACACACACATCCCCAACACACACATGGACACTATAAACACAGGCACTCCAAACACACACAAACACACACACATGCAAAATGTCGACTTTAAAACATTTTTAAAAGTATTTTTGTTTGTCCCCAAGTCCATTAGCTCAATTTGAGGAACACACTTGTTTGTTAATGCAGTTGAAAGGGTCTATAACTAAAAGACTTACTTGTACTGTACTTACACACCGGCAACCCCACCTCCCCATCACACACGGACATTACAAACACAGGCACTCCAAACACACATGCACACACACACACAGACTCTTGTTCTTCTGTTAGTGGACTCACTTTAGAGGTCAGAACTCTCATTGTTTGCTTTTCTCTTCACAGCAGCCCCCCCCCTCTCTTTCTCCCTCTCCCACTCTGACACACACACACACACACTTCTTCCCCATGAGCTGCCATTGGTGATAGCTGTTTGTGTGTGTATGAATTTGTCTATGAGCAAGACAGTGAGTGAAGCTACTGTCATTCCTAACGACCCAGTAAAGCCATCTGTTTGCATTGTGTGTGTGTGTGTGTGTGTGTGTGTGTGTGTGTGTGTACTGTCACACACACACACACAGAGAACAGTGAAGCAGTACACACAACAGAGGAATCAGACAGACTGGCAGACAAAGAGCCATACAAAGTGTGTGTGTGTGTGTGTGTGTGGTGGAGAGAAAGGTGCAGATGCAGCTCACTGTTAACCCTACACTCTAAAGAATGTTGGGTTAAAAACAACCCAAACTGAACCCAACCACTGGTTACTGTAAATAGTGGTATAAACCTAGCAAATTGGATTATTTATTTCACCCAGCAGTTGGGTTGACATGTAACCCAAATGTGATTTCAACCAGATGGTTTAGTTACATTACATAATGTTTGGGTTATATTTGTAACACAACATGCTTGGTTGAAAAAAAAACCTGGGATACTAGCCTGCAATGAAATAAAACATTGGACTGGAGATGTCGACAGAGATATGTATTTGACAGTTTCCTTTATTTTGAGCAGATTTACTTCTAAAAAGCATGTGTTGCCTTCCACTGAAGGCAGGCAGATTTCACCTGTTCTGGGGGTAATCAAGAGTAATACAGCAAAGAAGAAACATACATTAATCATTCATATTTATCACTGTTCATTAATCACTGTTTTTTATTAAAGTGCATTAATCACTGATATTTTTTACCGTTCATTAATCACTGATATTTACAGTATTAATGTGCATTAATCACTGATATTTATCAACATGCATTAATCACTGTTATTTATTAAAATGCATTAATCACTGTTATTCAGTAAGGAATAACAAGAGCAGCTTTGCAGAATATTACTGAACTTCATGTCAACAACAAATTCAGCTAATTATGTGGACAAATAAAAATCCATCAGGGGACAAAACGTTAGAGCAACAACCTTTTAAACCACAGCCACTCAACATTAAATAGCTTCCAAAGCTTTAAAGCATGATGGAGTCTTTTACTTCATCTCCATTTGACGGGATATTTCCATTTGGAGGTACCATCAAGTTAAAATGTTGTAAGCTGCCAAATACTGTATATGTTTATGGAGATCAGCAGGATAACCAGCTAATTTTCAGTGGTGGCAGTGCTAAAGTTAGCTGGCTATTTTCAGTCCCAGGTGTGTGTAACGTTACCACCAACCAGCCAGTCTGTAACATGAAACCATCCTAATTGTTAGTTTAATTTGAACTTGTTTGGAACAGTTAATATGTGGCTAAAGGGCTCAACATGCTTTTGCATCAACTCCACGCCATAGCTACGCCACCACTCCTACGGCACCGTGACCCTTTTATGGTTCTACGTCGGTTCACCGCCATGCGCTCGGTGTCGCCTGTGTCTGCGTCGCTCACCACCGAAAACAATAGACTGTATGACCGAAACTACTCAAATGTATGTAGAATGGCAAACCCCATAGACTGTCTTGCCAAAATATTGTAAAGTTGGTGTCTTCCTTACTGAGTGCTACCCAGGGCATGAAATTGGCACCCGCCCACACGCCAAATGCGGGTAACTTTTGTGATTGGCGGGTGAAACTGTCAATCTACCTGCCACGTTGGCGGGTAGCCAATAAGACAACACAACACTGAGCAAGGAGATGCACTGTCGGGATTGCCAATTTTTGAGCCAATAATCTACTCTTTACTCCGCTACATTTTCAATTGCCTTTCGTTACGAGAACAAGTTTATTATTGGAGAAAGTATCTCAAGGGAGAAAAGAGCACCTCTCCCCCGGTACACAACGGCGTGGGAGAAAAGAAACAGGGCTTCAGAATGCATTGCTACGTTTCCCCGCGATTATAAAAGTAATGGCTGGCCTATGTAGCCTACTATACAGAAGTAAATATGTTCTATATAGCTAATAACTCAGTTAACGCAATGACGTCCTGCCAGAGTGCCAACGAGACTAGAGGTATGACATGACACGGAAACTGCCACATATATTAATTTCTGGCCAGCATCGTTCAACAATCACATTGGACAAGGAAAGTAGGCCTACAACTTAATTTACAAGCAAACCAAATGCACTGGAAATCGAGCATACAAGTTAGAAAAAGCCTAGCATTAATTTATGTAGGCTCAATGTTGCAGGACATGACATGAGACGGTCGGCTGAGAAAACAGATAGCCTGCTCTGTCGCTCTGCCCTGCCCGAGTGGACATACCCAGGCTATAGCCTAAATATAGGTCTACTCATAATATAGCCATTGTTTTTAGGTTACATTGTCTGTATGGTGAAGTTATAACCAGACTTCTAGCAATGCAAAGCAGAAGAAGATCAGCTGCAATGTATTGGAAGACTGCTTTTCAATCCATAGCCACGTAGCCTAATGCTTATTCTGGCTATGACAAAGTATATTAAATAAAATATATTTGAATTGGGCTTTTAAAATATGTTTGACTATATGATTAGCTTACAGAGGAGGAGAAAAGCAAATAGGCGTAAAGGATACTTTTGTATCCCTTTAAAGGTCCATCAAAAATATAAAAATGTAGGCCTACAAAAAAGTAACTTGTTAGGCCTACTTGAGTAATTTATTAACAAAGTACTTTTTTACTTTTACTTGAGTACTGTAATGTGTATTCTGTACAAGTTCAAGAACCATTCTTATGCATTTTCTGAGTCGTTCGCCTTTATTTTGGGCACAAAATAATTTTGGCTGGTAAAAAACCACTGTGGCAGGTGGATTTCAAAATTCACCTGCCACAGTGGCTGGTGGCCAAAAAAGTTAACTTCAGGCCCTGGTGCTACCCATCCCAGAATGCAATGTGTGTGAATGCTAGATTGTGTAACGTTGGTTTTTGTGAGTGTAATTGTGTTTACCTTGTCGTATATGTGTTAGCTTGTGTACTGTAGTCTTTCTTTAGATTGTACTGTACCTCATGTGTTTACCCTGTGTGTTGTATGTGATTACCCTGTTGTAGGGCTGTCACTTTACGTTCGAAAATCGATTGCACAATCGATTGGACCAAACAACACAAGTTTCGAAAACTAAAATAGGGAATCGATTTTAACCAAATATGAACACTATTAATTTTAAACGAATTAAACAAAATTCACAAACAAGAATATAAGAATATAAAAGAATTCCGAAGTGCAGTAAGCATTGCGAAAGCTAAAAAGAAAATTCCCACCAATTTTACGCACCGGAAACAGCTGTTTCAATCAGCTGCTGTGCTGCTCGGGTTTTGCCAAAAATGGAGGACAACGCGATCAACCTGTGCGACATGAGAGAGAGGAGTGATAGGCCCTAATAACTTGAGTAGTTCGGTGTGGAAGTACTTCGGATTTTTGGTATATCAAACTATGGAGAAGAACAAAGCGGTAGGCTATGCAACCTGTGCAATGGAGTTCTACGTAGGCGAAATTTGTTTGACATTTCTAATCGTAAACACAGCTACGTTGAAGCCTGCAGTAATGTTTGTCACTGATGTAATGGCAGGATACTCGGCTTATTGTTTTTCGAGAATGTAGCACTCCTGTTTGTCATTGTGCACGAATCTTCACGCCAATAAATCATCCGAAATATTGCTGGCTTGCGTCTACAAGCACCCTCTTTACGTTCGTCCTAATGCCTGTTATTTTTTTGTGGATTGGCCTATATTTGGCATTGAAAATGGAAACGTCTTTAGACATGAAAAATCGATTTTACCATCGATTCCATGAACACTTATGTCTCAATAATCGAACAGGATTTTTTCACAAAAGTGACAGCCCTACCCTGTTGTGTTGTGTATTGTGCTTGTTTTAGTGACTTCCCTTGTGTTTTCTTTGTAATGTGAGTGTATTTGTGTTCCCTGCTTCTGCTTAATAAACATTTTATTGGACAACTGTGTCTCATCAATAGCTACAATATGAATCTTATTTGTTTGGCCTTTTCTTGCTTAGATTTTGTACAAAGTATCGACGCAAAGTTACAATTTTTTGGAGGTGCACGTCAAGCTATGCTATGCTAAGCTAGGTTTTAGGCTACTTCAACTTAATGGTGGCTTGAAAGAAACCACTTTGCCTGTTAGCTAGCTGGCTAACTGCACCATCACAAAACATGTTTAATTAGCATACCAACAGTCTGCTAACCTGTTGACTGTTGGAGGTTTAAATTTTTTTATTTTTTTCTGGGAGTTTAATGTTATATCCAGTGAGCCAGAACTATGTTTTTATGAGCCTGTTGTTGTGGAGATTTAACACTAGCAGTAATGCTAGCAATCTGGCATGAATGACTTTGGTGCTTTATTTAAAGGGCTACCAGGCAAGCCTGATGCTTTTTCTCTACGAAGCTCCCCCTACCGTCTGTACATGTCGATACGTGTGCAAGCCCTAACTCGGTCTGAAGCTCTTTTCCTTTTCTTTGCATCTTCCGTCAAGGGTTTTCGCTGCTTATTCGCCGGCTCTGCCATTATACACACGTTTGCAACAATCGCTAGTGTTTCGTTAGCCTGCCTCTGTACTGGGGATGCAGGATGTAAACTTATCCTGCTTCTCGCGATGTCAGACTTTGTGAGACTGAAGGTCGGCGGGTAGGATACACCGAACTTGCAAGTGGGATATTCTTCCTACAGGCAGTAGGGGCAGGCGAGAGAGCCTTCATTCGCCCCGTAATGAGTCATTTAACCATATACCGACTTATGAAGATGATTAATTAACACGAAAACGTTGACTGGTGTCCCTTTAACCTGTTTGAAGCACATAGAATATTTATTAATGTGATGGATGGATTTCTTGATTTAAAAAGAGAAAAAAAGTTAAAAGCTGATACATACCTTTAATTACCTCACACATGCTTATTGTGTCATTTTGACCACTGGATTAGCCTACCTGCTTTCTGCAAAACACAAACGAAGGAATTGCAACGGTGGGCCATGAAGATGCTGGCTAGACTCGGATACAGGCAGTTGTATAATCTATGGTTTTCTAGCCACTTTCTAGCTACTTTCGGGTAACGCGGAATGACGAGCTGCGTAGTTTTTAATGTATTTACGCATGGTGGAGTGCTACAGCATGACGGTCATTCTTGTAACGAATTTTATGACAAAGAGGCATAATTGGAGACGTTTGCGTGATGCGTTGTTATCACTTGTAACAACACTTATAATTTAATAAACATATTAATAAATGCAAATGAGGTGACACACACACACACACACACTCTCTCTCTCTCCCTTTCTTTCTCTCTCTCTCTCTCACCCACACACCTACGCACACACACACTCTCTCCCTTTCTTTCTCTCTCTCTCACCTACACACACACCTACGCACACACACACACTCTCTCTCTCACACACACACACACATTTGAGAGGCTGTGGGAGTGAGTTGGGCTGTTGTTGCATCTGGGTGAAGAGTTTTTGACTCCTTCAGCCGTCTGCATCAGGGGGCCTGTTGCCACCACACTGTCCAGACACACACACACACACACACACACACACAGTCCATCTGTTAGATACTCCAGTCCATCTGTTATATACTCCAGTCCATCTGTTAGATACTCCGGTCCATCTTTGCTGTTTTAGTTAGAGTCCTGTTCGGTATAATAAGTATATATATATATATATATATATATATATATATATATATTGGCATTTTTTTTGTTCAGGAGAGAAAATGAGATCACACGCACATCCATACGCACGTATGCACACGGCGGTTACAGGACTTGTTGCTGTTAGTAGCTAATGAAGATGAGCTAATTCTCTGAGACAAGACTTCAAGAATGCCATGAATACAAAACACAAAGACTGAAGGCTGCAAAGCTAGAGCAGTTGTCTCCGCTGGGCAAGAGCAGGGGAATTGGTATGCTGGTCATAACATTAGCATTAGAGGAGCTGCATTAGCATGCTGTTGAAAGCACAGTGCTTTACTGTTGTTACAACATTCACACAGTTGAAAGCACACAGTGCTTTACTGTTGTTACAACATTCACACAGTTGAAAGCACAGTGCTTTACTGTTGTTACAACATTCACACAGTTGAAAGCACAGTGCTTTACTGTTGTTACAACATTCACACAGTTGAAAGCACAGTGCTTTACTGTTGTTACAACACACACACACAGTTGCAAGCACAGTGGGAAGGTTTTATTTGCGGGATAGGGGGTATTGCATAACATTTCATGACACACACACAAAAACACACACTTACACTTACACACATACACATCTCACCACACACGCTTAAACTCACTCACACACACTGCACACACTCATATACATCTCACAACACGCACTCACACACATACATAACCAGGGCTGCCAACTTTAAAAAAAAAACTTGGGGTGAGATTTGGTGGGGCTTTGGTGGTAATCAAAATTCAGCATCATTACCGTACAGCAAAAAAACAAAACAAATGTATACCATTTACAAAACAAAACCAATGTATACCATTTACAAAACAAAACATATGTATACCATTTACAAAATTACAATTTATACAAATGCATGTACTGACATATAGTTTACATGAGAATACATTATAATTTCGGCCCAAAGTTGGAGACCATGTAGAAATTTGTTGCAATTTCAAAACCGGATTACTCGGGAACCACTTATTGTACAGAGGCATGCTTCATATCCTCATATTCGGTAAGGTCTGCTGTTTATTGTGATATTGGGTTTGCCATGTTATGAGTGAAGAGTGGGTGTGCAGAGCTCCTCTGTGCAGAATGCAAATATGATTACATTCCATGGAAGTTCAATGTTAATTTTCTCGCGAACCATTTACCACAGCAATTTGGTACTAATATCATTGGAAAGCTGAGATTCCGCTCATTCACGCAATATACTGTGTGTGATCTGTGTGACGAGTACTCCGCAAGCTGGACTTGAGATTGTATTGGGGCCCAGCAGTCAAAGACTCTGACGCCCCTGCTAAGGTAGATAAACTCATGTCAGGCATTGACCGGGGTGTGTCAGGAGAGCGTGTGACAGCCAATCAAAGGAGTGAGTCTCTCGGACAATGCGTGAGAGTTGGCACCCCTGCTTATCTCACCACACACACTTACACTCACACACACTTACACTCATACACATACATATCTCACCACACACACGCACACACATACACATCTCACCACACTCACATACTGCGCACACACACACTTACATACCAACTTCACTACACACAGTTACACTGCACTCTGTTACGTAATAAAATCATGTGCAAATCGTGGTGTGTATGTGCGTACGTGTGTTTGTATGTGTGTATCTATGTGTGGATGTGTGTGTGTGTGTGTTTCCTGACCATGTGCTATATTTCCTAAAGGGAGAGGAGGTGGTATGTAAGTGTGTGTGTGGTGAGATGTGTATGTATGTGCTATATTTCCTAAAGGGAAAGGAGGTATTGTGTATAAATAAATGAAGACTTGCTTCTGTCTGCAGGACTTCAGGTGGCAGATGGCACAGCAGGAATTTCTGAGGAATTTTGCACACACACACACACACACACACACACACAATTTCACGACACACACGCTCACAGACAAACTCACACACACTTCACGACACACACACACACACACACTTCACGACACACACACATGCACACACACTTCACGACACACACACACACACTTCATTACACACATCTGCACTCCACAGACTAACTTCACTAAAACAAAGTCCAATAAATAACTCAAAAGTAGCGGGATTCTCCAGAGAGGCTGCACCCTACTGGGATGATGGGAAAGCGCCATCCATTCTAAAGAGTGATATTTGGGCAAATAATTGAATTTGTGCTTCATGAATTAAAGAACAGCCATGCAAATTCTAATTTGTAATTCACTTAACTGCCCGAGCATGAAATCCATTTTTCCACATTCTTGACACATTTTTTTCTTTCGTTTCCTGAATCAATTTGGGTAATGTAGCTGGTTGTCACTTCATCGCGTCATATTGCATTAAAGTGAAACGGTGTGTGTGTGGGAGGATGACATTAAAACACTGAAGACGTCACCTGAGATCACTATGGGGGAGACAGTTCTGATACAGTAATAACAGACATATGCACACTGCTAACCAGTTCTCTTCTGTGTGTCTGTTCTACTGTGAGTGTGTTCTGCTGTGAGTGTGTTCTACTGTGAGAGAGTGTTCTTCTGTGAGTGTGTTCTACTTTGAGAGTGTTTTCTACTGTGTGAGTGTGTTCTACTGTAAGAGAGCGTTCTTCTGTGAGTGTGTTCTACTGTGAGAGTGTTCTACTGTATAAGTATGTATAAGTATATATACTCTTTTGATCCTGTGAGGGAAATTTGGTCTCTGCATTTATCCCAATCCGTGAATTAGTGAAACACACTCAGCACACAGTGAACACACAGTGAGGTGAAGCACACACTAATCTCGACGCAGTGAGCTGCCTGCAACAACAGCGGCGCTCGGGGAGCAGTGAGGGGTTAGGTGCCTTGCTCAAGGGCACTTCAGCCGTGCCTACTGGTTGGGGTTCAAACCGGCAACCTTCCGGTTACAAGTCTGAAGCGCTAACCAGTAGGCCACGGCTGACCCAATAATTTGTTTCCACCCAGTTGGAAGTTACTGTGAGAGAATGTGTTCTGCTAGGAGAGAGTGTGTTCCTCTGTGAGTGTGTTCTGCTGTGAGAGTGTGTTCCTCTGTGAGTGTGTTCTGCTGTGAGAGAGTGTTCATATGTGAGTGTGTTCTATTGTGAGTGTGTTCCTCTGTAAGTGTGTTCTGCTGTGAGAGTGTGTTCCTCTGTGAGTGTGTTCTGCTGTGAGAGTGTGTTCCTCTGTGAGTGTGTTGTGCTGTGAGTGTGTTCTGCTGTGAGAGTGTGTTCCTCTGTGAGTGTGTTCTGCTGTGAGAGAGTGTTCTTATGTGAGTGTGTTCTATTGTGAGTGTGTTCTGCTGTGAGAGTGTGTTCTTATTTGAGTGTGTTCTATTGTGAGTGTGTTCCTCTGTGAGTGTGTTCTGCTGTGAGAGTGTGTTCTTATGTGAGTGTGTTCTGCTGTGAGAGTGTTCTATTGTGAGTGTGTTCTTATTTGAGTGTGTTCTGCTGTGAGAGTGTGTTCTTATTTGAGTGTGTTCTATTGTGAGTGTGTTCCTCTGTGAGTGTGTTCTGCTGTGAGAGTGTTCTGCTGTGAGAGGCTGAGGGGTTACCTGGTGCTGATGGGATGTACATCTGCCTTAAGCTGTGGTGTATCGCCAATAGCCTCGATACCACAGTGTGATCTGTGAGCTGTGTGTGTGTGTCTGTGTGTGTGTGTGGCTGTGTGTGTGTGTGTGTGGCTGTGTGTCCAGCGTGAGTTGACCATTAGTGCAGCAGCCTTGAGCGCTGAGTGTGAGTTGTGGTGTATCGCCGGTCACCTCAGATATCAATCGGGGCAGCAGAGATGTGGGCTGCAGGTTTAAAGGGGAGAGATGTGGGCTGCAGGTTTAAAGGGGAGAGATCTGGGCTGCAGGTTTATCACAGGTTTAAAGGGGAGAGATGTGGGCTGCAGGTTTAAAGGGGAGATATCTGGGCTGCAGGTTTATCACAGGTTTAAAGGGGAGAGATGTGGGCTGCAGGTTTAAAGGGGAGAGATCTGGGCTGCAGGTTTATTACAGGTTTAAAGGGAAGAGATCTGGGATGCAGGTTTATTACAGGTTTAAAGGGGAGAGATCTGGGCTGCAGGTTTATTACAGGTTTAAAGGGGAGTGATCTGGGCTGCAGGTTTATTACAGGTTTAAAGGGAGAAAAGGACTTTTGCAGGCAGGAGAGGAGAAGGGCTGGAGTGTGATCTGTCAGCTGTTTAAGGCCTCAGTGTGTGTGTGTGTGTGTGTGAGCTGGCCACAGGCTCCGTCTAAGGCCTCGCCGCGTGTGCCTTTGATTTCTACGTGTTTCATCAAAGGGCCGGGCGTATCGGAGGCCTCACCCACTCCCTCGCCCCTCGCATCAGGCCCCGTTATCAGGGTGCAGCCAGAGATAAGACGAGAGCTCCCCCCGAGCACTGGCAAGAGATTAAAGACAAAGATCAGTGTGTGTGTGTGAAAGAGAGATGATGTGTGTGTGTGTGTGTGTGTGAAAAAGAGAGTTTGTGTGTGTGTGTGTGTGAGAGAGAGATGTGTGTGTGTGTGTGTGTTTGTGTGTGTGAAAGAGAGTGTGTGTGTGTATATCTGTGTGTGTGTGTGAGAGAGAGATTGTGTCTGTGTTTGTGTGTATGTCTGTGTGTGTGTGTGAAAGAGAGAGTTTGTGTGTGTGTTTGTGTGTGTGTGTGTGTGTGTGTGTGTGTAGTGTCCCAGCTGCCTGCTAGGTACATGTCCCTATCTGCCAGAGGTGAGGTGACATCTCACAGAGATGATGTGTGTGTGTGTGTGTGTGTGTGTGTGTGTGTGGGGGGGGGGCGGGGGGGGGGCTGGGGGTGTGTTGGAGCTGCAGGCCTCTCCCCTTACCAACCTCTTATCAGCACTGGGGATGAATTAAATTATAACACACCCCATGCATAATGCTCTCTCATGAGTGTAGTGTTCTCCTGTATCTGTGTGTGTGTGTGTGTGTGTGTGTGATTTGGGTTAGTGTGTGGTGTGGCTGAATCTGTGTGAATAGTTGTATAGTGTATATGTGTGTGTGTGTGTGTGGTGTGGCAGTCTGTGTGAATAGTTGTGTGGTGTATACTGTACGTGTGTGTGTGTGTGTGTGTGTGTGTGTGTGTGGTGTGGCTGAATCTGTGTGAATAGTTGTGTGGTATACGTGTGTGTGTGTGTGTGTGTGTGTGTGTGTGTGTGTGTGTGTGTTTGGTGTGGCTGAATCTGTGTGAATAGTTGTGTGGTATATACGTGTGTGTGTGTGTGTGTGTGGTGTGGCTAAATCTGTGTGAATAGTTGTGTGGTGTATAGGTGTGTGTATGAGCTTGAGGGCTGGATGAGAAGAGTGTGTGATGGTGGTGTGTGTTGGTGTGTGTATGGATCAGTGGAGAGTGTGTGTGTGTGTAGCTGGATGACAGAGTGTGTGATGGTGGTGTGTATTGGTGTGTGTCTGGATCAGTGGAGAGTGTGTGTGTGTGTGTGCCTGGAAGTGTGTGATGGTGGTGTGTATTGGTGTGTGTCGTGGTAATGAGCAGATGGCTGTCTGGGGTCTGTTTGTAGCAATCTGCTGTCTCTGTAGACAATACACATACACACACACACATCAACGTGAGATAGTAGTGTGTGTGTTTGCAGGCACGCCTGCAGGTGTATGGCCGTATGCACTGTGCTTACAATTTCCTTTGTGTGTGTGTGTATTTACACCAACCAGTTTGCCTACCATGACTTCCCAACTCTGCACAGTATCCCATTGACTGCATGACAGTGACTGTGTGTGTAGTGTGTGTGTGTGTGTGTATCTGTGTGATTGCATGACAGTAGGCTATTTACAATTGAAAGTAAAGTTTGTAAACACGTTGTGTAGGCGGGTGTGCGTACCATAGCATTCATTCCTGCAGGTGCCCCTGTGTGTGAGAGTGTGTGTGTAAGAGAAAGTGTGACTGTGTGTGTGTCTCTGTGTGTGTAGTGTGTTTAGTGTTTAGTGTGTGTCTGTGTGTGTGTTTATCGTGTGTGTGTGTGTAGTGTGTGTGTGTCTGTGTGTGTAGTGTGTTTAGTGTGTGTCTCTTTGTGTGTTTAGTGTGTTTGTGTGTATGTGTAGTGTGTGTGCTTGTTTGTGTCTGTGTGTGTGTGTGTATGTGTAGTGTGTGTGCTTGTGTGTGTTTGTGTGTGTCTGTGTGTGTAGTGTGTGTGTGTGTAGTGTGTGTGTGTGTGTGTGTGTGTGTGTAGTGTGTGTGTGTGTCTCTGTCTGTGTAGTGTGTTTAGCGTGTGTGTGTGTAGTGTGTGTCTCTGTGTGTGTTTAGTGTGTGTGTCTGTGTGTGTGTGTGTGTTTGTGTGTGTGTGTTTGTGTGTGTCTGTGTGTGTGTGTGTGTGTGTGCGTGCGCGTGTTTGTGTGTGTGTTTGTGTGTGTGTGTGTGTGTGTTTAGCGTGTGTGTAGTGTGTTTAGTGTGTGTCTCTGTGTGTGTAGTGTTTTTTGTGTGTGTCTCTCTGTGTGTTGTGTGTTTAGTGTGTGTGCAGTGGGTTTTGTATGTGTAGTGTGTGTCTCTGTGTGTGTAGTGTGTGTCTCTGTGTGTGTAGTGTGTTTAGCATGTGTAGTGTGTATGTCTGTGTGTGTAGTGTATGTCTCTGTGTGTGTTTACAGTGTGTGTGTGTGTAGTGTGTGCATGTAGTGTGTGTGTGTAGTGTGTGTGTGTAGTGTGTTTATGTGGTGTGTGTGTGTGTGTGTGTGTGTGTGTGGAGTGCATTTAGTGTGTATGTGTGTCTCTGTGTGTGAGTGTGTGTGAGAGAAAGTGTGACTCTGTGTGTGAAAGTGTGTGTGTGTGTCTCTGTGTGTTTAGTGTTTAGTGTGTGCCTCTGTGTGTAGTGTGTTTAGCGTGTGTGTGTGTAGTGTGTTTTGTGTGTCTAGTGTGTGTCTGTGTGTGTAGTGTGTTTTGTGTGTCTAGTGCATACGCATACATGGGCAACATACGGCCCGCGGGCCACATCCGGCCCGTGGGCTTTCCCTGACCGGCCCGCGTAAGGTCCGTGAAAGAACAATAGTCAAGAGCCTAGCATAGAGATAATGCACGCAAATCAATATCGTTGCTTTTATTTTGAAAGCGACTGCTATTTGTACGCCCATACATTTGTGCGTGGATGCATACGATGTAAACACCCTCACTGATGTGCTGGTGAATAGAATTTATGCTTCTGCGTCGACACAATGCAGTTGCCTTTAAGTCGGCGTAAACCTTTCAAAGTTTTGTCTCTTATGTCTGCGTCACTCACCACCGCAAAGGTTGTCAGAACGAACTCCTGCTGTTTGTTGGAGGTACGAAGTGTTAATTTCAAAACGTTACTGGCAGATAGACAGTTTACAACCAAAATATGTCTGAGTTTATTTGCAAAGCTTATGTTAGCGAACTAGTATGATGCTACTACCCACAGGTTGCTTGAAGCAGCCGGCTCAACACACAGGGCGAGTTGACCAATCACAGTTTTGTGCATAAAGTTAAAGCAAAAACATAGCCTACATTTTTAAAATAGTTTTCTTTGCGCATGTTGATTAACTAATGATAGCCTACTATTGTCTGCTTCACATTTTCATAGTCTAATTTTCATAGTCTAATTATGCTGAGTTAATTTAATGATGGTAATGATTTAATGATGAAATATTGCTGAGTATTGATGAAATGGTGGCACAGGCCTATGGTTGTACTGACTCCTTCACATTTTCATGGCCTAGCCTAATTATATAGATATTGTAGTACTTTTTTATATCAGCCTTTGAAAACTGAAAAAAAAAATGTCAATGTCAAAAAATCATTTTCGAGAATGAGTATTAAATAGTGGACGTAGATTAAATAGCCTATTGCTGTTTTTCCTTGGTCTGCCTCACATTTTCATCTGTTCTTACGAGTAGTAAACAAAACCATATGATTTACTTAATGTTATACAAGAACAGAATAGAATTGGACAGAATTGAGTTCAGACTTGAGTTCGGTATTTTGGGTCCGGCCCTCCTCAACAGTCCCAGTTTGTCATGTGGCCCCTTGGGGAAATTAGTTGCCCACCCCTGGTCTAGTGTGTGTCTCTGTGTGTGTAGTGTGTTTAGTGTGTGTCTCTGTGTGTGTTTAGTGTGTGTGTGTGTAGTGTGTGTATGTAGTGTGTGTGTAGTGTGTGTGTGTGTGTGTGTTTAGTGTGTAGTGTGTCTCTGTGTGTGAGTGTGTGTGTGAGAGAAAGTGTGACTCTGTGTGTGTGTGTCTCTGTGTGTTTAGTGTGTGTGTGTGTGTAATGTGTGTGTCTGTGTGTGTAGTGTGTTTAGTGTGTGTCTCTGTGTGTGTTTAGTGTGTGTGTGTGTGTATGTGTAGTGTGTGTGTGTGTGTGTGTGTGTCTCTGTGTGTGTAGTGTGTTTAGTGTTTAGTGTGTGTGTCTCTGTCTGTGTAGTGTGTTTAGCATGTGTGTGTGTAGTATGTGTGTCTGTGTGTGTAGTGTGTTTAGTGTGTGTCTCTGTGTGTGTTTAGTGTGTGTGTTTGTGTGTGCGTGCATGTGTGTGTGTCTGTGTTTGTGTGTGTGTTTAGTGTGTGTCTCTGCGTGCATAGCAACCACCACAACTAACCTAGCAACAGCCTAGCAACCACCTCAAGTACCCTAGCAACAGCCTAGCAACCATGTCAAATACCCTAGCAACAGCCTAGCAACCACTTCCACAGTTACAACCTAGCAACCAATGAGTTTAACCTAGCAACCAGCATAGCAACCACCACAACTAACCTAGCAACAGCCTAGCAACCACCTGAAGTACCCTAGCAACAGCATAGCAACCATGTCAAATACCCTAGCAACAGCCTAGCAACCATGTCAAATACCCAGGCATCAGCCTAGCAACCACTTCCACAGTTGCAACCTAGCAACCAATATAGCAACCAATGAGTTTAACCTAGCAACCAGCATAGCAACCACCACAACTAACCTAGCAACAGCCTAGCAACCACCTCAAGTACCATAGCAACATTCTAGCAACCATGTCAAACAGCAACACAACAGCCTAGCATTACATTCTAGTTTTTCTTCTAACGCATTTAATGCAGCTTCAACCGTTTAACGTAGAAACTTCATTCAAACTATGTTACGTAGGTCTTAGGACATGTGTGCTTTGTACTTTTCATCTTTGTAACTTTTATACTTTTTAAACTATTCATTATAAACTTTTAAAAAATCCCCATAGACTTAACATTGCGATTATGACATCAAAATACGGCCATTAAGCAATTAGAATCCTGGGCCAGGTGGCCAGGCCACATGCATCAACTGTCAGTTTCTCAGGCTTTAAGCATACAGTCTCATTCTTTTAAGACTACACATCCTGTTCAACTGTTTCCTCTGTCCATAACTGTTTCAAAATAAAAGTCCTTTTAAACTATCCACCTATTTAACTGATTGCACCTGTATCAACTGCTTCAGTTGCTGCTACTGGAAGCTACTGGAATCCATGCATTTCCACTGAATTATTTTTGGAATCTGATCCCTTATCATACCTGTTCATTCATACTCGTCGCTCGACTTATCGTGATTAAATTCAAGATGGCGGCCAATGGTAAACTATCTAAAGGTACTGTCTGTATAAATCGTCTTGTAAATAAACCACCAGTGCTTTTTCAAAGTTCTCAATGTCTCGTTTTAAATGTCAAGGCCCTCGAAAGTCTACAAATGAAGTATGGAGCTACTTTGAGCCTCGTAAATGGTGTAAAACAGTGATTTATTTGCATGGCTAGGCCGATGCCTGATGCACCCCCATCGAAAAACTGTTGGTAGCATCGGCTAACTAGCGCCAGATTTCTGAGTACAGGGGACAAGCCGAGATGAGCTGAGACATACGTTCACACTCGGTATCATGTTTCAACACACAGGTCAATATCACACCGGAATTCTCCTTTAAAATAACATATAAACAACTCGCCATAGACTTCTGACCAGGTGTACAATAGCGATTTTTAGACAATGTGCTAAGCCACTCCCATAGTTGTTAATTGCCACACCCCTGGGCGCATTGTTTAAAAAATAAATGTGCAAAATAAGGAATTAAACTTTGCGCCGGGTGGAAAACGAGTTTTACGCCATGCGCCAGGGTGCAAAATACAGCCCATAGTGTTACCGTAACTTATGAGCACTATATTGTGTACTTTATTTATTAACATTTAAATACTTTATTCAAATGGGAATAGATACTTTACACATTAAACAAGTATATTGTTTAATACAGTGGTTCTCAACCTTTTTTCAGTGATGTACCCCCTGTGAAATATTTTTTTCAGCCAAGTAACCCAAACCAGCACAAAGCATTTTTAGTTGAGAAAAAAAGACTTAATTTAACAAGAATTACCGCTACGCTTCAATCACGACTCCATCGTTTGAGTTTTGACAGTGATTGACAGGTGATGGCGGGTGGCATGTGACAGGTTGGGTCGAACCATCCTGGTATAGGGGGAGACCTCTGGGTTTTTAGGATAATGAAATTGAATAGCCTACTGAAATATAAAATTAATTTTATGAACTTATATATTCCTGAAATATTTATTAATGGATTCTGGATGGATTCTACTTTTTAAATATATGTATATTTTAAAATCTCACGTACCCCAGGGGTATGCGTACCCCCATTTGAGAACCACTGGTTTAATAGAATAATTAGGTACTATGTTCTACTATGTCTTGGTTTAAATTAGTATTTTACCTGGTTGCAGCACCTGACGATGCACTATGTCACGCCATTGACCCATGTGTGTGTGTATGTGTGTGTGTGTGTGTGTGTATCTGAGGACATGTGTAGAGCTGAAGAGAAGACTATGGCTTGTCTCTGTGTGATTGGGAGAAATAGACAATCTGCTTGTTCCATTATAGTGGAATAGCTTTTCTAACTTACATTGGTAGTTAACCTAAAAGTACACTCTTGTGCATTATTCTACTTAAAATACTGTTTCTCTTTCATTTATTCTCTAGCCACAAACAAATATGTAATTCTAGCCAACATAATGAAACCTCCTCTTTAAAAACATCCACCTGCTCCATAGGCAAACACGTGCGTACACAAGGGGTATACATGGGGGAAGGGGAGAGGAAAAGAGCAAGGGATAGAGAGAGCAGGGAGAGAGAGCAGGGAGAGAGAGAGCAGGGAGAAATGAGAGTGTTTGGCTGTGTATGTTTAGTTCCATCGCTGCCTGACATGAAAAAAAATGGCATCAGAGCAGCTATTTACCTACAGAGACATGAGGAGAGGAGAGGAGGAGAGGAGAGAAGAAGAGAGGAGATAAAAGGAGAGGAGGGGAGAAGGGAGGAGAGAAAAGGAGGAGAAAAGAAGAGAGGAGGGAAAATGAAAGGAAAGAGGCAAGGAAAGGAGAAAAGAGAGGAGAGGAGAGAGAAGGAGAGGAAATGAGAGGACAAGAGGAGAGGAGAGGAAGAGAATAGAGGAAATGAACTAAGACGCTTCTCTGCTGTCCTCTGCTCCTCATGGTGATGGTGTCTGGCAGGACTCCCAGTCAAGCTGCAGGGGTTCCTCAGGCTGTGGACATGAGAGAGAGGGGGGGGGGGGGGGTGCGTGTGTCTGTCCGCGGGGGTGGGGGGTGATTGTTGTGACTCAATTAGTGGTTTGCCAGATATTTCCTTGAGTTTTTCCTTTATGTACAGCAGGGATGACGGATGAGGACACACACACACACACATGCATGCACACACACACACACACATGCATGCACGCACACACCTGCCTCCCTGGAACTCATCACCATGGTGACAGCCACCTTCACCTGAAACTCAATTCTAAATGCTAATGGCCGATTTGAGAAGGGGGTGTGTGTGTGTGTGTGTAACCCCATTGTGGTATCCTGACGAGGCGAAGAGGGACCCAGAGAAAGACTTTGTAGAATTAAAGTCTCAATCAGCATTCTAATTCTAAATATAGCTGCAAGCAGCAATGCGGGGGCCTAGCAGTGTGCTTTAGCAGCAATGGCGTTGCCATGGCATGAGCAAGCACTCACAGCAAGTTTGATGGCAATTGGATAAAGAACTGCTGAGAAATAAGCTCATTTACTTTGTTACTGTGCCCCTAGAGGCCAAATTACACCAATGTCCTTGTGCGTTCTCACAATCAGCTACCATGTCTCTCTACCAAGTTTGGACTTCATACATTAAAGCATAGCCGAGATGTTAGCCCACTTCCTGTTAGGCGGCATCGTCGCCATGTGTGATTGGCTGTCACGGGCAAATAAACTTGAAATTAAAAAATCTGACAAATATTGTTTGTGCGGCTCGGTCTGAAGATCATCTCCGCCAAGTTCTGTGAAAATTGGATGAAATTTGTAACCGCTGAAACTTTTCGTAGAGTTTGGACTAAATCCAATATGGCGGAGGTCCAATATGGCGGAAAGTGACATAATAGGAGTCATTGAACTCAGGTCGGTCCAGGGATTCCAACAGTGCCTGATTTGTGAAAATCGGATGCACCGTTCAATAGTCACATGCGTGAATGCAATCCAGGTTCGACCCATTTGTGGCGCTAGAGTGTTGGGCATAGAGTTCTGTAAATTGGTGAGAGTGATCATGGGACAGTGCTGAATCGGTGTGCCAAATTTCATAACTTTAGACCCAGCGGTTCAATTTTCGGCCAGATTTTGACCTGTTGGTGGCGCTAGATGGCTGGGTTTAGAGGTCCGTAAATGAGTGTGAGTGGTCAGTTGAGTGTCCCGAAACTTTCTGCCAAAAAATCTGCACTTTTTAGCCAGGCGTTCTATGGGCTGCCATAGACTCTAATGGCGGAAGTACAATAATAGGAAAAGCTAGTAACTCATTGGGGGCCTAGTTGCCCAGAAGTCAGGCCATTCAGTGCGGCTTGTTCTGAAATGTGGACAAATGATTTTTGGTGTGTGAAATTGCTGTGAGCGGCACAGATGTGTGTGTGTGTGTGTATGTGTGTGTGTATATGTGTGCGTGTGTGTGTGCGTGTGTGTGTATGTGTGTGTGTGTCTGTGTGTGTGCATGTGCAGTGCATGCAGGAGATCCTACATCACTCACTTCTATGGCAAGCTGATTGAGCATTTATTCAGATATCTTGATATTAGGCATAATTGTCATATACATGCAAGCCATTTCTGTCCACTAGTTAACTAGTGAGCCATTTCTGTGTGAACTAGTTCAGTGGTTCTTAACTGGAACAGTCTTGGGACCCACAATTTTCCACTGTCATTAGGTCGCGACCCAATTTTTTTAGCGTTCAAGTCAATTTAAATGTAATTCTCAAATAACCATATATAACCATAACCATAAACAAATATATCCATAATAGGCCTGTGTAATAATAACATTATTATTATTATTATTATTATTATTATTATTAGGCCTATTATCATCATCATTATATTATCATTGTTGTTATGATAACCATAATATAACCATATGTAACCATAATAGGTTTGTGTAATAATAACATTATCATTATTATCATCATCATTATTATTATAATTATTATTATTATAGGCCTATTATCATTGTTGTTATTATTATTATTATAGGCCTAATTGTGTTTGCATCTGCATATCCATTCTCTGACATGTCTTCAATGCGCTTGCTAATGGTGTCATTGGACAGCGGTATTGTTTTTAACTTATTTGCGGTCGCTTCATCGACCATCTCCCTCACCATATCCACAGTTGCAGGTAAGATAAGGTCTTCTGCTATGGTGTGAGGTTTCTTGGCCTTCGCGATCCGGTGAGCTACGTGGTAAGATGCGCGGAGTGCCTGCACTTGTGTGGAGCATGTTGCCGTTAGCGGTCTCTTTGAAGCCCTCAGTTCTTGGCGCTGTCTTTGAAAGTACTCCACTGGTTTATCTTTGACCGTCGGGTGTTTTGTGTCCAGGTGCCGTTTCAGTTTCGACGGCTTCATGCTCTCATGTGCGAGTGTCTCACCACAATCCACACAGATGGGTTTCTGAACCATTTTGTCTTCGACACAACTAAATCCATATTTCAAATATTCGGGATCGTACCTTCGTTTCGATATCTTGTTCATTCAAATAACTGCACGTTATCTCGCATAAACACTCCGACAGTACCTATGGCAACAGAGGATATGGAGCTGAAATTGTCTGTCAAAATAAGCGTGGAAATTGTTGCCGGGAAAAGTTGGACGTGTTTTTTTTAACCGTATCAACGAATTAGCATTTTTTTCACCACAGCTCCGCAACCCACCAAGGACCCCGCCGCGACCCACTTTTGGGTCGCGACCCACCAGTTAAGAAACACTGAACTAGTTAACTAGTGACAGCCAAAATGCCCACTAGTTAACTAGTAAGGCCCAAATTCTCTCTAGCTAACTAGTTCATATGTTTCATATCTTACTAGTTAACTAGTAATGCTCAGCATGTTTACTAGTTAACTAGTGGACATTGAAATGTGCACTAGTTAACTAGTTTAAAGACTTGTATATTTTAATTGTCAGCTAGTAAGGTACAAAAATGTTTACTAGCTGACTACTGAATGTCAAATTCCCACTTGTTAACTTCTATGTAATTTGGCCAGCCGCTTGAGCATTTATTCTGATATCTTGATATCAGGCCAACATGCAAGCCATTTTTGTCAACTAGTTAACTAGTGAGCCATGTTTGTGCACACTAGTTAACTAGTGACAGCATAAATGCCCACTAGTTAACTAATGAACACATATTAGCTTCACTAGTTAACTAGTGAGAGCCAGAAATGTCCACTAGTTAACTAGTAAAGGCCAAAATGCATACCAGTCAGCTAGTTGAAGGCTTTTGGGTCTCACTAGTTAACTAGTGACAGCCAAAAATGTGCACACGTTTACTAGTGAAGGCAAAACTCCTCACTAGTCAACTAGTTGGAATAGGTCAATGTCTCTAGTTAACTAGTGAACCATAAATGGCTTACTAGCTAGCTAAGTGATGGCAGCAGGCTCACTAGTTAACTGGTTGATGCATCCTTTGTCCAAACTAGTTAACTAGTGAGGTCATAAATGTATACTAGTAAACTAGTTCAAGCCTAAATTCACACTAGGCAGCTAGTGGCGCAGAATTAAAATTAGGAGGCGGAGAACTCTGGAAATTGAGGCTTTCTATTGGCTCCCTATGTCCAAATAGAACATCACCGATCACAGCGCAGAATTTCACAAAATCCCCCCAACATTTGCATGTGGCACACAAGTTAACATGCTTGCCAAAGGAACTTTAACTAGTAAACTAGTGGCTTCAATGTGACACTTACATGTAAACTAGTGAAGGCAGAACTGCTCACTAGTTAACTAGTGAAGACACAAATGCCCACTAGTTAACTATTGAGATAGTGAGATCTAAAAAGTGTCACTAGTTTACTAGTGTGCACCAAAACACCCACTAGTGAACTAGTGATGGCAATTTCTATTCGACTAGTTAACTAGTAAGGTGCAAAAAGTGTCACTAGTTTACTAGTGTGCTCCAAAACGTCCACTAGTTAACTAGTGAAGGCCATTTCAGCCCCACTAGTTAACTAGTGAGATGCCAAAATGGTCACTTGTTAACTAGTGAGGGTGTTGTGGGCCTTACTAGTTAACTAGTGGCATGTATATTTTCTAGTTGTTCACTAGTTAACTAGTTACACCTAAAAAGAGAAACAAGCTGACCGTTTTTGTCCACTAGTTAACTAGTGGAACAATTGAAGTCTCACTAGTTTGCATGTGTGGCAGTGATGCAGCTCAATGTGGCAGTGAAGCAGCTCACTAGTTAACTAGTGCCTGAAAACGGCTATTATGCAAATTCTAATGAGAGGGTGGGTAGAAGACTCCTATTAGGTATTATGTAAGAATCCCACCCAGTCTAAATGTAAATTTACTGTTCATAGCCTCGCGATCAGGTCCTGATGGGTGCCCCTAGTGGCTAAAGTGACACACTGCTCTGCAACGGTACTTCAGTATAGATAGTAAAGCAGAGCCTGCAGTATGCAGTATCTCATATTCTGTCAAAATGGTTTTTGGGAAACCCCATGCTGGAACATGGTACTGCAAATAAATAAATGTTACACTACTGTGCACAGCCCCATGCTTTTCTAACGTGACAACTATGCTATTGCTAACATTAGTTATCTACAAGTCTCCTCCAAGTTATGCCATATTATACACAATGCTGGCAATGCTGAGAACAATAAACATCCTTGTTTATCTTACTTACATTGAATAGATGTGGCTTAATCCACAGAGGTATGTGGTGGAGCACTGTTTCGTTATGGTGTGCTTGTAACCCTTTGCTTAAAATAGTGGAGAGCTGGGATATGAGGACTTTAATTGGTGCAAACTGTGCAAAGTCTGAGTTTAAATGTGCATATATATATATACACATTATATTCCAACTCATGGAACGTCTCTCGGCCAATCAGAAACAAATAAATACTTCCATAGTTATATATATATACATAGTTCAATAGTTCCATAGTTGTTATATATATATATTAGGGGTGTAAAGATTAACCGATACGTATCGGTATCCGTTTTTAACGTGTAAGATACGGCTACATCGATATGTGAAGCCCCGTATCGGAATAAAACTGAAATGAACCGGTCGTTATATCGATTTACTTGTTACAAATCGGTTCATAACCTTTTCTGCTCGCTTAGACTCTGATTTACGTTGCAAGCAGCGCGTTCATCCCACTTCCTGTTTTGAAACTACACGTGGCACGGATTTGTGGGTAATGAAGTTCGTTTTGGGCTACACTCATTGCCCAAAGTAGTCAAAGAACTTCATTACCCATACATCTACTGCAACTTAAGCACGTGACAACTCGCACTCTGTCGGTGTTTGACAGTTTTTACTCTTTTGTTTGTCAAAATCTAGCGCGAAATTAAACACTTACTATAGCATTCCTAAACGGCAACGATAGTCTGTAGAGTAGCCTTACGTTTGATGAAGGGATTTCCTTAAAGTTAAAGAATAATTTGACCCTTGCTGCTAAAACGATGTAGGCTACAAATTATTATTATTTTGCTCATATTCACTCAGACTTGATTTTATTTTGGTATTGTCTTACCTCAACAATAGGCTACAGCTCCTTGAAAACAATCAGATATAACTCTAGAAAATCTATAAAGTCTATAAAAATTTATTTTTATGTTGTATTTGGCTGCTTTGTTTGGCTGAAATGACTATACTTTTTTTCATTTCAATATAGTATATGATACAAACCTCAGTTTAGATAATCATATTCAAACATTTGTATTTGCCTAATTGACATGACCATGATAATTGATAATATAAAATTAATGTGCACCTTAAGCAAATGATAAAAAATCTTTCAGAATGCTTTCCATTCTTCAACTGCATCGAACTGCATCGAATCGCATCGCATCGAATCGTACTGAATCGTTTTTTATGAACATGTATCTTTTCTTGTATCGAATCGTGCCCATGTATCTAGATGTGAATCGTATCGTCTTTTACATGAGAGATTCACACCCCTAATATATATATATATATATATATATATATATATATATATATATATATATATACTGTATATACACACACAACTTCACTTTTCAGTAGATTTGGGGCGTCTCATTAGAAGGCTGATGTATTGTCAGCGTATTCATCATCATTATCACCATCATCACTATCCCAGCAACATGTGGGAAAAGTGTGATAATATATATAATGCATACAGACGCTATTAGTGGGCATATGTAAGGGCTGAATTAATGTATATAGTGCATACAGGGGTGTGTTAATGTATGTAAGGGGTGTGTTAATGTATGTTAGGGGTGTGTTAATGTATGTAATGCATATGTAAGGAGTGAGTTAATGTATATAATGCATACAGGGGTGTGTTCATGTATGTTAGGGGTGTGTTCATGTATGTAAGGGGTGTGTTAATGCATGTTAGGGGTGTGTTAGTGTATGTAAGGGGTGTGTTAATGTATGTAAGGGATGTGTTAATCAGGGTTCTAAATTAACACCCGCCAACCCGCCAAATGCGGGTTAAAATTCATTTTGGCGGGTGTTAATAAAAACGTATTAGCCAGTTTGGCTGGTGATGCATGAGGCACTACGTGCTCTTGGTCATATATCCCCCTGGCAGTAGGCCTACTTCCAACATTTCCCATGACCACTGTGCCATAATGCTACGTGATACGCCCATTGACTGCGTGCAGATTGGAGTGAAACCAGCGCGAGAGACTGAAACGAACGGATCGTCTACCCGAAAAATCAAAGAATTAGAAGAACGAGCGGAGCCAGAGCAGGGAGCATAGACTGAACGAGGAGGGAGTTAGCCAGTAAAGTAAAGTAAAAAGTACATAACACATGTACATAACACAAATACATAACACATTACGAAATATTAACGCAATTAAAGCATTGTGTTTACCTAGCCTATTTCCTTTGTGGGAGGCTGATGTCATATAGCGGAGGCCGCAAAACCTGAAGCAGCTAGATCGTTTATTTTATAGCTGAGTCTATAGCTGAGGATGGAGAGGAACGTGAGAAGCTTGTATAGGCGAAAATGATCAGTTTTAAAAAGTTGCCTGATCAGTGATCACCACCACCACACGCATCACACACTGTGCGTAGAGACAGAGGAGGGACCAATGTTTAGCCAATAAATAGTAGGCCTACTGCAAACTGTTTTTTACTCTTGTTAGAGAAAGTATACAATGTAAATATGCACCAACAGCATGTTACATAAAGATGATACTTTTCGGGTCCTCTCTATAAAGATCCAACTTGAACGTAGGCCCTATGCTACTGCATTTAATTGAGAACGCGTCTGAGCACACATGAGAGGGAGAGAAAACGAGTAGCAGCTTCCAGCTGGCTTGTCATTGTTGATGATAATTGATATTTCCTTTTTATTAAGTTAAGATTAAACTAAATGCGGCGGTGGTTGGGAAAGACTTATGGGGGCGAGAAGAGGAATGGAGCAGGGGATGAGAATATCGACAGAGAAATAGAAATAGAATAGACCAACAATGTTAATAAAGATCAAATGCATTCAGTGACACTCATCTCATAAACTCATAATTCTCTTATTTTCACCGGAAACAACTTGGCTAGTAGAAATTATGATTGGCTACTAACTTTAGAAAGTTACCAGCCACATTGGCTGGTGATCAAAAAAGTTAATGTAGAACCCTGGTGTTAATGTATGTTATTAGGGGTGTGTTTATGTATGTAATGCATATGTAAGGGGTGTGCCAGTATGTGCCAGTATTGCTAGCTGTTCTGTCATTACTAAGGGTGGATAATGCAGGTGGATGCACAGTCACAATTTGGCCAATGAAGTCTCTATGTGTGTGTCTATGTGGGAGAGTGGGAGTGTGTGTGTGTGGGGGGGGGAGTGTGTGTGTGTGGGAGGGGGGAGTGTGTGTGTGTGTGTGGGAGAGGGGGAGTGTGATGGGGAGTGTGTCTGTGTGTGGGAGAGGGGGGGGTTCTAATTTGATTCCCTATAACCTGTCCCAAATTAAATAGTGGTCATAAATTTGGTGGCTCTGGTGAATAATGAAGTGAGACCCATCTCATTCCAGAGCACAGTATGTGTGTGTGTGGTCCTGATTAATCTGCCATGGAGATCTCGTCAGGCCGAGACACAGAATGCAGCGTTATTTAAGACTGCATGAGAACAGAGCGCTGAATGTGTGTGTGTGTGTGTGTGAGTGCGTGTGTGTGCGTGGGTGAGTGTATGAGTGTGTATGTGAGTGTGTGTGTGTGTGTGCGTGCGTGAGTGTGTATGTGTGTGTGTGCATATGATGCTGATCAGGTGCCTGTCAGACACCCACAGCACAGAGAAACATACCACATATGCTGCCTTTTGTGTATGTGCATATGTATTTGTGTGTTTGTGTGCTTATGTATGTGTGTGTGTGTGTGTGTGTGTGTGTGTTTGTGCATATGTGTGTGTGTGTGTGTGTGTGTGTGCATATGTATATGTGTGCATATATGTAAAACCCCAAAACGGAAAAAAGTTGGGACATTGTGTAAAAGGTGAATAAAAACAGAATGTAATAATCTGCAACTCTCTTAAACTCATATTTAGCTGCAAAAAGGACACAGACAACATATCAAATGTTGAAAATGACAAATTTGACTATTTCATGGAAAATATATGTTAATTTCGAATTTGATTAAAATAAGTTGGGACGGGGGTAACAAAATACTGGAAAAGTTGTGTAATGATAAAGAAAACAAAAGGAGGAATAAATAGGGTAACTGGCAACACGATTGGGTATGAAAAACGGCATCCCAGAGAAGCAGGGTCCCTTAGAAGTAAAGATGTAGGGGTATTCATCACTCTATGTAAACCTGTGTGCACAATTGAGGAAACAATGTAATTTTAATGTTTCTTAAGATGAAATTGTGAAGTATTTGGGGAGTTCATCATCTACAGGACATAATATCATTAGAACATTCAGAGAATCCAGAGAAATCTTTTCAAACAAGGGAAAGAGCTGAAAAACAAATTGGATGGCCGTGGTCTTTTGGACCTCAGATGGCACTGCATTAACACCAGACCTGTTTCCAGACCTGTCATTGTTGAGGCTCAGGAAAACCTCTGATAACCATTGTCTACTGTATGTGAACAGTTCGATGTTATGTGTGTGTGTGTGTGCATATGTATGTGTGTGTGTGTGTGTGTGCATATGTGTGTGTGTGTGTGTGTGTGTGTGTGTGTGTATATGTGTGTGTGTGTGTGTGTGTGTGTGTGCATATGTATGTGTGTGTGCGTGTGTGTGTGTATGTGCTGCTGATCAGGTGAGAGATGAAGAACCGTTCACACAGCACGTCTGAAGTTTTAGGCTTTATTTTGTTCAGATAAATGTCAAGCATGAGTTCTCTACATAAACACCAATCACAGGGAGCATCCGGCACGTCTACATGGTAACAGGGTGGTGACATAATAATAGTCTGTGACATCACAATGCATCTGGTTTGAGGAACAGCGCGAGTGCAGTTGTCTCGTCCTTCAGTTCTGTAAGAAACAAACATGGTGTCTGAGGGCATCCAGGCTCGCTAGCACACAGAAGGGTCAGGACGGGGTCACAAGAACAAAGGAGTTATAGAAAATCAACACCACCCTACCGGCCTCTTATGGTGGAGCAGAAAATCAACACCACCCTACCGGCCTCTTATGGTGGAGCAGAAAATCAACACCACCCTACCGGCCTCTTATAGTGGAGCAGAAAATCAACACCACCCTACCGGCCTCTTATGGTGGAGCAGAAAATCAACACCACCCTACCGGCCTCTTATGGTGGAGCAGTGGACAAAACAGAAAGCAAATAAGAACATTAAAGAGTTTTAAATATGTGAGGAAATATCTTTTACAGAAATATCTAGAAAATGACTCAAACAAAGTACCAGAGAAAGCTTTTAATTTGGACGCTGTTTAATCGGAATGAATCCCGTGGGGGTGGGGGTGGGGTGGGGTGGGGATGGCTTGGGGAGAGTGCATAGACTGTCCATCTAGACTGTGTCCATCTAGGAAGAGCGCCGTCCCTTCCTACCCCTGCGGCTCTAGAGCATTCCGATGCAGACGGCTGACATAAAACAGAAAGGTCAAAGGTCAACCCTATCCCCTACACCCGAGACAGCACTAAGCTCAACTACAGCTGCACCGCCCCAACACAGCGGGGTCAAAGGTTACATTCAACGCCACACCACGACACAGCCCTCCTCCTACAGAAGGTCCCCAAAGGCTCACACTAAAACTAAACTGAAGACCTCACAAGTGGACCATAAACATGTATCCAACCCTTACACGCGCGGACCGTATCTAACCTCACACGCGCGGACCGTATCTAACCTCACACGCACGCACCGTATCTAACCTCACACGCGTGGACCGTGTGTGACCAGCTACCTGGACCAGCATGCATGTTTTATAGCACACACACTCTGAGATGGACTAAGAGGACTGGGGTGTTCATTGGGACCACATTAATTAATTTCTTTATCTATTTGGGTTTTTCTTGGTTGTTTGTTTGGGAAATAGTGGTGTCTCTTGAATATGTCCCCAGTGGTCATTGAGCACTCCTGTGTGTGTGCGTGTGTGTGTGTGTGTGTATGTGCGTGCGTGCGTGTGTGTGTGTGTATGTGTGCGTGCATGTGCGTGCGTGCGTGCGTGTGTGTGTACGTGCGTGCGTGCGTGCGTGCGTGCGTGCGTGCGTGCGTGCGTGCGTGCGTGCGTGTGTGTGTGTGTGTGTGTGTGTGTTCCTGCGCACGCGAGCACGTGTGTGTGCAATCAGTCACTTCCAGACAGAGTGCTGGACTGGGCGCAGGATATCTCAATCTCCATTTCAAACGGGAGCGGAGAGGAGCGGCACAGCGATCACATGGCGACGCCTTAATTAGCTCAGAGCTCCGACAAACACACAACGGGCGCACTCCGCTTCGCTGCCAGGTCAGAGGGAGACACAGTCACGTGTGTGTGTGTGTGTGTGTGTGTGTGTGTGTGTGTGTGTGTGTGTGTGTGTGTGTGTGTGTGTGTGTGTGTGTGTGTGTGTGTGGGCTCATAGGGAATAATTATCTTCTCTTTTACCCTTTTCTTCTTTGAGTGAGAGAGTGAGAGAGTGAGAGTTCCTTCAAGGCGCAGGAAAGAGAAGAGTGAGTGAGTGAGAGAGTGAGACAGTGAAAGAGTGAGAGAGAGAGTGAGAGAGTAGGGGCCCGTCCCAATACCTCCCCTTCCCCTAGATTTTTGCCCTAACCCTCATTTTTGCGCGTGCACGTGTAGGGGTAGGGTGTCCCATTACTTTAGGGAGCAAGACGGAGTGTAAGTGTTCCTTGAAGGCAGGAAAGTTCATCTGAGCCAGGGTTTGTCTGCCAGAGTGGAGTTGCACATAAAGACTTCATTCATTTGATGAATTAATTAATTCAGTTCATTTCTCCAATCAATCCGCCTCATCTGCCCATTTACATTATTTGCAATAATAATATTTTGTGTTCATGATTAGAGCCAATTCAAACATTTGCCAAGGGCCGACAAACACATCAGCTCGTCTCCTGCTCAGAGCTGTGTGTGTGTGTGTGTGTGTGTGTGTCTACGGGGGGGGGGTCGAATATCTTGGGTCGGGGCTTATCACACACACTGCATCTCTGTGTCTCTCCCTACGTTTGAACAACCAATAGGATTAATTTGTATTACTCAACTCAACCAATAGGATTAATTTGTCTAATTACTCAATCGCCTGATGTTTCCATCAGTACATTTGGTCACGTAGACTTCTGGAAACTTCTGTTGTAAAGAGATGGGACGGGGGGGGGGGGGTTTGGGGGGTCAGTGCAGCACTATTGGGGGGTGTCAGGGGTGGGGGGTTGGGGGGTCAGTGCAGCACTATTGGGGGCTGTGGGGGTGTCAGGGGTGGGCGGGGGGGGGGGGTCAGTGCAGCACTATTGGGGGCTGTGGGGGTGTCAGGGGTGGGGGGGGGGGTTACGGCTCCCCCACCCACACTACGGTGTTTCCACGGGGCACATCTGTGATCTCGCAGTTGAGCTTGTCCAGACGGCCGTCCAGGATGAAGAGCGACTGCTGCGCTGGGCTCATCAGGTACTGTCCGAACAGCCCGCTGGACACCATGACGCGGTTCTGCCGGCCCCAGCGCCACTGCTCGGCGGCCGCCGGCTCCTTCAGGCTCTTGATCATCTTGACCCTTCCGGAGTGTAGCTCCACCACCAGGGCGTCCGTCTGGTGGCCCGAGCTGCCGAACACGTTGTACTGCCCGCCCTCGGTGAAGCTGGGCAGGAAGGCCAGGTCCGAGAGGTGCAGGTTGGTGTGGATGTCGAAGGGCCGGCCGATTTCGCCGCGCCACGACACCTGCTGGACCCGCATCAGCCCGTCCCGGTCGTCCACGGTGACCAGGTGGCGTCCGTCGGGCGAGACGTAGGGCGTGCCGCTGACGTCGCCGTTGGTGCCGATCACGCTGTCCGTCACGCTGTCCAGCACCAGCTGGGGGCGCCGTGCGCCCGTGCTGTCGTCCTGGCAACTGACAAAGTAGTAGCCCCCCAGGTGAGTGTAGGCCAGTGCGCGCGGCACGCAGCGGTGCTCCCACAGGCTGATGTTCTTCACGTAGGACGTGCTCTCCAGGTCAATCTTGTGCAGCGCCGGCTCCTGCTTGTGCATGATGATCCCAAACCTGGACAACGCAGGACACAGAAGCACGACGAGTTAGTTTAGTCTAGTCTCCGAAAGGCACCAGCCCATAATAACCAGCTCATAATAACCAGCCCATAATAACCAGCACAAGCAACAGTGTTTAGTCTCATAGTAACCATCTCATAGTAACCATCTCATAATAACCAGCACAAACAACATTGAGTCTAAGAGGAAGGAGTCACTCAAAACACTCCATCTGAAGGTCGAGGTCAGGACTTAAGGTCATCCACAGTCCTGAGCTCAATCCTACTGTATACAACACCTTTGGGATGAATTAGAGCGGAGACTGAGAGCCAGGCCTTCTCGTCCAAAATCAGCGTGTGCTTCTGGAAGAATGGTCAAAAATTCCCATAAATACACTCCTAAACCTTGTGGAAAGCCTTCCCAGAAGAGTTGAAGCTGCTATAGCTGCAAAGGGTGGACCGACATCCTATTAAACCATTTGGATTAAGAATGGGATGTCCCTTAAAGGTCCAGTATGTAGGAAATAATGGAAAATAAATGGTAACCATTCCAAAAATGATCACTATATGTTGTCAGAGAGTAAGGAAACACAATTAATTGAAGTAATGGCTTATTTGACAACATTACTATAACATGTAAAACCCATGAAAAAAAAGTTACGGGGCGGAATCTCTTGGAATTTTCGTTTATGTTTTGAACGATTAATTCTAGAATAGCGTATTAATAATGGGCTGGCGAGTCCTCCTATTTGTGTTGCCAAATTAGCAAAGGCCAACTGTCAACTAGCTGTAGTCATGAACGCCTACGAGAGGCAGGCACATTTCCAAAATTAAAACAAGAAACAAATTAAGTGGACATTGCTGGCTTGCTGAAATGGCGACGTCTTCGTCAAAAGAAGAATATCAAGTCTGACGCAGAGCTGGCCATATTTCTCCACGACAGGTAGCCTAGGCTAAACTTCATCTGCATCGCTAACTTCAACTAAATATGTTACGTTGGTTAGAGAGGTATTTTTTGTTTTCACTGTTTCCGTAATGTGTAGCTGGGTCATGGTTGGAGAAACGTTAAAGCAGCTGCAGGTCAACTAACGTTATTAGCTAAGTGTTAATAACATCTGGCAACGCAGAAGAGGCTCGCGTCTGGTAGTCTTGAG